>NW_017100183.1:1436712-1481255 GCF_001263275.1 Habropoda laboriosa | reverse complement strand
TAAGGCGGAGATGGGGCGATCTCGAGGCGAATCTCTAGGAATGACTCTCGTGCTATTACCTGATGCATACATTCTCTCTTTCTCTCTCTCCTCACATACTTAAACACACATTCTTCGACATGTTTCATTCGCTTCATCCTTACTTTTTCCAATTCAAGCAATTCATCATCACAGTTTAAACCACGAGATCCCCTAACGACATCCGCAGCGATCTGCAATCATGTCTTGGGAATCCTTTAAAACGACATTCTCGTTGTCGTCGAAAAATAATATAGTGACGCTGAGTAGCTTGGTGGGCACGCAACATGGTCTCTCGACCCCCTTAACCAGTCCCATTTGGTGAACGAGTCCCTGAATCGTCGCATGATTCGTTGGCTGTTGATCCTGACTCAACGGCAACTCGCAGATACCTTTGCAATGATACGCGGAATAACCGCGTGGCGCGATAATGGACGAGGATAGGTCGATCTCTTTGAAGTCCACGTAGAGCTCGTGCCTCGCACACTCTGTGACATTTTGCTGAACGGACGCGTAACTCTTGGTCGATCGTTTCTCGCGAAAATTCTCGTTCAACAGAGACATCGACCTCTGGCGAACCCTTTCGCCAATCCTCTCCCGACGCATCGCTCTTTTGTAGATGTCCATCGACGTTAGTGTCCCTGTAAACGTTGCACTATTCGAAGGAAACTTTCTGTGTAATTTCCTTGAAGAGATAGTTTCCCTTCGACGTCTTCTGGACGTTCCTTCCGTCACATCTTCCTTTCCTTCCTGCACCATAGCATCGTGTTCCCCTCTCTGTGTTCTCTTTTGCCTTTGGAAGAATTCCGATTTATTCTCACTCTCCCATCGTGTCTCTTCCGGTTGACCTCTTCGTCGATCATGTTTTTCCGTACTTTTCTCATCGTACTCATTCTTCAAGTCGATCTTATGGTCGCCGTCGTACGATATCTCTCCCACGATCTCGTTGTTGTTATCGTAGGTATAATAACGTGGAACAGTCTTCTTGTCACCACGATGTCTCTTTCCGTCGTCGTCGAATAGCACCAGGATGGGTTGTTTACTGTGATGATACTCGTTCCGTCGTGAAAACTCCACGTTCACTGGTTCCTCGTACAAAGTGGACGCGGTCACCAGGAGTCCTAGGTTCGGTTCGCCATTTAGCCAAGCTAGAACCGCTTGTTTCACGTTGAATATCTATGAAGAAAAATAAACGATAAAAATAAGTAAATATAGAATCTCCTGCAGAATTGTAGTCTTGAAACTTACCTGCCAACCGGATGCGTGTGCACCAACGTGTCTGACATTCAACAGTCTATGGAGGTCCGGCACGTCCAGGCTTCTCTCATCCAACACTTGGTACACTCTTATCTGAAGAATAACAAGATTTGTAAAGGAAATTGATCGAGAATGGATAAATCACATTTGACATTTTCTAACCAAGTAATAAGGAGAAGCTAATGTGGACAGATGACTAGACTTGGAGAGTGTTCTCTTCCTATAGAGATGAAGCTCAGCTTCCAGTACTGACTCGTTCACTTCCAAACCAGTAATATTGAAGAAATAGAACCGCGACATTGAAGTATCTAAACGAAAGTTCTTTCTTTTAGCCGGAAATTCTACATCAGGGATGAGAGAAGAAAAGAAAAAAAAAACTAAATGAAACACTACAAGGAGGTGCATTTACCTCTTTCAATGAAACTGCGGACAACCTTGGCATTGTACGGATTTCTGCCTCGCGTGACACCGCTGGGATCTGCTACGTTGTTATACAGTTCCATCATAAATTGCGGCGGCACCTTGCGATGTTCCGTTTTCTCGCCATTACTCCGGATACCAACTACCTGTAACGATTTCATCGAGTCTGGTTAAACGTGGTCTCTTCCTCAAATTCAATCGACTTCGCATGTTTCACTCTCAGGTATATATATATATTTCCAACCCCTTAAAAAAAATCCAAACATTTTTCACAAAGTCTCACAAGAAGCATTAACACAATTCTCTTGACACGGACCTCTTGCAGTTTCTCCAATACTTCATCTCGACGAGCATCGTGCTCGTTTCCCTCGTTCAAATCACCCACGGTCCAAGTATTCTCCAAATCTTCCTCATTGCCACCTTCATCCTCGATGAAACGATTCGGATGACAGTGTACGTTGAAAGAATTGAACAGGAACAGACCAGCCAAGAGAAGAAACAGAAAGTCGTCTCTCGTCGTCATCGTCTTCCTCTATTCTTCCTTTAGAGAGTAGTCAAAGTGGAGAACAGAGTATATTGTCGATTTTACGTTTAAAGCCTGGTACGAGATACACGAGGTGAAGAACAAGGGACGATCGATAGCGATCTGTCTGTGATTCGTTTCGAAGAATAGAACCGATGACAGCGTGGAACATCGACCGAATGTACATATATGGAAATCGCGACAAACGATTTTTAACGAAAGGAAAATAGCCTGGCGGACACCTTCTCTGCTAGCGGACAGGAGGTTTGCCGAACCGAACGGAACGCTAAGTAGCATATGGGAGGTCTTGGCTGCGAGGAGTCACCTTTATGCTATGCCGGGAGTTGCCTCCCCCGCGTTGCTCCCCGCAGCGACATCGGCTTCTCTCACGGGACACCGACGCGATGCTACGCGAATCGACGCGATTCAACATCGTCGCGTCGCGTCACGTCCACTCCTCTCCGTGGATATCACTCGCTTATTAAGTCGTTCTTAGGTAGAATCGTCGTCCTTCGACTTCATCCTGCCAACATCAGTGATCGCTCGTTTCCTTTTCCTTAACCATTTCGAAACATCGCTTTTCTCCCTTCTTTTTTTGCAAATTCTTTTCTCTCTGCTCCACGTGGCTTACGTTGATATGCATTTAGGTTAGAAAAAAAAAAATTTCTTCTCTTATTAGAAGTAAAAAGAAAAAAGGAGTACGATGAAAAGAGAAGAAAAAAAAGTAGCGTAAGATAAAAAACGAGGAGAGCGTTGAAGGTTGGTTTGGTATGGCGTGACGAACGAAACCCACGAGGAACGACGAGGAATGATGACACCGTGGGGGCTATTAAAAAAAGCTCACGCTTCCTAAATTCCGTAGATTCGTAAGTGGCGAGTTATGTGGCCCCGCGGCGATATTTAGATGTCGCGAATAATCGGTTGTTTTCCTACGAGAACGATGACGGATCGCGAGGGTGTCAGTGGTGTATTTTCGCCGCCGCGTGTTCGAACATCGGGCACCCGGTTTCGACCTTGTTCTTTTTGTTGCATTATTCGTATATGAGCGCAACGCTGGGAACGAGATCCAAGCCAGGGAATAGCTGTAAGTACAAAGTCAGCTAGTGCCAATTGGCGTGTGTCTTTTTCTAGAAATGTATGTGAAACTCTTGGAATGATAATCGACGTACCTCTTATTGCGTCTCGAGAGAGACAAGTGTAACTAATGTTGTTGGAGAGTTCCAACGTTTTCTCGAATAATTCGCTGTATTACTGTGAAAATCGTTGGCTAATTTAATCGTAGAATCGTGGACTAATTTCGGGTAGCCAATTGGACGTTTTCTAAAAAGTCATTGTACGTTTATTTGTCATACCAATACACGGTGCATGTAGGAACATCGAAATGGTACTTTTGTGTTTACGCGACGCATAAAATAACTTGAATGCCTCTCTGCGGTCTGTTCCATTGGTCCACTGGATCGAACAGACTCCTTCTCGATCGTCTCTATCCTATTCAGACACAGGCGCACTGAGTTATTTGAATAATCTCCCTCTTCGAACCACGACGATTCCTGAAACAAACGAACAAACACCAAAATTCATTTTTCTGGTTTGCCTCTTGTCGTTAACACCGGATCTAGAGAATACCTGTACTCGTGAACTTTGAATCTAGCGGGTGTGCAAGTGTGTTGCTTCGAGTATATACCCGCCAAGCATCTGGATGGTTCCTTTTTATCTCTCAAAAGACACGTCTCCGTCTCGTTCTCTGGACACGTTCCGACACATTGTCCAACATTTATTTCCTGCACGTAGCGAAAGAAACAACAATCTCAGATAAACGACAATATCAGCAATGTCTATAGGTAACACGGTAGAAATGAAATTTACCCTAAGCACTGGCCTAACATCGGTCGCGTTCGTACCGTCCTTAATCTCCACCTCGCTGAAATCCACAACAGTCTCCATGTGATCCATTCTGTGGCAGGTTCCAGCGCATCCACATTTCTCGATCACCTGATACACTTCGTCTCCTACAAGATAACACGTTTCTTCGCTTCTCTATCGGAGTGAAATCATTGTTAAAACAATTGTTCTACCTACCATTAGGTCCGCTGATGCTAATCGTGCTGTTCCTCACTGGTTTGCATCCAAGATCTTTTCGAGGAAAATTCATCGATCGTTAACCACGAAGATTCCAACAAACGATCGAAATAATATCGATAAGATAGAAAAATGATAAGATACCTTTGGCACAATGGCCCACGCATACTCCAACATCCATCACAGACGAGTAAGGAGTAGCAGAATTGACGTGATGCGTGAACGATTGTCGTCTGCAGGACGATTCAGGCGTGCATACACAGGCTTCCGTCACTTCGATCACTCGGACACCTTGTATCGTCGACACCCTCTCTAATTTCGCGGCCCTTGCACGACAATGTGACTCCTCGAAGCATCTCTGAAAACGGCGAGAATCGTTTTTCCTTCGACATGTACAAAATACTGTGGCAAAAGGGAAATATTTGAACGAAGGATGAAACGTTTGCCAAATGGTTGAACGAAGGAGAACACGATTTCTCGTATGGCCGGATCGTGTATCACAGCGCCCGAGAGGATTTACATTTTATCGATACAGATGCGTTTTGGTGTGAGCAAACGTGAGCACACGCGACTTCACGGAATTCGTACTTTATCCCGGTCGTACGTATGCCAAGGCAAGAAAAGTATCGTTCCGGTGTCCAACGGAGGAATTTATAATAATTGTGGTTGGCTCGTTATCTCGCACCGTTTACGGACCATTTCTTTCGTGACACGCGCGGGCCATTTAATTATTCTCGCTGCGGGATAACCGACCGTTATCTTTGTCCGTGTAAAGGCAATAATCTCTCTCTCTCTTCGCCCGCTGATATTTTGTGGCTAAGAATATTTTCTAATAAATTCTCTCCTCAGGTACATCCATCCTCCGGGTCCCAGGAACACGATTCGGGATTTAGTAGCTGGCCAAGCTGGCGCCGGAGCGGTGACCCGGCTCGATACGACCTTCCAAGGACGCAAAACACATCCTCTCCTTTCTGCATATCGCGTGCAGCAGCATTTCTTCTTCTCCGGCTTGTTTCTCTCCTGCGGCGTGGGTGCTGCAAGATCGTAAACCACCGATCGGGTTGCATCACGTGACAAAAATAGCCTTTCCCTCCCCGGGACCGAGCAACCAGTGTTGGTACTACACGAAGGGTCGTTCTCTGAAATAGCGAGTGAATTATCGCGGTTACCCTGTTTAGCCTAATGAGTAAAATTACACCTTCCTTCGTTTTGAACAGTCGAGATAACTGCCGGACGAATATTCAAATTCGTTTCGTTCTTTCATTCTCTTCTTACGTACTTTTTTCTGCTTTTCCACATTGTTCTTTCTTATTCTTAATTATTTATCGTCATCGATCGGAAAGCTTTTATCGCCAAATTGATCAATTCAATTTATAACCCCTTGTGTCTTATTAACGAGTCAGACTGCGTTCGGTAATAAAGATTCGTTTTAATTTAGAGGACTGAGAGAACGATGAAATTGTAAAGAATGTACGATAGCTTTTCTTACTTTCTCACGCTTACGTGCATGAGAACAGTGAATAGAAAAAACAACGAATTATAAGTGAAAGGGTTAATATTTGTAAAATGCGAAGATTTTCGTTCGATTTCATTTCGGTTCACCTCGCACCGTGAACGTCGATCGTAAAGTTTGTAGCAAAGAAGGAAAAAAAAAAAAGAAAGGCATGCCGATCGTCTAGCCGTGTTCGATGAATTTTTAGAGAATAGAATGTGTGTAAAACGGGCATGATCATCGACGAAGATACGGTGTGGGGTGCACACACCGTAAAAGTCGCGAAGATCGTACGATCGCGCGATGCTGGCGTGGCCGCATTCCAGTTGGCGGATTGGTCGATCCCATGCGTCATAAATCTACATGACGTTCCTCTGCCTTTTTTCGCCCTTCGTATAGCCCTTGGCATAACGTAACCTGCCGTGGCAACGTTAGGTATATATCGCGGTATTTTTCTTCTTTTTTTCTCTTGTTCGTGAATCTTGTTCGGTCATTTCGTCTCGATTTTTTCCTTTTCTCCTCGTCGTTCAATCTCGTCTCCCTTCGGCCCTCCCGTATCGTCCTTTCCTTTCGCTATACACACGTGGTTCGATACTCTTTTTCTCTCTAAAAGAAAAATCTTCAAAGCTGACTCTAGAACTGTTCTTCTTTTCTTTCTCTTTTCTTCGTTTCTCGTTCGAAACATAAAACAGTGGGTAAACTATGACGTGGAATTTAAAACAGAGGGAGAGAGAGAGAGAGAGAAATAAAATTGAAAAGAATTCGACGGTTTCGCGACCGGTTCGATAAACTCTTGGCGGTGGCCAGTGGTTATTTTTCTTTTGTTTCTTCTCTTTTTTATTTTGATACAAGTTTGATGCACCATGGCGGGGATCACCCTGAAAAGATTTTTGTACCAGGTGCATCCTGAAGCGATGAATCACGGATTACGTTGCCTCGTATAATCGAAAATATCGCGGAGAAGAGACGAGAAGAAGCGTAGAGATATTTACCTGTACAGCGGGTTGACTCGCGTCTCCTGGATCGTCCAAAGCGTGTCGCGGGCACAATTTGCGACAGTGGCCCGCGTCGATTTGTATAATCACCCCCGATATTCCTGAGGGAAGAAAAAAAAGAGAAATTGAAATGAAATAGAGCGACGGTATCGGATTCAATGAGATTTCGTGGTGTGTTTGTTGTTCACTGCGTGCCTCGCGAAAAATGAGATGCCCCGCCTGGGAAATACGATGGCGCCGGTGGGTAACGCTTCGCGATCTCGCTGTACAAAATTTACGGTTGTATCATGTTAAACGTTGACAAGATATAAGAAGAGGGTAGAACCGTCTATAGTGTAACCGTGCTATTTTTGGCGCAAACGCGTGGGACATGGAATGCGAGGATTCCACGGTGTGATTCACGTTACCCTGGGCCTTCGTTTCTATCTCTCTTGCCACCTTTCCGCGTTTCTTCCTATAAATGGTATTACCTCGAGATCTACTAGTAAACGTGAACTAGATGTTCCGTGTTTCGTTCGAAAATATGCCGCTGTGTGCGCGTGTGTGGTCTTTCCAATAGCCAGACGGTGATCGTTATTCGCTTAAAGAGGCGGGTTCGAGGATAGCAGAGGTCGATCAACGAAGTCGATTTAATTGACAATTGATCAAGACTCGAAGGGTGGTTGTTTCGTCCGGTCGTTTCGCGGAACCGATCGCTTCTCTTTAAATAAATTTCTTCGTTCACGACGGAGATTAAACATTCCACGAACCGTATATGATCGCCTCTTTCGCTGTCTCTTTGATCTATCAGTCGGCAATTGATCTCTCTACGAATCGTAACGAGATCGAAATACTCGCTGTTCGATACGATACTACGATGCGCCCGTCGTTGTTTCAACAGAAAAATTATTTCCAATGATAAATCGGTCAAATCTTTTGATCGTTGGGCACACAACAACACCGTCACCGGATGCTCCATCCTCTCGATCGGCGTCAATTGATTGAACACCCGATATTAATTCGCTGGATCGGATCTAACGACAAGGCCACCGGCGTTTACCACTCATAAATATGGGGCGGCAAATGCGAAACGAGGGAACGTAATTTACATTTAGCCGGTTGCGAAAATTACGCAACTCTCTCTCTCTCTCTCTTTCTCTCTCTTCTTCGCCAAATCTCTATGTCCAATTTCTCCTCTATATCACACCACGATCGTCTTCGTTCGTATCTCTCAATCTTGTAATTTTCCGTTCTATCTTTAATATTTCTTTCTTTTGTTCTTTTTTTCTCTTTTAATTACTCGTACGCTTACCGTATCCAACGTCGATCATCTTTTCATGTCTGGCACAGCACACATGTTGTCGCACCTCTTCCATGTGTACTCTGTCTTCGTCGTCTGAATTCTTGTCGCCGATGGCTGAAACAGAAACAGCCCTTGTATCAAATCCTTCTTAACAACGCTGCTTACTTCGTACTACTATACTACTAGCTCTGTGTCAAGAATATTCAGAAATACATAGAATATGGTCAGAAACAAGCAATAAGGAGAAAGACTCGACCAAAGAGCAAAGAGAAAAGAGAGAAGAAAGAAAAGGAGAATAAAACAGAGAAGAGGGTGGAGAGAGATAATGAATCATAGTGAAAAAGAGCGATGCGGTGCCTACCTAATCGCAAATTGGCGAGGCAAACTAAGGTGAAGCCACCGAATACGGCCCACCGACCCCTTGTGATTTGTATTCGCATCGGTACGAATAACGATGGACGTGAGTCGGTCGAACGCGATTAAAACGACGAAATTCTGTAGACTGTCGTTGACTTGTCGTTTTCGATTTCGTGCACCGCGGCGTTTTTATCAGAGACGATTCTAATGTCTGTTTTAAAAACGCGTAAGTGTAAGAAAAATCCGTAGAAATGCGTCGACGCGTGGACGAAAATCGTGGCTAATTTGTCACAGTGGTTAATTATCTCATTACTCTATCGTATGCCCGGATGACTAGAAGATTTCGTGGTACACGCTTTTATACTCTTGGACTCTGCACGCACTGGGCATGCAAAAGCAGTAGTCCAGAGAGACGCACCGTGCGATCGATCACGATCGGTTGTTGCCCACGCAGGTTGCGATCTGCGAGAAGACTGGCCGTCTGGAAGCCACTGGATCTCGCTCAGACGGAGAGGCGTCCGGCTGACAGGCGGATCTCTATTAATCTCGTTTGGTACGGGAACATCGGCCCGCTTCGTGACGGCTGGCCCGTCCATCCATCGGTCTTTTGCCTCTTGCCTGCCTGCCGCGATCGCTGATGCGCCTGATGCTGTGCTGATTTTATGCCCCGCCGAACCTGATTCATCTCGGCCAGCATGTGAACGTCAACATTCCATCGGTCCAATTTTCCATTATCGATAGCCCTTCCTTTAACCCTTTCGGTACTATAGACGTATTATATGCCATGTCCAACGAATTCCATCGATACGGATTAATAAACGCTTACACGTTACGAGAGTTACATGGAATGCTAAAAAAATTCAAAGTTATAAGAATTTTTGTAATCTCGAATTACACACGGTTTATTAAATAATACGAAATTAATTAAGGATATTATTTGATAGATTTTTCAAAAGGATTATTCGAAATTTGACAATTATAACGTATAACCTATTTCGTGTATCGAGATCGATTTTGACTTCGAAGTATATTTCGTTATCGTAATATGTGTAGGATTGACTCAGCGAACTAACATCCTTGGCAACCTGCATATTCGCGATACCCTACCTCTGTTTTATGGTTCATGTGCACCCGGGAGAATTCGATGAGTTCGGTGTATATTCGTATCTCGTATCGGTAGCCAGGAAAAAAGAGGAGGCACAAGGAAGGGAGAATCATACATCCTTTTCCTCTTGAGCGTTTTTTTTACCGCAATAACGTCTATCGTGCCGGCGAAGACTCGTCCAACTGCATCATCGTTTCCGATTGCATCGAAACGTCTGCGTGAGCACTTCGTGTTCGTCATCACGTGCAGCAATGCAACGACGATGATTTCAGTTTCAGGGAATTATTGTCGTTATTCGAATATTAACTTGCAATTCTTAATTCCTGTAATACTGTTTTTATCCCGGTGATCTTGTAGATCCTCTAAGTAGACTATAGTTCGTTAAGTTTGAAAGTATAGTTTAAGACTATCCAATTGTTTCTAAGATACTACTTGAGTATTATGTACATATATATTACGCTTATATCTTTAGGTTAATTAATTAAATAAACTGCTACATTTTCTGTTTACTGAAATAATTTTATCTATATCACTATCTAATATCACTTTATCTATAATTTATCATTGAATACTAGTTCGTTTATTTGTCAAGTGTTGCCATCATTCTGTAGATAATCTAGTCTTGTGCTGCATACCGATTGAGAACGTGTGTTTGGGTAGATGGCATTTCATTGTAAATATTTCTATGGAGTTATATATTTTGTATCGAGTTTAGCAATAAAAACTGTTACTTAAGAGCATCTCAACACTCGTGTTTTATAAAGGTATTTCTTTTTTCTGCGATATTTAATTTTAAACGTTCACATATGATTTATAGGTTATGTTTTCTCAGCAAAGTGTTCTTATCACACTCGCAAAAAAAAAAAGAATTCTTTTATAAAGTTACATTTTAAGATAAGAAAGTAGACATTTATGGCTTCAACTTAATAGTTAATTATATTATTTCAGAATGACTTCGAAAGGAAGAGAAAGTGGGAGAAAAAGTCTTTCTCCTTGGATGACTTGTGAAAAATGTCAAATTACTTTACCACAAAAATGTGTAGAAAACCATGATACTAATTGCCCACCCAATCTTCAAAAATGGAACCATGATTTTATTTACAATAATGTATTATATGGTACCATAGAAACATATAAATCACCAGGTATATATGCTGCTATATTTATCATTATTTGTATCATTCTTTTACATAAATGTTTCTTGCATAGAACAGCCAAAAAATGTTTCTGAAAGGGCATTAGATGACATAGTATTTGTATCACACAATGCCTTGCAACTATGTGAAATTGCAATAGGAGATCCTGTACTTGTGACTACTGTAGAGAACACAGTTGTTAAAACAGCCTGGCCAACTAAAGATAAAAGCTTAACAAGTATATCACTAACAAAGCATGGTACATTTTTTGCTCAACTTTTCCAAATAAAGTATACAAAAATTGTTCTATCGACATATTTCTTGCAGCAATGGAATTAAATGATCTTCGAGGTCTAGTTAAAATCCAAAAATTAGACTGCCCTGTTAATATTGCCAAGGAATTCATAATTTGTAATGTTGGAAAATACACATTACCAGAAGCAACCATGGAACTTAACATAATACTAAAAAATTATAATGAGCATAAAATATATTCTGTGGGTAATAAGTTCAGTGTGCCTTTTTATGGGAAGAAATTAATGTATAGGATTACTCAGGTTTTATCAGATGAGCATGTAAATAATGATTTACACGAACAACTTGAACAATTGAATATAAAAGATCAAGCACATAACATAAAATTATACAAAGTACTTTATAACACAAAATGGACTATTATAAATGATGTACAAGAGAACAAAGAAAAAGAGCAGAAAAAAGTTAAATATAAAGTAAAAGATGTTGGTGGATATGATAAATTAATGGAAGACATCAAGGATGTTCTTGATATTGGTCTTGGTAGATGCCAAAGCATTGGAGATTTTTACATTAATAAAGGAATATTACTGTATGGTACCGCTGGTGTTGGTAAATCTATTATCGCCAATGCCTTAATATCACAATACGATATCAATTCCGTCACTATTAACACTTCAGATATTTACAGTAAATCTCTTGGGGAAACAGAACAAAAATTGCAAGATATTTTCATGGAAGCCAAAACTAAAGCTCCAAGCATTATTTTAATAGAAGAAATCGATAGCTTATGTCCTAAAAGAAGTACTTCCAGTACAGATCATGAGAGGAGAGTTCTGTCACAAGTGATTGCACTTTTCGACGACATACAAAACACTGATGATAACGTCGTGATACTAGCTACGACTTCCAAACTAGATTTTGTGGATAGTTCTCTCAGGAGGCCAGGGAGAATAGATAAAGAATTCGAAATTTATGTACCCACTCCCACCATGCGCATGGAAATATTGCAGAAAATGTTATCGAAAATACCAAATACTTTGTCTAAAGATGACGTGGCAAATATCGCATTTGTTACTCATGGATTTATTGGCGCGGATTTATATGGCCTATGTTCCCAAGCAATTCTGAATGCTGTAAAACGTCGGCAAAAAACAAACGCTACATCTGAACTTTCAAAAGTAACATCAGCGGACTTCGATCGTGCTTTGGCTGTGTCAAAGCCATCAGCCATGAAGGAAGTTTTAATAGAAGTACCGAATGTTCGGTGGTCAGACATCGGGGGGCAAAAAGATTTAAAATTAAAATTACAACAAGCAGTCGAATGGCCACTGTGTCATCCTGAAGCATTTTTGAGGATGGGCATAACCCCACCTAGAGGAGTTCTCATGTTTGGACCACCGGGTTGTTCTAAAACAATGATCGCAAGAGCTCTTGCAACAGAAAGTAAAGTAAACTTCTTAAACATAAAGGTGAGACACGTTGATGTTTGTTCTAAAGATTTCTTTATTCTCTAAATATACATTATTTTTAGGGACCAGAATTATTCTCAAAATGGGTCGGCGAATCTGAAAAAGCCGTAAGAGAGGTATTCCGAAAAGCAAGACAAGTTTCACCTTCTATAGTATTTATCGATGAAATCGATGCTTTGGGAGGCGAAAGAAGTTCTTCGTCCAGCGCAGGAAGTAACGTGCAAGAACGAGTTCTGGCGCAATTATTAACAGAACTCGATGGTGTTACTGCGTTGGGAAGCGTTACATTAGTGGCAGCAACTAATCGACCCGATAAAATTGATAAAGTCAGTCAAATTACAATGATTAGCCATATTTAACAAATCATTTTTTATCAATTGGAACATTGATTTTCTGCAGGCTCTCCTTCGCCCAGGTCGTTTGGATAGGATAATATATGTGCCATTACCCGACTATGAAACTAGACAAGAAATTTTTGATATAAAGCTAAGAAACATGCCAATTGCCGAAGATGTACAGATTCAAGATCTAGTCGATCTTACAGAAGGATATTCTGGGGCAGAAGTGCAAGCAATATGTCATGAAGCTGCTATGAAAGCACTTGAGGAAGATTTGAATGCTACTATAATCACTAAGGAACATTTTAAAGCGGCACTATCCATAATTACCCCTCGAACTCCTGCATCTTTGATAAATTTATACAATGATTACATGAATAAAATACATTAACAATAAAAAAAAAGAACTTTACTTCCGCATAACAATTGAATTTGTCTATATTCACTGATGTGAATAATCCTTTATCGATATATCATTCTAATATTACAACGTCGAACTTCAGGCGTTCATTTTAAAAGCTTTTATAGGAAAATAGAAAAATTTGGAGTTTTATAAATACATCTCAAATCAGATGTCGGTGTTCGTAAAATGCGAACTACCTGCACCGAGAAAGGATCCAATACAAGTAATTAAAAGGTACGGTAATCTTGTTATTCGGTAACTGCAATGGCAACTAATTTAATGATCATTTATTTTAGAAGTGACTGTTGCTCATCAATGGAACCGCAATGTCCATCAGTGTGCACCACAGTGTGTCCAACTGAGCCCATGTGTTGTTACCCATGTGGTCCACCATCGTGCAGTTCTAAACAAAAACCTAATTGTCCTCCGCCTATGCCAGTTACCTGCATGCCATGTCCCCCTCAATCCCCACTTTTACCATGTCCACCGCGTTCTTTCGTTTGCCCACCTTGCACAGGTCAACCATGTATCACCTGTGCACCTTTACCTAAGCCAGTTCCTGCACCTTTTGAATTCGGACCTATCATAAGAGCACCTATTACTACCGGTGGCTTGTACTATATTGGGTCAATTAAGTGTTATCCTTGTGTGCCATTTACTTGTTGAATTTTTTGCCCGCCTTCTTACCCCAAATCTTGCCCAAAAATAAAACATTTATTGCCAAAGCTTAGTGACTGGTACTCTTTCCTTTAAACGTCCTGTACTATGTACAAATATTAGTAAATGTTTCGTATACAAATGTATACAAAACAAATGTTATTGCTACCTTCAATTTTTCGGTTTTCGATAACTTTATCGTCACATTAATTTTCGCGTTTATAAAATGTTTGGTACTAGTAAAATTTATAAGTGAATCAATTAAAATGGAAATGAATTATAGGAGAATAATATGCGATCTTTGTCCACTAAATCATTTCGATAGATCGAGTTGTACAATAACAACGTGCAATTTACCTTTATTAAATACCGAACAACAAAGAACTAATGAACCGTATTGCCGTAGAATAGAATCAATAAAAGCAGTCAGGTAAAGATTTAATATCAATTTATTACTCACAAATGTAATACAGATTTAGGTACATAATTTCACATTCCTACTATTTGCTCAGTTACTAAGTTATTTAAATTGCGTGTTGGAGATTTAAACAGCATGCGAATTCGCCGCAGGGTTATGGTCCTGGGACAAATTTAATATATCGTCCGTTAGTGCAAGGTGGCCTCAGGTATCGTGGAGTCCATAAATTAGTTCCTCTAAGTCCTCCACCAAATAGTCCTGTATTGTGTCGACCTGCCTCGATTAAACCTACCGATTTTCTAGGAATGGTTATGTATTGCCGTCCCCGATAATATTTCGTTGTACATTACACATAACCAAGATATATATTTGTACGAATCTGTATTATCTTTACACATAAGCATATGCATATTGTTTCGATGTATACATTGTAAATTATAATTTGTTGACGAAGATGAATAAAAAATAATTTTTTACTATATATGTATACGCCTTTATGCCGATCGAATGTACACACGTGTAAAAAGTAAGGTTATGTTTTGAATATGCGAAATTGAATATTGAGACTAAATTGCAATTAAAATAAATAATTAACATGGAAGCAATTTGGAACCACGTGCAATTAGACCGTCCACCAAATGCGAGTTGTCGTATTGCATGTCAAAAAGTCGGTAAGTTTGTTTTATAAATTAGAGGAAAAGAAAATTCGCATACCAGTCTTTTATATAGAAATAATTGTTGTTAATAATTTGTACCATTGTTAGATGCATGTAGATTTCTGACGACTCTAGACAAAGTTATACAAAACTTGACTTCTCAAGAACTGTTGCACAAAGAAGCAGCAATTCTAAGTAGATTAATTTATCGTATGAAAAGTAAATTTCGAAATGACAAAGGTCTTAAGTCAATGTCTAAAGTGAATAAAGCCTTGCTCAAGTATCTAATGCTATCTCTTGAAAAAGATTATAAAAATTTGAAGGATTATGTTAGTATAGGTGAAAAGTATATTACATTACCTAGCAAACAAATGGTAGAATGTGTTTTGGTTAAAACACAAGGCTTTGCAAAACTCATGTTACGTATAGAAGAGGTTTCTAAATACTCTGCACATTTTCTTAAGTGTAGAATAAATATAGGTCATTCATGGGGTACTGCTATTATTGCATACTCTGTTGTAAGTAGAATATGGTATGTTATTTTTCTATTATCTATTATAAATTAATGAATAGTATCTACAGAAATTTGATACATCCTATAGGATCTTATCAAGGCACCTAGTTAAACAATCATGTGTTTGGTATAACAGTTTATATAATTATCTAAGATTATTCGAAGATTCTGGATCATACTGGCTTCCTGAAAATTATGTATTCCCAAGTGATTTAAAATCATGGCTATTAGTACCGTGGATAGATGAACCTACTCCTAGGTATATGAAGGACAGATATAATGAGCTATTATGCAAAATTGTCACAATTAAATAATTTACATTTGTACAGGGTTCCCAAAAATCATGCAGTAACAAATACTATGTTCAAATTAATTACTCCTCGTGACTATGATTCAGATGAAGAGATACTTTCAGATGTACAAGATCTTAGCAAAGAAACAAAATCTGAAATTGCATCTTTAAATGTGGGGAAAGAATATATACAGAATCCAGTAACAAATATCGAAAATAGCAATATTATGCCTGATGATGATACAGGAGGTATAAAACTTATGTTTCAAATATACACTTTTATAATAAAAAAGCACTATATGCTTATAAAAACAAATGTTATAAAATTTACTTTATTTTATAGCAATTATTAATCGCCACCTTTTTAATTTAAAACGCGCTCAAGATGCACAAACGAGCTCTAAAAACGTAGAGCAAAAAAAATTCATAAAAGTTGAAGAAACAAAAGAAAAAAAGTATGATCCAGCAACAAGCATTCAGAATAATGATCATGAATTTCATACTGAAAGTACAAGTGTAAAAAAAGTTAAAAACATAACAGGAAAACCAAAAAAATTGACAAAGAACAAAACTGCGCAAAAACTATTAACTTTTGACGACGTTAAAAAAAAGTCGGATTTACTCGCACTATTAGGCAAAGAATCATATCCCGGCTTCGACAAATTACAATGGAATATGATTCGAAATAAAAGTAAAAAATTACTAGACAAATTAGAGGCTTCTTCAAAAGAAACCAAGCAATCGATAATAATAAAAAAGGTAACGAAACGCATAAAAAGTTGGACTACTTAAGTTGTAACATAAAAAAAAAAGGAATTAAAAATAAATATTGTTTTTTTACGCAAGATGTTTCCTTTTATTTTTATATTCTTTAAACGTGTCCACGAAAAATATGACAAATAATAACAAGTTGTTTTGAGATGCTCGATACATTTAATCTGCTGCACTTCAATAAGTGTACATCGTTAAATTAAAAAGTTTATAATTACAATTATAAGATTCTCCCTGAGTATATGTAACATACAACATTTTTGGATTCAACGAAGCACATCGAAGTAGAAGTGAAGAATATTTTACAGCAGTATTGTGCGTTATATTTCGGATGCGTCCACATGCGCTTGTAACCTAAGTATCTATGGTGTTGCGACAGCAAGCTTGAAACAGCAGAGGGCTGTTGCATACACGAACGCAGTCAGGGCCACAACTGTTGCAATCTAGAGTATCTCCAAAGTCCCACAAGGCGCATACTGTATTGCGAAGATAGATTTATGTCTTATTTAATAGCAAAAAGAAACTTTTTTTAATCAAATAAAAAGTGAATTCTACCGTGAAGTTAAAAAATAACTTATTCAGAAAAGTAAAGAAAGATGCATTTATGCATGCCACGAGAGACGCCAACGTTCCGCGGTGAATGTTAAGCAAGTTATTGCATTTACATGATACTTTAAGTAATGTATAACTTGATTAAACTTTAATACAAGTTTTGAATGTTGTAATATGACTTTCGTTGTATTTTATGGTTTAATGTTGCATTTAAAATAATCACTTTTTCTCCTTATTTGTAATAATTAGAAAACGAGAGATGGTGAAAAATTCATTGCGATTTTTTATTTTACCGTGCTTCTTCTTCTTTATTAATGAGAAACTCAGCAATTAATGTAATAATACCGGAGGGATTGCTTTAGTTACAGCACTGTTTGATTTAAAGCGGAGATTATCGCGAGGGCTGCGGTTCGTCCAATTTTAAAATCCTTTGACGCGGTAATAATTTGATAAATCTCCGAATAGTATTATAAATAGTATTGATATATAGGTATTTATTATTAACAAAAATTAAATATCGCTTACCCATGAGGAGCAGTATCAAGAGCATGCGATTCATCTTCATGCTAGAAAATCTGCTGCTGGATGCCATGGAAAATGTGTATGTTAAATGAATACTCAAACTGAAAAACGCAAACATTTTCTCGGTTAATTTTTACACAACATTCGCTCTTAAAATTAACAGATTTGAAAAACAAAAAAATGATAAAACTCGATAAAATAGTGCGTCTACGTAGTATTCGAAATTTAGTTAGAAAATTCACGAATGGTATAATAAAACACGTAAAAAAATGTTATATTTAAAAAATACACGCGAGACGACAATCTTGAGGATGCCAATTTACGAACCCTTTGCGGATGAGAGCCGGACACAAAGTGATGATCTCGAGGATCGGTGCTTG
This sequence comes from Habropoda laboriosa, assembly GCF_001263275.1. Classification (NCBI taxonomy): domain Eukaryota; kingdom Metazoa; phylum Arthropoda; class Insecta; order Hymenoptera; family Apidae; genus Habropoda; species Habropoda laboriosa. The sequence goes on along the minus strand of NW_017100183.1, from coordinate 1,463,361 downwards.
AAACTATATCTTCTCACCAGCGCCTGTTTTCCTCGTCATTCGTAACGTACACGCAGTAACGTGTTCCGCGAATATATGACACTTCGGGGAATTTCTGATTCGATATGTCAATTAACCCTTTGCACTCGAGAGGCGACTGAGAAACGACATTCTATTTACCATTAGAGGAAACTCTAAGGATGATATGCTCCAAGACAGCAGGTCTATGGACCTTCAAGTGTAAAGGGTTAAAATAAACAAATTCACAGATCCCTTGAACACCAAGATTTTAGTCAAACTGTTCGATTGTAGTATGTAGTATACAAAACACGATAAAGAATTTCATATAAAATAAATACACGTTAAACTTAACACGTAAACATTTCTTATTCTCTGCTGTCTCATTCGTATTATTTCATTACTGATAATATGTAAAGGATGATACTAATTTGATACTTCGATGCACTGCTACTCGTCTGTGACAACATCTGAGCTGAAAGTAATAGAAAATAGAATTGCACATGTACAAGAATATCCGGTTTATCTCAGATCACTGAACTATCTTGAAAACAATGAATGATACAAAAAAATATTTCAGATGAAAGTTGTAGGGTATACATATACATATACTATATATTGTTATGGTATTTGTTTGAGCTTGCAATAACCTTGAAAAATCCTGTAAAAGTCACGTTTAAGGGGTCTTTAAATGGAAACGTATACTTTGAGTATGTAATCTTGTAGCTGACATCGAGACGTTTTAAAAAAAAATCATACATACAAATCTCGTAAAAAACACTGAATTTGCAATTGTCAGAAAAATTCGGCAAACCGCGATTTTCTGTTATTCGAGTATTTAACGGAATTTTCCAACACATGGAATATCCACTCACATCTGTTGTCTCCCTTTTCCTTTAATATGCAAAAAATAACATGCCGGAAAGTCGTGAGAGAAAAGAGGAATTGCAGAGGTCAAGGAATCAGTGTTCAGAATTCAGTGATCTTTTACGCAATAATAGTGCATCCAATAGAACAGTTCATACGAAGAGACCACATCAGCTGATGATTCTAATACAAAGTTCGACCGACCATGCGCTGTACCTACATCGGATACCGATAATGCCGGCTGCATGTAAAGCTTGGAGGCTGATATATCAAAAAGAATTTACGCAAAAAGCACAGGTATGCAGTGTTTTGAACACGTCTCGATATCAGGTACAAGAATACATACTCAAAAATATACGTTTCCATATAAAAACTTAAACGTGACCTGTACAAGAACTTTTTACCCTACAACTTTTATCTGAAATATTTTTTTGTATCATTCGTAGTTTTCGAGATATTTCAGTATTCTGAGATAAACCGGACATACTGTATATCTCAATACTTTGATTATTTTATAAATTTTATTGAAACGATTCGAACTGGGATAAAAAACGATCCTTTCTCTGCGTTTGTAATCTGTGTGTGGTACAGAAATCTCACACTCCAATAGCATTGGTTCCAAAGTGTTGCTCGTTATCGCACTCCGTTTCACCGAATTGATTTTTTCGTGTCCTATTGGCTTCACAGTTGCATCATAGTAATTATCCACTTCGATTCCTTCTATATAGATTTTTAACATTGGCCGCGGTTGTGCTCCGTTTGCTACACAGGTTAGATTCAAATGACTTTCGTTGAAAGAATTTACATGAATTGTCGCGGTTATTTCTGGCACTGTAACACAATAGTATTAATAATAACGTAGGTATTTCATGATTTTTATCTGAATTGCCATTCACAACTACTGAATTACTATAAACAAGCATTTCTGTCGTCATCCAATCTTCTTCTTGGAATGTGCTGATCGTGCAAGTATATTCGCCACTCATTTCGATCGTGACCATTCTCAACTGTATTATCGATCGTGAATAAGAATGCATCAAATTTTGTTCAGGGTACTCTGCAAATCCGTTTATAACTCCTGTATCTTGTGGCGGCACTGTGATTGGAATTACAAGAAAAAGGAATAGATCCATACGAAGTGTTTTTCAAGTGTAACTATAGTTGAAATTACTTGGTGGTATCCATTGATAGATTTGGTCCATATTGTGGTACCATTTTATCACAAGGCCGTTCTCCTCTTCTTTAACATTGTAAATGCAAGATAGATCGATCGGTCCAGTACCATTACGCACTACTTGTGGAACGTCTAAGGAGTAAATTTTTGAAGCGTATATGTCTGAAAATAATTTCATTTTCAATCGATTCACACGAAACGTCAAGTTACTAAAATTATTATTTATTACAAATTGCAAATCTAGAATTATGATTATTACAAATATTGAAAACATTTTTACCTGGAAAAGGGTTTATTATTACTGCAGTGGCGAAGAGAAAAACTGTGCATGTTGCTGACGACATTTTCTGAGAACAGTTTTCAGATTGATGCACAATTAAGTATGCTTCGTTAAACTTAAATCAAGCACAGGTGAAAGGTTCTGCGCAGCTACCGATTAGATTGTTCGTTGTATAAACGTTTTTAAAGAAATCTATAGTGATAGAACTAGACTTGTATATTGAACAAAGTAATTAACCGAGACGTTTATTTGATTGAAACATCTTTATTAATCGGTATTTGAATAGGTGTATTTTCATGAAAAATGTGATCGATGTGACGATCGATTTTTGATACCTTCCGCGAATTCTTTGAATTCTTGCAGACGGTCTTCTTAGTTGATACTTTCTCTAAAAGATGGCGTATAAACTTTCGTTAGGTTTCATCTGAGAGTCTCTGGCTTTAAGTATATGTATTCTATAGAGTGTACACCCAACAAATATTTTTATTTTACAAAACATTGGACGTATAAAATAAAAGATTGTATAGAAAAATGTTTTACATAAATTTTCATTTATCGATAATGTGAATGAAATGTTTAAACAGGAAATGAATTTTCTATATTTCGTGTTAATTTTGTATTAAGTAAATATTCATCAAATCATCCAAGCAGTTATAGGTAATTTATGATTCATGCCTTCAACGTTTCTGTCAACCAAGCAATCGATAATAATAAAAAACGTAATGAAACGCATAAAAAGTTGGACCACTTAAGTTGTAACATAAAAAAGGGGAATTACAAATAAATATTGTTTTTTTACGCAAGATGTTTCCTTTTATTTTTATATTCTTTAAACGTGTCCACGAAAAATATGACAAATAATAACAAGTTATTTTGAGATGCTCGATATATTTAATCTGCTGTACTTCAACAAGTGTACATCGTTAAATTAAAAAGTTTGTAATTACAATTACAAGATTCTCCCTGAGTATATATAACATACAACATTTTTGAATTCAACGAAGCACATCGAAGTAGTAGTGAAGAATATTTTACATCATTATTGTGCGTTATATTTCCGATACGTCAACATAGGATGAAATCCCCCTTTTCATGAAGTTGTGACAGCAAGCTTGAAACCGCGAAGTTCCGCATACATTGGAGCACATTAGGCCACAATTGTTACAGTTTATAGTATCTCCAAAGCTCCACAAGGCGCATACTGTATTGTGAAGATAGATTCATATTTTACTTAATTGCAAAAAGAAATTTTTTTTAATCAGATAAAAAATGAATTCTACCGTGAAGTTAAAAAATAACTTATTCAGAAAACTAAAGAAAGATGCATTTATGAATGCCACGAGAGACGCCAACGCTCCGCGGTGGACGTTAAGCAAGTTATTGCATTTACATGATACTTGAAGTAATGTATAACTTGATTAAACTTTAATACAAGTTTTGAATGTAGTAATATGACTTTCGTTGTATTTTATGGTTTAATGTTGCACTTAAAATAATCACTTTTTCTCTTTATTTGTAATAATTAGAAAACGAGAGATGGTGAAAAATCTTTGTAATTTTTTATTTTACCGTGCTTCTTCTCCTTCGTTAATGAGAAGCTCAGCAATTAATGTATTAATACCGCAGGGACTGCTTTAGCTAAAGCACTGTTTGATGGATTTATCTGTTTAAAGTGGAGATTATCGCGAGGGCTGCGGTTCGATCAATTTTAAAATCCTTTGGCACGGTAATAATTTGATAAATCTCCGAATAGTATTATAAATAACATTGATATATAGGTATTTATTATTAACAAAAATTAAATATCGCTTACCCATGAGGAGCAGTATCAGGAGCATGCGATTCATCTTCATGATTGGAAATCTGCTGCTGGATGCAATGGAAAATGTGTATGTTAAATGAACACTCTATCTGAAAACCGCAATCATTTTCTCGGTTAATTTTTATACAACTTTCGCTCTTAAAATTAATAGATTTAAATAACAAAAAAATGATAAAAACTCGATAAAATAGTATGTCTACGTAGTATTCGAAATTTAGTTAGAAAATTCACAAATGGTATAATAAATCACGTAAAAAAATGTTATATTTAAAAAATACACGCGAGACGACAATCCTGAGGATGCCAAGTTACGAACCCTTTACGGATGAGAGCCGGACACGAAGTGATGATCTCGAGGATCGGTGCTTGAAGCTATATCTTCTCGCCAGCGCCTGTTTTCACCGTAATCTTTAACGTACACGCAGTCACGTGTTCCGCGATATGATACTTGGTGAAATTTCTAATTCGATATATCAATGAAAATAAACAAATTCACAAATCCCTTGTACACGTAGATTTTAGCCAAACTGTTCTATTGTAGTATGTAGCATACAAAACACGATAAAGAAATCTTTAGTGATAGAACTAGACTTATATATTGAACAAAGTAATTAACCGAGACGTTTATTTGATTGAAACATCTTTATTAATCGGTATTTGAATAGGTGTATTTTCATGAAAAATGTGATCGATGTGACGATCGATTTTTGATACCTTCCGCGAATTCTTTGAATTCTTGCAGACGGTCTTCTTAGTTGATACTTTCTCTAAAAGATGGCGTATAAACTTTCGTTAGGTTTCATCTGAGAGTCTCTGGCTTTAAGTATATCTATTCTATAGAGTGTACACCCAGCAAATATTTTTATTCTACAAAACATTGTACGTACAAAATAAAGAATAGAAAAATGTTTTACATAAATTTTCATTTATCGATAATGTGAATGAAGTGTTTAAATAGGAAATAAATTTTCTATATTTCGTATTAATTTTGTATTAAGTAAATATTCGTCATACCACCTAAGCAGTTATAAGTAATTTATGATTCATGGTGTATATAACTTCAACGTCTCTGTCATTTGAATTGTGAAAACGAACACTGACAATTTTCATTGTTGTCATATAATTTCATCAACAATGTATGACGATCCAAGAGAGGTACTTGTTCTTCTAAATTCCTTAGGATTCGTTGGAATTACCGCTGAACAACTTAAAGCTTTTATGAAAGGTACTGCCGTTAACAATTTTTTCTGTACTTTTATAATCGTTATTTTTTAAATATTTTATATATCGCGTATATGTACACTAATTTGTGTTTTTCTTTTCTTTTTTTTTTTGCTATAAGATTTAAAGTTGTACAGGAAAATGAAAGATCGTGAGAGACAGCAGAGAAAAGAAGAAATTAAAAAGAAAATATTAGATAAACAACAAAATATGATTAGAGAAATTCTTAGAGAACAAAATGCTGAATTACATTCAGTTGAAAATACAATAACTAGTAATTCTTCTAATTCTTATATTAATGACTCCCTAGTAAAAGTTAAAGTAAAATGTTTATCAAGTGACAAAGAAAATAGAAACTTTATCAGTTCTGAAGAAAGTTATACAAATACAAGACAAAAGGTGGATATGTCAAAATTCAACTCTAAATCCAGAAGGACAGTGGATCATTGTAGTGTTAAATCTAGCAGTATGTCTTATGATAATGATGATGACAAAATTTACATAAGAACTAAAGATAACCATGTGAAATGTTTGAAAACAGATTTCCAACAAAGTAAAACAAAGGATGAAAATGATAAAATATTATATCAAGAAAGGCTAACACATTTAGAAACTCTTCGTCCTATGAGTGCTCCAAATATTTTACAACACCAACAAGAATACATTGGAAGTAGCCAAACAAAAAGTTCATCATCTACAAAAAACATTAATTCTGGAACCAAATCATGTAAGATTTTAACATGTTTCATATCACACAAGATGAATATAACAATTTTATATTTTGTCATTCTGTACAGTTATTAGACCATGGAGATTACAACCAGAAGCTCAGAAAAATTTGAATGCTAAAAAATCTGATCCTGTTATGCTTTATCAAAAGTATCAACAGGAATGGAAACAAATATCTTTTCCTGGAGAAGCTAAACATGCAAATGTAAGGTGGGCAATTCGTGCAAAAATGCTAGGTGGAGATCCTCATCCCATGGTAAGAATTTTGTACAAAACCAATTTATTTTCTTTTTTTGGTCATTAATATTTGCATTTTCAGCCTCTTCCTAGAAAATCGACGAGCATGCCTATATTAAAAAGAAAATGACTTTTATTCAACTAGGGATGAAATTTTTGGGAATACATAATTGTAAGGATAATTGTATTGATAATCATATTGATTTATTATAAGGAAAGATCATTTACTGTCATTGAAAATAAATACAATAATATTAATAAGTAATAAACATGTATTTAATTCCATTCTTTTCTAGATTTTATTGCTGATTAAGTTTAAACTTTTCTATTTTTCTAACAGCATCTGGCCTGTGCAATTGAAATAATATTTTTTCTTCAATTAAACGTGCAGCTCTTTCAGTCAGAACTAATGTATCATGTTTTAACATGCTGTAGACATTCAACCCTAGAAAACAAATAAAGATTTAATATAATGTAATATACGTAACATTAAAATTTCTTAGCAGATAATTTACCATATACAGGCATCAAATTGACATGTTTCAATTCATCTGTAGCTTCTGTAATGTTTGGAGGCATGATATCATCAGTATCAACAAGTAGTAGAGAAGGACCCCAGTGCCTTTCTTCTATTAATTGTTCAATGTATGATGATTCTTTTGTTGGTATTTCCATATCCTTAATGATGTATAAATCATCTTGAGCCAATTTGACAGACAATGCAGATGTAAGTCCAAAAACACGAGTATAAAAGGGAAGCATGTAGAAATAAGTTGTAGGAGATCTAGGACCATGTATAACACCACCACCTCTCCATAGCGGGGAACGTATACTTCCATGACGTGCACGTCCCAATCCCTTTTGTGGCCAAGGTTTTCTGCCACCACCTCTTACTTCTGCACGAGTCTTTGTATGTGCATAACTCTGAAATGAAACATTAAATTATCTATTTTATATTTTTTGAACTAAATTTCATGGAGATAATTAATAAAGTTTAATAATTACCACAAACTTATACATTCGTTGCCAGCGAACATTTTGATGAATAATATCTATCCGCGGAGATACTGCATAAACGTCAGGATGCAAAGTTACAAGTCCTATCTTTTTTCTTTCAACGGTATCTAAATTTTCTAGCCACACTTCTCGTGGTTTTTGGTAAAAGAAATGTTCATCTGCATACTTTATTTTGGAAATAATTGGACTATTTTGTTCTGTAACTGCTTTTGTGCAAAACGTTAAAGCTTGATATGGACATGTTTGTAGTTTTGTAATAAGATTTCTAAGAATCGACATTTTTATACAGAAATTATTTATATTATTGCATTCGCACAGTATACATTATTAAAACAATAACCTAAATGTTTTTCAACAACAACTCTCAATTTCGTGTTAGAGGTCACTTAAAGCACATACTTTATAGATGTCGCTACCATTGACTGTAAACACTTTGTTTATTTTATGTAACAGATGATTTTAAAATATTGTATTCATTGTTGAAATCAGTAGTATTATATTTGTTAAAATTTGTAATATAATAATTAAAAATGTTTGGAAGAAAAGCTTTCAAGCTTGTAACAGAATTAGATTTACAAACTAACATACAACCATTTAATGTAGGTTGTATAATATTATATTTAATTAAGTCTAATTGTATAGTAATTTAAAATAAATGTTTTTTTTTTTTTAAAGGAAGCACTAGTTAAAGAAGTTTTAAACGAGATGCAATCTCTCTACGAGGCAAACATGGCTGATAGGTTTGTGTAGAATATAGCTATATTAATTAAAATTGTATAAGAGATTTAAAAAAAAATGTATTTCCCATGTTTCAGCAATGCAATCCGAAATGATGATAACATGGCACTGTTACCATCAGTACAATTGAGACATATAGCACTGACAAGAAACAAAAGGTGTATTTTGGCATATATACACAACAGAATGAGAAAATTAAGAGAACTACGATGGGAACTAGGAAGCATCATGCCTCCAGAAATAAATTCTAATTTATTGAATGCTGAAATTCAATGGTTTCAATCATACAACAAATCCTTAGCTATATATATGAGATCCTTAGGAGAAGATCAAGGATTTAATTTAACTGCAAACATGTTGCCTCCAAAAACTCCTTATGTAGAGGTAAAGAAATAAAATACTCAGAATGTTTTCTTGTAATAATTAAATATTAAGTGTCATATTATTTTAGGTAAAATGTGTTATGGATTTTGGGAAATTGGAACTGGAAGATGGTCAAGTAATTTTATTAAAGAAAAATACATATCATTTACTACCAAGAGCTGTGTGTGAACCACTCATAAGACAAGGTATACTTGAACATAACTGTACATAATATATTGCTTCTAAATGTTGTTAAAATAAAAATTATAATCATAAAAAATTACAAAATATTTCAGTGATTTGAATTTTAATTCTATACAAGAGAAAGTACCAGAAACGATTCTTATCCAAAAACAAGTTTAAAAATTTGCGAGCCCGCATATTCAAGCCTACTTTCATTAGGAATTTCCCGTGTAAACTTAAATTCCGTGTCGTAGCGTGTAGTTGATTCAAACAGTTGGCGGCTCGTCTGCACACGCTGCAGCACGTACTGCTCATATGAGTTACACTGTTTCTCTCTGTAGTAAATCTTAGAATACGTTTACTACATAATCGCGTATAGGGAGTTACACCACTTTTTAGTTTTTCCTTCTAACCGAAGACGCAAACAACTCATTTGACATCGATCAAATATGTGCGGCGATTAGAATGATTATCATTCATCGCATTTACGAAGACATCTCTAACTAACAGGTGAGCGATAATATAAAAAATACATAATTATTCTTTTCTTTTTGTTCAATCATTTATTATATTTTTTATTGTCTTTATGCAAAAATAATTTAAACATATATTAAGTTAGTTATGAAAGAAGTTCAATCGATCGAAGAGTTAGTTGTGATCGATTAAACGACGGCGTTATAATTTTATTACTTAAAACCATTACAAAATATACTTGTGAAAGAGTTCAGGAACGCATCAGGACTATCTCGTGAAGGATACCATGAAGCGTCCCAATACTTTATTCTACCTTCCCGTTGCACCTTTGAGTCATCGTACTTTCCCAGTTCTTGTACGGTTAAAATATCATCGATGTGTCCAACTTCCTAGAAAAATAATTAATTGACCCTATTGTTCCCTAATAGCACTAATTACTATTGAAAATTTTGTTTAACTTGATAGTTGGAAATGAAATTGCAACCGAAAATTAAAACACACGTACACGAGTACTCGACGCAGGTACAACGTCCAAAAAGTAAGTTCAAGGTGCAATGGCTAAGTTAGAGATAATGTAGGGTATATTTACCAGTGAATTGATTGTCGTAAATGATGCAAAGATAATACATTTTCTAAGCTTATCGAAGTCAGGTTTTCCCCAGATAGCTCGAATACTGGATTTCAGCACGCGGTTACCATGAAAAAATTTATTTATACCTTTTTTTACCAATATTAGTAACAAGACATTTTATTTTACTAATAAAATTATTTTACGATTCACAGTATTAAGTTTATAAAGAAACCATTCACACTATCTCGGAACGTGTCATTACTAGCTGTCGATAAAAAAGCAATGGTTAACCATGAAAACATTCTATTTATTATTGTCTAACGATTACGTAAAATTATATAATTTATTTGTCATTGGCCTACGGATTAAGACTATCGTTTACAAATGCTTTTACAGCCTTTTTCGTTTTTCAATCGTTCGCTAGTGACTCCTTGCTGACTAATTAGTCTCATTTACACTCTACGCGACAATTTCCTATTATTTTCAAAGCCGGCGTTGTAACCGACGGATTATAAGAAAGCACTTATTATGGGAATGGTCTGGAATTATCGGTGTGTTGACCGTTTGTGTAGTGAACGATAACAGGTATGAGTTTTCTTTGTTTTAAGACTGGGTGTCAGTAACCATCTTTGGGGAAAACCGTGTTCGAACGACCCTGAATAGGACCGAGATTCTCTGTTGGTTACGAGGGCGTCGTTCTAGTGTATCTCGATCTCGATATATGTATATCCTAATGTGGCAATAACCTAGCTGAGATTACTCGTAAATTTAGTAAAGTTTCCAGATCGGAAATGCCGGTGGAATTTCCTGTGAGTTTGTATGGCACAGATTAGCAATTCGAGAAAGAAAGTAGAACGGTGAAATTTGTATCTCCCTATAGAAACGTATACTCACGTTTGTAACGATACGTTCGCAACAAACGGGCGCTTTCCCATTGCGCTGCGAGCATCGTAATAAAATTCGATTCAAATTTTTGATGATAAGCTCGAGTGCGAAATTCAGATTTTAGCAAAGAGAAGTTCAATAGCCTTTTGGGCTTTGGTTGGATATTTTTTTTTACGGTCGCGAACAGAAAAACAACGAAGATAAGCGTAAGGCTGACAGGTCTGATAAATTACGGAAAGGTAAATGACTGGAAGGAAGATGCACGATGTGCAAAAATCAGTCGCTCTCTGTCGGACAATGCATAGTAAGAGCCGATTTAGATTTATAATCTGTTTTTCATTCGTCGTGATTGACGAAAAAATAATCCGATAAACGTGCAATCCATAAATTAACCGACAAGAGATTTTCGTAAAAAGTATCGATATACGTCAAAAGATATTATAAATTTACGAGGAAACATCGAGACGGAAATATTACGAAGGAACGTTTTTCGTGTTAAATCAGTTTCTGTGTAAAATTGTGAAATTATTTAAGGTAAATAAACATGGGGGCAATTTTTGTGGGCTTTCCGATCCAGCTTTCTTTTTCTAAACTGGTTATCTAAAGAATGTCAAGTTAAATCGAGTACACAGTGTATACGTGCAGTTGGCCCTGCCAGAGGACGGTGGGTTTTCCCACCCCTACCGCTGGCCACCTTACCGCCAGAGGCTCCACTGTACAGTGCCGCGGCCATCGTAGAAGTTACACGGTGCGTCCGTTAATACTGTACAATCAGTTCGTTTTCAGCCAGCGTGTTGGCCGGTGTTTCGACGACGATTACACGAATTCCCACGACTATCGAATTATACACATATACATCCGTTCTTCTTCCCCCGCGTTTTCTCTGTCGAAACACAAGCTCTTATTATTTACATAACCTTCTTTGCTGTGAAAGGGCTTCCATCTCTATATTCAGTTGTGAAACATTAGTTTTTTCTAAAGAACGCGAAGTTATCGTGAAACGACGTGTGAACCAGTGCCGATAATATACGAAAGAAGTCGAACATGAGAATACGACTACAACGAGAAAGCGAACACATGTAAAGCAGCCAGCTGTTCAAGTTCTTATCGTCCGATCTCGCACGAATAATACAGAACAGTGGCGTCGCTTGCGAACGAACGAAACGGAGACGAATTGTGTTCATTGAGAGAGTGGGAGAGATCGAACGAAATAACGTTAAAGGCCAATTAATTTCGCTAGACGGAAAGCTACGCAAAAGCGTCGCGTCGAGATTTTCGAAAAGCGTCGCGTATATATAGAGTACGTCGTCGCTCTGTGCGCCTATGTGTTTGTCTGTCTGTGTCCCTTTGTGTGTATTTACACAAATCGCGTGGTAGTTTTCCTTTCAACGAGCGGGAAAAGGAGAGTCGATCTTTGGTGTACAACTGAATTCTAAACAATCGAAAATGTGGCATCCGCCGAGAAAGACACCGATGGAGAGCAATGTTCCAGAGAGCGAGCAACAAAAGTGCGAGGAGAAACGTGATTCGTGCCAAGTTGATTCTGGATTTTTGTCTAGTGGAAATCTACAAGTGAGTTCGGAGCTGGGCGACTACGAGTTGAATGTTGCAACAACCGCACCCGTAGTACCAGAACCAATGAGAGTAGACAGCGGCGTGGATCTTGGCTTGAGCGAAAGCTTAAGCCAGCTTACGTTGAAACAAGTTACATTGAATCCTCTGGCGAGCGGCAAAGTTCAGGTTGAACCAACTGTCGAGTTGACTCCGGTGAGCACCGACAAGCTCGAACAACATGACGCTTCGACGTTACGGCATGAATCGCATCGATCACCTGAGACGCTGTTCAATGAGGAACCTTGGCAGCTCTACTACACACAGGACGACGACGGTGACACGTAAGTAACCTATCTTTTTTTTCCCTCCTTCCTATGAAAACAAACGTGACCTATTAACACGATGCGCAGTTACTTAGCATTAAACTACTACTACACAGTCCAAGTGACGCTCTTATTTCTTCTTGAAATTACTTTAATTTGTAACAGTGCAGTTTTTTATTATTATATTACGTATTATTTTTTTCGATCATCTGTCACTGTCAGCTCTGTAGGGATTATAAAATAATTATACGTTAATCGTCGGAAGATGTAGTGCTAATTTGTTTCAGAACGAGTCATTTTGTTTTCGTAACTTCCTATTGTCATGAATGTGAATCAGTAGACGTCATTTTTCTGAAATACCCAATGTGACTAAGAATTATGTGATCATTAACTAGCGAAATAAATCGGCATATTATTTGATACGTATACTTGGTATGGTTCTGCGCATCCGCTGTAACGGTGCAACCTGTAGCCCGCGCTTCTTTGAAGCGACACAAATGTTTTCAAGTGTATCGATCGATGCTACGATAATAATAGCGTATCGTTCAATGGACGTTGGTGTTTGTACGATGAAACAATGACTGGATCATTTGCGTGTAAACTACGCATAACTTCTCTTTTTTCCTCGTATCAGTTAATATTCATAGGAAATTTCTTTTCTCGTACATATGCATCAGTTCATCCCGACAATCTTTCGAGTGTCGATGTATTGATCAATCATAGAGGTTAATATCGTTTAACGTAACGTATCGACTATCATCGTTTCTCTGTGTTTTAAAGATAAACATCCTTATCGACTACAATTACGGTTTTTACGATTACACGGGAAATATGTTGATTGAGGCAAATATTGTCACGTGTCATCGTGAACGCGTGAATCGTCTTGTACGTGTTTTCCATCGCGAAGCACGTTAACCGATTGAACCGTTGTAACCGCGAGATCCTTTGAATCGTGATACATACATACATACGTGGAACGTCGAGAGAGTATGAGGCGACAGGAGTCGATGCAATCGATTCTTTCCGGCAGTTTTTCGACTTCCGCGCAAACTCACGATGGTGAAGACCTTCTCTTTCTACTCCATATTATTTTTTTCTTAACACCATCGATCTGTCATTTATATTGAATAAATGGAATACTATCATATAGGGTATATGTACGTCATATAGAATGATAAAACCGTTGACCTTTGTACGGAAAAAAACAAATTGTACGAAATGAGGAAAAAATCGTAGTGATGCTTCGAGGTCGATACCGAACTATCGCGTAAACACGTGCATTATCTTACAACAGTTTCCAGTAATATATCAAACTGTTTGTTTGCTAATATATCAAACTATGGCTAGAGGATATTACGATTAAGCCAGTATAAGGGGTAACGATAGCCATGCGCCAATAAACGTTCTCAAACGAAATTTCAAACACAAATATGACGAATCTTTCTTTAAGGTTATAATTAATATTATTCTTTTCTCTATTTCAGGCAGCTGCACATAGCCATAGTGCAAGGCTTCCTAGAAGCTGCGTTCAGCTTAATTCGAATGGCACCTCATGTCTGCCTATTGAATATACTAAATGACGATGGCCAATCCCCATTACACCTGGCGGTGTTGACGAGGCAACCGAGGATCGTCAGGCGACTAATTCTAGCATGTGCAAATCCTGCATTGAGGAACTTTCGTGGAAATACAGCTCTTCACCTGGCGTGCGCGACCGGTGATCTCGCTTCGGCGAAGGCCCTCACGGACCCTTTGTCCACCGTCGAGAGGAATTACCTTCATCCCGGAAAGAAAATACCTGCCCTGCCGCAAAATCTCGAACAACGGAACTACGATGGTAAACTATCGATTTATGGCTTTATTCAATTTTACTTTCTTTTCTTCCTCTTGAACCGTTAACGTTATTGCTAATCCTTGGAACTAATTAGATTGGGGGCAGATTTTTTTTTTCTTTTTGGTTTAGTTAACATTGTATATTGCAAAATTATTCAGAGAAATTTTACGTCCATAATATCGTTAGATTTATTAACAGGTGTTCACTGTTATCGGAGGAAGAGGTACAATTTATACGTACACCTGGAGTATACTTCTTCGATAGATCTCTTCTATTTATATAATGGACCCGGTTGAGATTGAACGTGTTAATTTTTCTGACGTAGAATTTTCCCTAATCTTCTGGGAAACTTGTTACGCACACATTAAAGTTTAACTTACTCGGTCAATTTACAAGATCAAGAATAGCTAAAAGTATTCTTCTTTTTTTTTATAACATCCTACCGGTATTTGTGCTAATTTTCAACACGTCTACAATTAGTAAAACAATATTAGAGAGAGAGAGAGAGAGAGAGAGAGAGAGAGAGAGAGAGAGCATCCTTGAGCGTGACACAAAAGCAAATACGCAGAACAATGCGTGTCTTTATTAAGGGACAATTAGAAGAATGACAGAGATAAAGGATGATTTCTAAAGAGAAGAAAGGAAGCACGCGTGACGCGTTTTTATTAACGCGGTCCGTACAGAGAAGAACACCTCGGAAAATCCTGACAACTTTTACCGCATGAAACAAACAGTCATTGGCATCGTGCGCGCCACACACACACACCCACACACAGACAGAGAGAGAACAATCCTGCAACCACAATTATTCACGGGTTTCCCATGATTTCATCGAGGATCGAGAACGATCCGTTATCCCGCATCGTTTCATTCGGAAATTCCATCGTTCTAAAGCGCAGTCGTGTTTTATTCGCAATTCATTGTACTCTCGAGAAAATGTCCTCTCTGTCTATCTAAACCGCGCATAGCTTTCGAATCGCGATAGAGTACAAGGTCTTTCTAGAAAACACCGCGGTTTCCTGTTGTTCTTCATCGATATCGAAAGTGGTTTCCGTTTTGTTGCTAACCGTGTGAACGGAAATTCGAGATCTTTCGAAAAACGCGACGGATGCTTCTTGGAAAAGTTTAGTCAGAAGACTTTCCCATTGTCCTTCTCTCGTTCCACGTGTGTCTTGATTCTCGTAGTTACACAACTTACAATAATCTTACTACGGATTCCTCTTTGTCACGCTTCTTCTTATTATTCGATACAACAAATACGTGTACCTCTGCGCTTCGACTAATCTCTCGATGTCGAGTGGGAAAATGAAGAAGAAGAAGAAGAAGAGAAAAAAGAATATTCGAATGGTGAACATTGACTCTCTTTCAGAGTACCGGAATTCCCACATAACGTCATCCTTACACACCATTCTTGGCTTACGACTTGATGGGTTGCATGGAGGAGGCCAGGCTGCTGGCGTAACGGCTGATTTTGGACCATGACGGAACAAATAAAGCTACGCTTTTTCATACCTTCGCATACATACGACTTTCGACCGTAATAATCGCAAGCTCGCGTGTCACCCTTGTTATATTACGCTTATCTTACTCCGCATGAGTGGCGTAGTACGTACATACCCATGACGTACAAACGTGCTTTAGCGCTGTGTTTTATCGATCAGGTAGATAGAAATGTAAACATTCGTGTGTATAATTATATCGTAGCGAACCGACGAATAGGTCAGAGTGAGCTTAAATTAGAAAGGTGGTGGTCGGAGAGGAGTGTGGCCTAGCACGATTTTTCGCGATACGGATGACTCGATAGTGGAGCAAATAGAGAGAGAGTAATGTCAGGGGGGGTTCAAGTGTATCGTACTCTGGTGATTCGGTCGATGAGACGGCGCTAGAGAATTTCAGAAGGGAAAAGCGAGTTTAGCCCGGCAGAGTGGGGAGGGAGAAGAAGAAAGTTTAAGGAGCAAAGAGTGTGTGCACGGGTGCTCGGAATACACACGACGGAATTTTGCCGCGTCTACTACTGTGCGTGCGTGCACGCGCGTTACATCACGCAGCGGCGCGCGATGAGACAGAGAAGCAGATGTTTTTGATATTTAAAAATACCTGCGCGACTATTTGCGTGTCGTGATATTCTCGCATCGCCTCGCTTCGACTCGATTCGACTTGGGAAACCCCACAACGGCGTGGAAATCGGTGGACCCGGTTAGCTTTCACCCTTGAAACGTACGTTACACCCCCGCGGGCAAACTTGACGCAAGTTGGACACGCGAAATTTTTCACCAGAGCCAAATGAAAAATTGTACTGTCACTTGGAAGTGTTTGCAGTTGAGCTTCTGATACATCTACGAATTAGAAAATATTACAAGCAATGAAATAAACTTTTTTTTTTACACTTCTCTTGCGAGGGTGCGACACGTCGTCAGGGGAAAATAAAAAAAGGAAAAATTCTCCTCGTCGTTCTCGTTTGGAAACGAGAATGACATTGACGAAGTCGTTCAACCTGATCAAGGTGGGCTCACTATAATTACAAATTACCGATACGCTATCGTGGGAAATTCCCAGATACATGAATAATTGATTTTTCCTTGTGCCATCTCGTTTCGTACACCCTGTGTGTATATCTTGCGTTGTGTGTGTGTGTGTGTGTCTTGCTCTCGATAAGAATAGAAGTATAAATATTTGCCCTCTGGAGATCTGTGTGTGTGTGTGTGTGTGGTTTTGAGTTGGGTGTGAGCGTTGCTGGACGGGAAAAACGGTCTACAGCTACAACGAAATTAGTAATTAAATTCCGCCAATGTACATGCTGCCGGTGGTAACAAGGGAGGGTTAATTTTAGCAGTTACTTTGATCGGTACGAACCTAGTTTGGACCGCGGGACGCCAGCCAAACCTCCGACGACAATGATTCACCGCGTCTTCCTCGTTCTATCTATATCTTCTAGAAGCATGTGACTCGGTCGCATCGTTATGAAGTATGCGTTTCCATCCTCGTTAGAATTGTTCAATTAACCTTTTCAATGGTATGGATGCGCATACGTATACATTCAACTAAACTCGTATACAATCGGTTATGGATGTGTGTATATACGTTTAACGAAACGCCCGTTTGTATAGATTGTGAAAATGTTTCGTCCACGCTTAGCTGATTTCACGTGATAATGAAAATGAACAGGTGTTGAGATGTCCGAGATTGCAACACTCTATAAACTCCTTCCTATATCCCAGCACCTTCTGTCAATAACGAACGAATATTTGATGTGGTAAACGAGAACGATATATTAATTATTGCTATATTTGATATTTCAGGAGAGATGTGCCTGCACATAGCAGCCGCGTCTGGCCAAGTAGAGCTGGTGCGGCTTCTTTTGCGCCTCGGTGCAGATCTGGAGGCGAGGGAGGCATTGGCGGGAAAAACGGCCCTTCACCTCGCTGTGGAACGTGGGTGTCGGTCAGTGGTCGCGTTTCTACTGCAAGAGTGTAGGCCGTGTTTGGACACGCAGACATACGCCGGTATCACCGCTTATCAGATAGCCCTGTGCTTCGACAGTCAACTGGCTAGGGAATTAGTAAGACTGGGCGCGACGCCGAAACCTCTTCCGGAATCAGACTCCGACAGCAGCGACGAGGATGAAAGCCCTGCGAACAATTATTTACCCGCGATCGCGAGAATTAGGCAAAATGTAGTTGGAGTTAAAGTGTAAAAAGTCGCCGATCGGTCCTCTATTTTTTCTATCTCTCTCTTTTTCTTTTTTTTTTTTTTTTGGTCGATCGATGCTTAGCATTATATAACCGATTGGATATTACCGGAAAAATACCCGCAACGAACGAGATATTTATACGTATTATAGATATGGAACGTGTAAGTTATGGATATATCGTTCGACAATTAGAGGAGGGTATTTTTTGAAAAAATTTCGCGATAATGTGTAGGTTATTATTACGGATCGCGAATTACGACGGCTATGTTGACGCCAAGCGAGGAAATGATTCGAAACTCCGTCGAGTACAAGTATTAATTGTATCACATCGAACATGTTATTATTCTGTTGGAACTAATTACGCGATGCAACAATGTGAATGTATAACGAAACGAAAGAAATACGAAAGACGAGCAGGGAGACGTGTTAGAACGAGACAGGATAGAAGAGTGATGGGAATAATCTGAAAACCGTGCCTCTATGAGGAGCAAATATTACTACCGGCTACTACTGCTGTTATTGTATACTTCGATAACGAGTACGATTGTCCGAGCGTACGTCGACTGCGAAATGAATTCACAATTTTTACGCTTAGGGTGACCGCAGGATCTCGTTTCTTGTAAATATAGGCGAAAGTTATGAAAACATTTTTTTTTTCTTTTGTGTTAGAATTGTGTGAGAATGTAGTAGTGGCACTCGTACGCTTCGAAGCGTCCTAAAACGAGAGAAGACGCATTGAAATGACGATTAAAGTATAACGAAAATGGAAGGAAAAAAAAACGTTAGTATGTAAACGAAACATTCGTAATTTCATTGTTCGCTTAAGGTGTACATACATATATATTTATATTAGTTGAATTAAGAGACCGAAATAACACTCTTCGAAATAGAATTATTTATCGAGGAACGTAGAAAGATAATTCACTCGGGTATTACTACGACGTAATAAGTACGCTACGGTATTTTATCGTGAACGTTTATAAATTTCCTCGTACCCCTCTCCCCTTATTGTACATAGTCATGTTTTGTTAGTATCTTAAGCGTGTCGTTTTTACGGCATGAAAAATAATAGAACGATAACATTAATGTTGTTACATAACGTCTATAATTATTTTTTTAGTAATAAACAAAGCCTTAGAAAATTTACCATAAAATTCTAGAATCTCTCTTACGTATACGTGTCGCGATGATTTTTTAACGTTCTTCCTGATCGTTGAAACGGAACAAGCCGTTGAGAAATATTTGCGATTCGGTGACTATTGTCGAACGACAAGTGCACAACGAAATTCAGGGGAACCGTAAAGGTTGTGGCTAATTTTGCAAGAGCCGGCATAAAAATGTGGAGCAAGGACCGGCTGTTGGTTATTTCCAGTTCGTAACGTGTAATGGTCTAGGCATTCCAAGAAGCCTGCAGACTTATTCCTTTTTGGGGGAGTTTGGTCTGCGAAGCGCACAGGTTCCGGGATATATTTGGACCTTGGAAAGAGGGGATCTTACTAATCGTCTAATAGTCTTTCTCCCGCGTAAGTAGTTTGTTTATATGTATGTAGCGAATTTATTTAAACGCTAAAGATACGGTAATTTCCATTGTTCACATTTTATAAAAGTTCCTTATGCACGACGGTTTAATAGCTTCCATAAATCAACGCAGGAAATTTAATTATATCGCGAGATATTTTCATTGGGAAATATACAGAGAAGAAAAAGCGATTTTAAAGGTAATGTAGCGGTTATCGAACTGTGTTCACGGGCGAAAAAAAGTATGCAATACGACGAATAGCTGGGATTCCCCAGTTACTCCAGTTTGCTGATGGAAATACCAGGTTCTGTGGTAACGAAAGTGCTGCCAGACAAGAGAAACCTTGGACACCGAACATTTTAGCATTCAAAATCATTCATACGCGATATTCGCCTACGTTCGTGAATCATTATTTATTTTGTTTCATTCTTTTCTCGAGTAATACTCATTTACATTTGGTTTTTGCGATTTATCAACATTTATATTTTTAGTCGTTAATCTCGGAAATGTCTTCGATTGAAATGTATTCGTGAAACGCTTGTTGATTAAGCGAGCACGATGTTCGCATTTGAGCTTCTTACGTCAAAATTTTAATAATAGATTGCACAACGTGTTAACTAGGAAACGAAATTTTTTTAATTAGAATTTAAATATTAGTTCGGTATAGAGATTTAGTTGTAATTAAGTTTGTTTACGTTTTATGTATATTTTTTTTACTTGGTTTGAAAGGTTAAGGATGAAATTTTAGTCGTAACAAGGATATATGAGAAATGAGAATAAAGTATGAAAATGTATAAAAGGAAATAAAATATAAATTATATAAAAGCAATCGCAGTACGTAGGCTATAATTACAAAATACAATGTATACCAACAAATTGACAAAATATTAACGAGTACAATGCACATTACGAAACGAAGTATTTTATAAATCAAAATAGTATCGCTTTGATTAACCCTGAGGCTAAGCTTGCATTCAGAATCTTGCATACATATGTAAAAAAGAGAATAGAATAAGCTTGCGAAGGTAATAGAAATTTGTGAAACATAATCGCGGGAACATATTACGTATTACTATATAGTTCCATGATAAGCAAGAAGAGGCGCTACTTGTCCATTTCTACGCCGGCTAAAGTGTGTGCATTTACATTCTAACAAGAAATTCAAAGGCAGCCACAATATAGGATACAATTAGGTTTTATTGTTTATAGACATCAAAAATTTGAAGAAGTGTTCCCACAGAAATTAATTACTTATTAAATGGTGCAACAGTATACCATCGACCAAGAAAATACGATAAGTGTATTACTATATGTGAAGGAGCCATTAAGGTTAGAAAAGAAAAGGGAAGATACTTCAAGTTAACAGCTAAAACATTCTTCAGAATAGATGTATGAAAAACTGGAAACAAGGAAAGTACATAGAACACAAGAAGATATGATTATTATTGAAAATATAAATAAAATTATTGAGGTTAAAGAGTGCAAGAGTAAAAGCAAAAGAATAATTACAGCACAGAATTGTTCGTTATGCCAAGCTAGCATTTGATCCAGAGTTTGTTGGAGTTAGGGCAAGGAAAGGAAGGATATTACAAGAAATGTAACAACATGGAGAAGCACTCAATGTTTATTCTGAAGTATTAGGACCAGATCCTTCGTACAGCAAGACGTTACAACAATACTGATCATGTGCTGTATTTCTTAGCTTAAATCCTGAGGAAATAAGATAGAAAGTAACGATAGACTGAGAAGTTTGAAGTATATTACAGTTTTACAAAAGCAAGTGTATATAATGTATTAGATTTATTGTATTAAAATAAAGTTAGAATTCTGTACTAAACATAAAACTTTTTCAGTTTGCAGCAATTTAAGGAATAAGGGAGTGAAGTTGCAACAACTCTTGGAAGCAGATTTTGTAGCTACCCATTGATAATAAATATATCTGTATTTATGTATAGTTCTGTGTACAACATTTCGAAACAATGATGTTTGTTTTATTTTTATCTACTAAAAATATGCCATTTAGTTGAACAGGTTGTTTGATATATTTCTTGTATATTTGTGTTTTGAAGAGTTATTTGAAGTATAAATTTTATAGTACATAAAACTGTTGTGTGGATACAGTGGCCCTCCAGTTCAAACCATTTTTGTATAAAATAAATTTCAATTGTAGAACCTTATCGTCAATATCCAATATGCAATAGTATGTCATAATCGTTAGATGGTTTAGATTATACGAAAATATTAAGATAATACTTGATTCCGATTTTTCTCGACGAACATTTCCAAGCGATTAACGTGATACTGCAACAACGAAGGATACCAATAGCGATAATCACGACATAATTATAACACTTGTATGATTTATTTAAAATTCAATTCAATTCAATATAAAAATAAACTGCATAGTGGAATCCTTTTATTGCAATTTCGTATAAAAATACACGAGGGCTGACGTGTTTATAATTCAGTGAAAGATTACATTCGTACAAAGATTACTACGATTTAATAAAGAAATATTTATAGTTTATGCATTTAAAAATTAACAATACGAACTATATACCGTATGTTTGTATTGTAGTTTTTAAATGTTACAAGATTATCTTTGGTTAGTGACTAACTTCATTCATGTTGGCAACGTTTTAAATACCGGTGTGAAAGAAAAACTAATAATAATTAAATACTGGTAGGAAAAAAAGAACTATTTCTTGGAATTATTTTCACAATAAGGAATATTTCAGTTCTCGTATAAAATCAATGAAAAAACCATAAGATTTTAATAGTCTGCGAAACCTAACACATCATTATATCTACCTGGTGTGAATATTTATACATATATATGGATTGATTATAGCGCAACCTATCATATCTACGGAACTAAACAAGTGTGTATAAGTGACAGTGTGTGTCAAATCGTACGTGTACGTGTATGACGTATGAACACAACGCATACACAACGGTTTAGTTCGAACAGATGTCGTAGATAGCGCTACAGTCAGTGCATTAATACCTCATACGATAGATTGTTGGCCCCGGAACGAATCTGTCGAAAAATTCTGGACGAGAGATCGAACGCGAAACGGTTGTCGTGCACACGAGTGGGTTTTTTGTGACGAGAGAGTGACAAGAGCGTGAAGCCGTGGCTAGGGCACCTGAAACTCAAGATACGAACCTGATCCATCTTAAGCGCGGTGGGCCGCCGTGCTGGTGGGCCTAGCAGACGACATGTTTGCTGCAGGGAGTATCTCGTCTCGGATGTTTTGGCCACGAATTTCTTCGGAGATTGTTGAGTGAGGAGAGTGAGCGAACGCGGTGAAAGCGAGGTGGAGAGAGAGTAAAACCATTCGAGGGTGTGTGCGAGAGAGGGCACACGGTTGGGTTCCCCGAGTGGTGGTTGTGCCGCGGTCGTCGACGAGAAGTTCGTGGAGAGGGGTAAAGACTAGCGAGCGGCGGGGAGGGGGAACCCGGACGAGCCCTCGAAAAATTGAGGAGTCAAGGAACGAAAATCGGAGAAAGAAGAAAAAGTCCATCGGCTATCCTTGCTTCGTAAGGGGTTCCCTTGGTGACTGAGAAGATCAACGAGGGAACAGGCATAGGAAAAAAAAAATCGTAAGAGCATAAAGAAAAGAGCGAGGAAACTGCTCGGTCGGCGTACATCATCTTCCTTATCTACGGGGGTGCTGTCGATTCCGCGACTTTCTTCGATTTGCTCGAGTAACGAGCTAGCACAGCGCACCGTAGCCACCGATCTATTTTAACTTCTCGTTGTTCTGTCTGAAGGGTAGGGGCTGCGAGGTGAGGCGAGGTGAGGCGAGGCGAGGTCGGAGCTGTCGTATACACGCGTCGAGTCCCTTCCTCCTGAAACGATTTCGCGTGTGTCTCGTGTTCGCGGGCCATCACAGGAGGCGCATCGGACAGTGCACGTCAACCTATTATCCCAGTCCCGGTGTTGCTCCCACTCTTTCTCTCGAGAGTGCTGGTCGTGCCTCGTGCGTACCTCCCTCTATCGCAACCTGCCGCGAGTGTCTCGCGGCCGGTTTTCGCCAGTGTTAAACGGAAGATTCGGAAGTGGTTCGATCCGCGAAACGTGTGTCGCCTTCGGTAGAACCGACGGATTGCCCTCCTAGAAACAGTGTCGACATTCGAATAATCCTATCTCTTCTGTACACGTTCATTTCGAAGACACTTTGAACACGTACAAAACGCCGTTCACGAGTCAGCGTGTGTTGGACCAGCAGCACCGTCGATCATCGTGTGTAGCTATGGTTTCGCGGGCAGTGCGAGATATGGTGAAAGAGAAGCCGTGAAGTGAACCGTGTGTGAGTGCAACCAACAGAACTTCATTATATTTCATATATATACACACACGTACCGCGTATACACGTAATAGTGTACGAAACGGAGATAGTAAACGCGCGCGACACGGGCAGAAAAGGAAAAAGACCACCAGCAGTGACAGAGGAAGAGCAAGTGAGAAAGATAAAGAGAGAAGGTCGCGACCGATCGCCGTAACGATATAGCGGGTGGAAAAGAGAGAGTAAGCGAGAGAGGCAGAGATAGAGAAAGAGAGAGAGAGAGAGTTCGATAGAAGGACGAGGCTCGAGTGTGGAGAAGCGCGACACGGTGATAGATAAGTATCGAGTGACAGACACACAGCCGGAACGAAGGAACGAACTCGTAGTAGGTAGTCGTGGAAACGGAGTGAATCTCTCCGCGAACCGCGGCAGAGGGTGTACCAATCGAACGTCACATTTACACGCGAGATAAACAACACGCGCTGCCGGTAGTGGCTCGTCGCGGGCGCGAGCTGTTTTCTCTCGCTCCTCAGAGAGGGAGAGGGAGTGGGTTATAGTGGTGAGAGATCGTCTCTTTCTCTGAACTGATAACAACAGAGAAACAACAGAAGTGGAAGGGAAGAGTGAAGAGGGTGAGCCGCGCGTGTCTCTCTCGTGGTGTGTCATGGGGTGTTTCGGCAGCCAGAGCAGTAAGGCCAGCCAGGATGATAGTAAGAACCAGAAGAGGCGTTCAGATGCCATCACTAGGCAACTGCAAAAGGATAAGCAAGTTTACCGGGCTACCCACAGGCTCCTTTTGCTTGGTAAGCGATCCCGAAACTTTTTCTTTCTCTTTCTAACCTCCACCGTTTTCCATTGATCTCTTTATATCACTAACTCGACGATGTTCAAGATTTTTCCTTTCTTATCTAGCTTTCCCTTTCTTTACCTCTTCAAAAAACCGTACAGAATTTATACGAGTAAATAGTAGTCGTAAATAAAGTTGAATGGGTCGAAAGATCAATTATTGAATGATTTACTAGTTTCTATTTATCTCGCTAGAACTGAATTATCCCACTACATTTTTATACTCTAATGTTTACAAACCACTCTCGTGCGACCACTCACACCGTTCACACCTTCCTAATCAAAAATCCTAGATTTCACTCGACACTTTCATAAGAGACAATTCCCTCTTACGAAACTTGTGTGAAAACTAAAGAAGGACACATAGAGTCATCAAACCAAAACCATTCTACGTCAACGTACAATCCTTTCTTTTCGAAGTAAAACTAGAATCACTGTACAACTTACCTACCGTTACCTTCGTTATCAACACTAAGAACCTTTAAAAAGAAAAATCACCCTGTACATATAAGTGCACACGTGTCGCAGAAATAGAAGAAAATTCCGCTAGAATACCAGTTGAATCGGCGTGGATCACGAATTTTGGAGAAAAAGCGTCCGGTCAGAGGATAGGCCGAACATTATCGCGATGCTCAGCAGCGCGTAATTCAATTTTATCGATTATCGTATGAGCCGGCACCCACGAATATCCAGCGGGCTGGCTGGCTGGCAGGCTGGCTGGCTGGCTGGCTCATGTTGTACCCTTTTCGTGCGCTCTCTATCCTCGTCTCCTTCTTCTCCTTCTCCTGACGACCAGTCTTCTCCAACATAGCGGCCAACGTGGGTGCGCGCGTGCGCCCCGTTACACATGCACGCACACACCATCTACTTATTGCGATACTTAACCCAACACCTAACCATTACCTTCCTATTCTTCGTTTATGTAGGTCGTCGTTCTAATTCGACCCGGTTGGATGTGTGTTGCGCGCGTTACGTATAGCCAACTCGTAGCTGTAGGCTACGAAGCAACAGCTGTTACTGTATTGTTTTCCCTGTCACCTGCAATTACCATCCTGCTCCTGTTTTTCCTGAAAAAGAAAACACGATAATACGCTGCTTTTTGCACGTTCCACGAAGAATGACGGCATTGTGAAATCGGTATCGATCTTTCAACAATTGTTTTTTTTTCTACTCTATTATCGTCTGTTTTGTTTTTTCTAATCGATGCGGAAAAAACGAAATTGGCGGAGTCTAATTTTTCCCCCTTTTTCGTTTAACGCAAGGTATAAAAAGAAGAATCGTTTGGTTTTCCTCATGTTTCAGGAGCGGGAGAATCCGGGAAGAGCACCATCGTCAAACAGATGAGGATATTGCACGTGAATGGTTTCAGCGAAGCGTAAGTTTCGTTGCCTAACCTTTTCTTACTTCGATATATTATTACACGTGACACGTATAACACCTTTCGGTTTCGTCTTCTCCGTGTAATTACACAATATCGCGAATGATTCAGCCTGTAGCAAATTTCGATCCATACGTAATATCAACACGTGATTCCAGCATCTTCTTCAAATTTTCATTAAGCGCCCGATATATTCCCGTGTACCCGACGTTGTATCATCTTTCGTATCTAGCTATTAAGACCGATAATTGTAGAAATTGTAGAAGAAAAAAAGAATCGAAACGTTTTCGTAGAATACGTTCATTTTCGATACTTTCCTTCGACGCTCCTCGCGTCGCGTGGTCCAGCTGCCCGTGAAAAGCGAGCCGTGCCCAAAAATACAGTCGCGAGACGGCTGGCCCAGGAGGTCAGACAGAAACAAGTCGTTATCGTAAAAACGCACACGGGTACACCTATACGTGGAAAATCAGGAGTAACTAGATAGGATGAAAACGACGTGCAAACAGACTCAGCCCGCACTTCGCGACTCCGTCGTAAATTCTGTCTGCCTTCGCCGCTGATAACGGATCCGGAGCACGCCTTATTACTACGTTTTGCGGTGATTTCTTTTCCATTCGTTCGTTTCGTTCGCGCTCATTCTCTCGTATTCTACAA
>NW_017100183.1:1414806-1436687 GCF_001263275.1 Habropoda laboriosa | reverse complement strand
ATTTTCCCCAATTTACATCGCGTCGCAGAATTATTTCTACGCCATTTGGAAAATCACCTGATTCCATTTTGCCAGGTCACGACGATTCTAAGAAGCATTAGGTACGCCGTTCGATGCAGATCTTGTTTACTTATGGAAACATACCTCGTAGAATCGCGCTATTTTTATTCCCCGTTTTTCCTTCTTTTCGCTTTTCCACCAGTTTCGTTCTACCTTTCGGAACTTTCTTCCCTCGTCTAATTTTCTCGAATCGTTCGCCTAATTTGTAAGTGGAACGCGTGTACGATAAGATCGCGAGCTAATACAACGGCAGCAAGTAAAAGGAGAAAAGTATAAGTTATATATTTACATTTTGCAGCGGGTAGGATTTCGCGAACAGGCATGGAAGACGGAGCTTTCAACGTGTAATCCTACTAAGCGATAAAATCGTCGGTGTAGGCGGTCTGTCCGATTATTTTTAGCGTTCTTGTATTCGAATATCGCGTGTAACAGAGCGCGAGCCTTTTAATCCGCCGTCACACGAACCGAGACGAAAATCGAAGGGAACCGCTTGAAAAGGGGTGTCGAGGGAGGAGGAGGTGGTGGATATAAAGTAGCCGAATTTTCAAGTAGCGTAGTAAGCTTGTATTAGGCGCAAACAAGTAAATACGGTGTCGTTTATGACTGGAAAGAAACCTGACCGGAATAACAACGTGATAAAAATGAGAACCTGTATTAGATCGCGACTGTCGTCATTCTTGTAATGTTACGTATGTTGTGTACACACGAACACGATGCGTACACGCACCGTTTACGATAGATGAAAATTCGTTTGGATTGACGACAGAAGCTTGAGCACAGGTATCGCCGTGAAATTAGATACCGCGTATTTACGACACGTACAGACACACGCGAAAAATCGTTTTTTCCGTTAGTTGACAAAACCAGAGGCTGATCGATCGTTGTTGTGTGTGTGTTAGAGATTCGCGAAATTTCCAGTGTCTCCAGACCGAACGAGATCGTTATAACGAAAACTAGCGTGATGCCGTACGATCTAAAATTATCTGAATGACTCTGGGAACACCGCTGACTCGGGAAAATCGCCTTTGATATTCGTCTCCTTGGTTTAAACGATATTGAATTTTTTTTTTTTTTTTTGGTTTTTTGATATTTCTTTCTTCTTTTCAACGCCGATTCTCTCGATAAGATGTACACCGTTTGTTTTTCTCATTTTTCTGTGCAGGGAGAAACGGCAAAAGATCGAGGATATCAAGAAGAACATCAGAGACGCGATACTGGTAAGAATTGTCTTCTAGGATATTCTTCTTTTTCCTACCGCCTGATTCTTCTCCTTCGATTTTCCCTACTTCTCTCCTCATGCGTATTTTCATTCCGGCACGTGGATCTTATGATCAGCGGGCCATTCTTCGAGACAGAGGCAAAGATAGAGCAGCAATGTGTTCTCTCTGTATTACGTGTTCTCCGCGGTGAAGACAATTCATTTGGAACTCTTTAACTGCGGCGTGTCTCAAAGAGGAAGAACGAGGAAAATTAACGAGTTAGATAACGATGTTATCTGTAGAATTTTATATTTTATACGTTAACAGTCTCTTTCAATTGTTACAGATGTATACGAATTTATTGAAATTTAACGAACGTACACGTGATTCGTGGTTAAAGGGTTGAAAACGTCAAGATTTTCTGCTCTAGAAATATCCTTTCGGAGTAATATTCGCGAAACATAAAATCGAATAACTCGAGATATTCTTGGAAGCTGTTGATTTATCGGCGAATCGATATACGCTTATCCCCAACATTAGCCAATGCCGTGAACACTTCGAGACCGCGTGACATTTTCGGTTCTCCGTAGAGACAGATAAAGAATCGACATGGAGAAAAAGTGAAATAAAATGAAATAAAATAAAAAAATTCTCCGTGGTTCTTTTTTCTCTTTCTCTATCGTTGAAATTGCGTTTCACGCACACGCACACGTTCTTTCGACGGGCGTCCCGTCATTAACGTTACGTGATACGCCCGTAAATTCACGACGGTTTAACGCCATCGTGTCAGAGGAGAGCAGCCAGCAGCAGCACTGTCATCAATTTGTCGTTCGAGGCCGTGTTTGGATACGCATATCGACGTGCAACCTTGTGATCGCTTCCGTATGTCGGGTGAAACATAATAGACATGGCTGCCCCGCGGCATTTAAGGATTATGAATGACACATTTACCTTCGCTATCGTTGGAAAAGTAGAGACAAAGAGATACGCAGGCAGAATTTCCATAATTGCGTGTCCGTACGAACTGGCGGACAAAAAAAACGGAAGAAAAAAACGAACGCGCACCGAATGGAAAAAGAGTTAAAGAGACTTTCCACGGTGAAAGAAAAGTCATCGCTTCCGTGTAACGAGTGAAACACATAATAGACATAGTTGCCCCGCGGCGTTCAAGCATTATGAATGACACATTACCTTCGTTGTATCGTGGAAAAGTAGATACAGACAGAAATTTCCATAATTACGTTCACGGAGAGCACAAAAACGAGGAAAAAACAGAGTTAAAGACACTTTCACGCTGAATGAAAAATCGTCGTTTCCCTGTATCCAGTGAAACTCGGTAGAAATTTAAGGATTACGAATGCCGTTCGACATCGCACAAAAGTAGACACACGTAAAAATTTCCATAATTACGTTCGCAAAGAAGATCATATATGTACGATACATAGGTACGCATGTTTGATTTTCTTGGTTGAGAAAAAAAAGTGATCGTTAGGGTAATCGTAGAAAATTGCTCGATCTACACGGTGTGTACGCACGTGGAGAACAGGTCCTTTTTATCTATCGTTGTGCCCTTTTTTTCTATTTTTCAGACGATAACCAGCGCGATGAGCACGCTAACGCCACCCGTTGCTTTGGAGGACCCAGCGAATCAGAGCAAAGTCGATTATATCCTGGACGTCTCGTCCTCCCCGGACTTCGATTATCCCCCGGTGAGTCACAGCCAGCCTATTTGTTCCGCGTGCTGTGTCTTCTTAATGTAATACCGTGAAAAATGTGCTCGTGTCTGGCCGCGACGGTTCGCCGCTACACGCACGCTTGGCTGAATGAAAGAGACCGGTTTGGCGGCCCAATGGGTAAGACTTTGTCGGTGCGCAACTTTCAATGATTTATCGTATTCGTGTTGTAAGCCGGTTCGATGCAATTCTACCAACGTGTATCCGACTAATTATGCAATTGCGTTCGATTGTAGTACGTTTCTTTTAACGGAGACGTGTATAAACAAAAAAAAAAAAAAGAACGGAAGATTCGAACGAGATTCGTGTGTGTAACGTCGGGAGGTTTCTTTCTTTTTTCTCTTTTTATTAGAGTTTACGATACAAGATGCCCAGGGCAGGAGGTGAGGTACTGTGGTACGTGAGAGCCACTGTGTGCCACGATCGGTGTTTACAATGTTTACACAGCCATCGCACATGTTGGTGCGCTATATAGGCGGTTCTGGCTATGATGTGCTGCGCCATTCCTCGCCTCGTATATACATACGTACATACGCAACACACGTTCTATTCGATTGTATCGTTGCACAGGGAGAAACTCCTCGGTGTGCGGTGGAAATGCGCTCGGCCCGTTATCTTCTTGTCGATCGAACTCTCCGCGCCTCCAATTATTCGGTCTTTTGTCACGGTGAAAGTGTTCTCGCGATATACCCTTCAAATCGACGACGATCTCTAGAAAATCTCCCGTGTCGTTTAATCCTGACAAAATTTTCCAAACTTTCCTTCGTCGATGTTTCGTCGATAGATGAGATTTTTTGTCAAATTTTTAAACTGCGTTCAAAATCTTCCTATTTTCTCTCTCTCTCTCTTCCGCCACGTCTGTTACATTCTTCTTCTGTGATATTAAACGAATTAATCGTTCCTTCGCCTGCGATATACGTATGTAAGTATGCCTCGTGCTACATCTCGCGAGCAAGCACGAAGATTGAATTTTATTAGCGTGATAATCAAGGCGAGAGAGCATTACGTTGGAGAAGCCGAAAGTATCTGGGCTGCTCGAGACGTAAGAGAATTTTCAACAGAGCGTAATTTCATAAGGCAGGCGCGTATGATGAATTGTATGGGGAAACCAGTTAGGTAAAATAGGGGAGGGTGGTGTGTCATTAAAATATTACGACACGAGCGAGCGAGCGAACGATCGAGGGAGTAGACCGAGCTACCACGGTACACGTTATTTAACCCGTTTAGTCATTTTGTATTCAGGACAGTGAATTTTGTTGCCGCGCCTCTTTCGAACGTGCGCTGAACCCGATTACCGCGATTTATCCCTTCGAGATACATACACCGGCGATCTGTTGTCGTTCTATACGATTCTATCCACGAGCTTTCACGATTCTGTCGAATTACGGGTTACGTAACACCGGTTTGGATCGATGACACGGAGGAATTATCAACGGCGTCTCTACCCGTCGAACGAGAACCGATAATTCCTTCGCAAAGCAAACAAGGAAACGTTGAACGAGAGCCGGCGATCGATTTCCTACTAATCGGACACGTCTCTGAACTCTGATTATTTTCTGATATGTTTGTGAATCAGAGAGTTAAGTTCACAAGCGTTCTCTCAGATCTGACGCACAAATTCATTCCCGAGATTTAATCCCTCTCTGGGTAATTAATTCCATTAAATTCGTCGAGAGTAAGAAGGGCGATATTTTAGACGTCGAAGAGAGGCATTGACATTTTCTTCAACCAGCTGACTAGGGCTCTGTTACAGAATCCTTCTGTCGTCTTCGAGAGAATAATGATTTTTCGCTTGCCAAGAAGATTTCACGAGAAACTGAGGGAGAGAGAGGGAGAGCCGCGAAACGTTTCGAACCGGCGAAACGATCTCGCGGCGCGTCTCGAAATAAAGTCGTCGCGACAAAATAATCCGTGTGTTTTGCGTCATTCACTGGCAGTTGTTGCTGCTACGTGCACGCCTTTCTACGTACATATGTACTCCTTTAGGCGTGTAACACGCGAATCGTCCGTCCGCTCGTCTCTCTTATCCGTTTGCACGCGATTCGACAGGCGTCGGCCGTTAGAGAACGATGCACCCGAATTAATCGAATTAAACTGGACAGAGTTTTGTCCCGGCGATGATCATTTTCAACCGTTTCGTCGCGATCTCCTTCTTCGTCGTCGTCGTTTCTCCATTTTTTCGTTTCCTCCTCGAACGAGCTTGTTTTAGATACTCGAAAATATCTTGGACCGGATGAGAAACATCTACGAGTATGGCAAAGATATAGTTGTCCGGTGAGTGTGTCGAACGGAGGTGTTTAAATTTGTACCGGTAGAAATTATAGAACGGAATATTTGGATTCGTTACGTTCGAAGGAGAGAACATTTGTCCATTTATCCTTGGAAATAACTGGGCGTTTTTATTACCAAGGAGGAAGTGAGCAAGCCTGAGAGGCTACCTTTTACCTCGTTTCGACGAGCCGCGTCCAATTTGTCACTGTCATTTTCGCTTTTTGCATATCTGAATGTGGCTCGCGCAGGATATACGGAAGTTTATTTCGAGGTTCGAATTCTACACCGAATTTCACCGGGCTCTGTACTGTTCACGAGACGCGCGGTTATTACGCGTTCAGATTAATTTACACACACGGTTTATTTTCTGCTTGCGAATCGTTGCTAGTGTGTGTGTTCGAAAAACCGAGAGATTTTGTGTGTAGTTTGTCCAGTCGACTTGAAAGTTGCGAAAGTTTGCCCGTGTGTGTAGTAGTTTCCTTTGAGAGATGTTTGGTAAGGTACTCACGATACCGGTGTCCCTGGCGAAACAAAAATCTAGCCAGTTGGTGGAAGTTGGAAGGAAGGAAGGAAGGAAGGGCTTTCAACGTGGAGGTTTC
Source organism: Habropoda laboriosa (assembly GCF_001263275.1). Classification (NCBI taxonomy): domain Eukaryota; kingdom Metazoa; phylum Arthropoda; class Insecta; order Hymenoptera; family Apidae; genus Habropoda; species Habropoda laboriosa. Next base: position 1,430,825 of record NW_017100183.1, on the reverse strand, counting down.
GCTTTGACGCCGTGCAACAAGCGTACACCTGGTCAATTTTCGAGTTAAAGCTCTCCAATGTCCATCGGCTATCTGGAGAAATTAAATTGCACTCCATTTTCGAAGTTATCTAGTTTCCCTCGATTTTCTATTTCACTTCTATCGGCATACGTTTTATTCGAATATTTATCTTGGCTCGATACACCTGGCCTATATAATACTTATCTATTTTTACAAGAGCGCGGAGAGAGAGAGAGAGAGAGAGAGAGAGAGAGAGAGAGAGAGTGCGTGTGTGTATGGGCCGTATAAAATAAATAAGAGAATGAAAAATGAAAATGTTTCCGTCGATAACGGGACGTGACTCGAAAGCCTCTCACATGAGGATGGGTCCAAACGGTGACGTGGGACATTCTGTTGTCACGATAGTGGCGGTGTTCGGGGCCAAATTTTCCGTTTCGTCAGAGCCGCACGTTTTTTTAGATAATTAACGAGGCACGCGATGGGAACTGCTATCAAATCTGTGAACTTATTTGCAAATCACCCAACCACCAAATATGCGATCGTTTATTTTTAAACGCTTATTTTTCTTTTTCCACCGCCTGTGTGTTTTCACCTTGGCTAAACCATCTACGTTGCTTTCTTCTTCTTCAGGAGTTCTACGTGATCGTCGAGACCCTTTGGAAGGATCGAGGCGTACAGCAGAGCTTCGAGAGGAGTAACGAGTACCAACTAATTGACTGCGCCAAATAGTAAGTTATTCTACTCATTTTTCTTTAGAATTACTATAATATTAGAATGCGTCGAGGAAGGTGGTAGAGGTTCTTAATTAAAGTCAAGAGTAAAAATTGATAATGTAATAAAACGAGAGTCTTCTTGTTCTTATACAATGTGTTAATACAATAGACAAAGCGATAGACTAGGTTGTTAACGTTGATAAAAATAAGAAGGCAAAGTTTATAGCCTACCTTCTTCACCGTTAGACACCCGTATGCTTTTGAGCCGCTATAACCACGGCTATTCTAATCCGCCTCGGGGCTGATATCGCGATATTACGATAAGAAATACGTACGATAACGTTTATGCGACGATAATGGGACCGCGAAGCGCGCTGGATTTGCCTGCGGATTCGTTCCCTATCCGTGTACATATATTTTTTTTTCTATTTATGTACACTATGTATTTGTTATCCGATTTGTAAGTCGCGTGGAAAACGCGGTTGGATAAATTTGGGAAGCGTTCTCATGACCGCGATACATATGGTATATCCGTGTATATTCATGGGCCTGTGACACCGATTTAATGCCAATGGAGACAATGCCTTAACGAGGTAATCGCTTTAATAGGGGCCACTCGTTTATCCAGGGGTTCTCGACGAATTGGCCCAGTCTCTTGAAACTTTTTTCACGCTGTTCACACTGACATTCACGCGAAATTATTTTTCTCACCGTATGGTTAAACCATGGGTCGAGTACTTTTTCGCGTGAAAAAAGGGAACACGTTATGTTTGGCGAAAAATTTGCGAGCACAAACTGATTTATAGGTTAACCCTCTGTAATTTGACCTTTTTTGTCGTTTTCATTAAAATGAAACAGAAGTTTTTATCAAGAATTAATAATTGTTAGAAAAAGATTATTCTGTAATAAAGAAATTAAATGAAACGTAAAATAAATGGATATGTAATTTTCAAATTGGCGCGGTGTTATATAATAAGGTTAACGAAAAGTGATTGGACGAAGCTGAAAATGTAAAAAGCTCGAAAATGGCTCGACTAGCTGGTCTACACGATGCAGCATTATTTTCATCCGGTCCCCTTTCCAGCATGTAACTCCGAGAGAACCATCCCTGGACCCGATAAATTTATATAAATGAGCGAAAAACTGGTCCACTGCGGGACCAGGCCGGGACGGTCCAGCAAGTCGCTTGAAACGTGTCCCTTTGAAAATTATATAGGCGAGGCACAGGTTGTTGCACCGGATCGCGAGGCAAAGGGGCGTGAATCTCGAGTGTAAACGCGAAACTTATCCGCTAGGCCAACAAACCAGAACATGTGACTTGGTTTGCCTGTCTATCAATTCGTCGAACATTTTAATTAGACGGAACTCTAGCTTTGTATTCGACGACAAAAGCTTATGCCTGATCCTCACGTAATTATCAATACGTCGTTACATTGTCAATGGTCATCAATGGAAATTAAAACGTTTATTAATCCGATGACCATATGACGGATAGTTGAACGTGTATGATCGAGATTCAGGCCGCGTGTGCCAAAAGTGTTTCGCGTTTCACGGCGAGATCGCGCCACAAGATCACAGCGAATAGTGTTCGTTTCGGTGAAAAATACGGAAGATCCGGTTATACGTTTCTGCACCTCGTTTGTGTGAATTTTTAGAATTTTCTCTTTCTTGTTTTGCTTTTGATCATTTTTTTTTTCTTTCTGTTTTGTTTTCTTCGTTCTTACCTCGATCCTCTTTCGTCGGTAATCCTACAAAGGGATTATGACTAGCAACGATAGAGGCTGAACGTAACCTAACCTAACCTAACTTACTGAATAATAAGACATGCACTTTGGTGAGTTAACCTGAGAATAAAAAGATTCTAGAGAACTAAGACGGGTGTTTAGAGAAGAAAAAAACACGAAGTAGGATGTTAAGGCAAGACTAGTCCTCATGTTGAAATCGACAAACAAAGAGAAGTGAGGGAAAAGAAATTTAAATAAAAAAAGGAGAGAGAAAACAGGCTCTGTACATGGGGAGAATCGAGTAACGTGCCAATTACACGATGGAATACCTCTGCACACCTTAAAAAAGGAAACACGTGTCGCTATATATAGACACCGGTCTGTGTGATGGGATCACTGATGCTGCACACATAGTTCATGAATGTTTAGGTCGATAACAATCTTCTTCCGTGGCATCGTCACGCCAGATAAAAACGAGTATTTTTTTATCCTCGTTGATAACTTTCGACGCCTGTGTCTAAATATAGATCGACGAAGATGATCGATAGGATCCGTTTAGAAAGTCATGGAAGATTCGTCGAAATTTGAGGTTAGTTTTCATTCTTTCACCAAATCTTTCTCTCTAATCGACTGTTTAACATCGAGAATTTACTCTCGCTTGCAATCGAAAGCAACTAGAACCGCCATATTCCTCAAATATTTGCGATTACGAATCAGTTATCGTTCGATGGTATCGAAAGGTGACAAAATCGACGAAAAAAAAGAAAAGAAAAAAGAAGAAGTATTTAATGAATACTCCACACGTGTTCGTTTTGGTCTACTTCGTTACTTATGCAACGATTGCTAAGCATTGTTTTGCAGCCATTCTGACCTCGTTCAAAATCCGCGAACATTTGTCTTCTCGAATGTGTCCAACGATGACACTTTTCGCCATTTTATAAAACGAACACCGTTCGCATACAACAATTGAAATTAACGCCAGAGAAAGATAGATGGAGTATATATAGCGGGTCGATGAATTTTGGAGAAGGCGACGACTGCGCCACTCGAGGATGAGAAAAGAAGGAGTGTCACGCGTGGTTGTATCGTTGAAAATAACATTGTTACAACGGAGCCCAAGGTCGGTAGAGTTAGACCGGCGCGATAACCAGAAAATCGTTCTGCCTGTAGCCAGTGGGTCACGACCTCCTTCCTCTTTCAATTCTTCGGAGGTCGATAACCTCATTTCTGTGCGAGCGCGCCAATTTCATGACCTACCTTTCTCACAAGCCTATACAGACCAAAGCCACACACGTACATAACCGTGTATCTTACGGCTTCTATCCTGTCCTCCCTAGGACCACCACTTTGCCACCGTGAAAACCAATTTCGTCGATTTGTGGTTCCTCAAATTTACTCGAGCAGCCAATTTCTGGTTACTTACGCCTGCTCCCTCTCACTAGCCGCTCAACGCTCGTATTATAACCCCTTAACGTCCGTACCCGTGTCTCACACGTGCACGACTAATCGTCCAATAAGTGTAACTTTTTTTAAATTATTTTCTTTCACTCTCCATATTGCGCTATTCTTTCCAATGGGAAACTTATCTCTATACGCTTAAGAAATAATTAAAAAAAGAAAACACTGTTGAACTTATTTGGCATATCAAATTGAGAAAAATGTGAGCGTTAACATTACTTGGATCACTTCACGCCAAAATTCATTTTCTGTATAAAAATAAAAAAATGCATCGAAGCATGGTAGATCATCTAAAGTGAGGCTGATTTATTGTTAGATCCACGTTCGAAATTAATTGACCGATCAAAGCTACAGTGCGTTGCAACGATGGTAACTTAAAAAATTTCCAAAAGTATTTCCACTAAAAAAAAACCGAGGTTCTACAGAGAGGGGCGGAGAGGAGAGAGGTGTCAGTAAATATATTATCACCGTCAACCGGCTGTGGAAGGTTGCATGGTGTGGTGTCAAAGCAAAGAGAAAGAGAGAGGAGAGCGAGAAGAGAGAGAGAGATCGAGAGAGACCCACCCCTGTATGTTCGACACATATACAACTGCACATCGCACCGGTATATGTACATACGTGCAGCTAAGTCTGCACGTACGATTGATGGCGAGCAGCGGTGGCAGTGACCCATGACCCGGATTGGAAACTGGGTGCCAGAGAGGCATACCCGGCGAGGCCGAGAGGGCGAGAGTTGGGGTTAGGATAGGACACCGGCGAGGATCGATTTTCCCTCTTCGTGTGCTCTATCCACCCTAGACACCGGCCGGGGAGGGTCTTTCCAGAGAGAGAGAGAGGGAGGGAATAAGGGAGAAATAGAGAGAGAAGTAGGAGAAAAGGAGAGAATTTTTTCTCTCTCTTTTCTACCTTCGGTATTCTGTCGACGACGTCCCACCCTTTTCCCAGTAGCTACTTCCGCTTTTCGTCGTGTGTGTTATCACAACACCACTTTTGGTACTATCGTCTCGAGATACTGCAGCTTCCATCTGGACCGAGACTTTGGGAAACCTTTTTTCATTACCTTTTTCGCAGCGGTTTGATGAAACGATTTGGGGAATGATAACTTATTCGATTGGCGATCTGTTAATACCGACCTCCGGATGTCGCAAATTGGCAGAGTAAAAAAGTTCGTGTTCAAAAATTGACGGTGGAATTCTTTTTTCTTTTTCTTTTTTAAGGATGATGTTGGGAGAGAATCGCGGTCACGTATTTTTTTCTTTTTTCTTTCTCTGCGCGGATTATCGGGTCAGGTTTCCTGTTTGCGGCGTGTTTCAAAAATTCGACGATCCACGGCTAAACGAAGACGTGTCCCCGCGAGCGAATGAAGTGACTCTCACGATAACAATGCGGTCATGATGATTGTTATCGCGGATGGCCAACATCGATCAGAAGCAGTTCGACGTTGATCAAGGCGTAGCTCGTTAAGGCATTGTCGAATCGAGGGGATAAAATCCGATCGATTGTTCCATAAAAATTTACATTCTCCTTTATGTTCTCCTCGACACGCCAGTATGTAGTAATCAGTGTTTCATTCTGTTTTCTGTTCCAGTTTTCTAGATAAGGTAGCCATTGTTAAACAACCGGATTACACCCCCACAGAACAGGTAATTTGTCGACAATGATATCTCGTTTACCTGAATTAATTACGAAGAAAAAAAAAAAGAAAGAAATGTGGATATTTATGAGAAATTTCGTTGAGTTGTTGCAGGACATCCTCAGGTGTCGAGTCCTCACGTCCGGTATCTTCGAAACGCGGTTTCAAGTCGACAAAGTAAACTTTCAGTAAGTCCGCGATACGTTAGCCGCTCGCTTTTACTCCAGTGTCGCCTAACTATATATAGACGACGTATTACAGTAACATCGGCCGACGGTAAATATAACGCGAAGCAGCGACGCGCATCTCATCCCGCCGTGTATTTTACAGCTATAGACTTACTATACTCGCAGCGAAATCCGTTAGCCGCGTTAACGCCTCCGCAACTTTATAATATTTCCCCTTTTTTTTTATTTTACCTCGACGTGGTGTAACGGTGGCCCCCCCCTTTTGCTCCCTTCTTCTGGGCTTCGATTTCTGTGTTTTGCCGTTAACACACGTTCACTGGACCAACTGAGTTTTATATGTTTCGTCACACACACACACACAGCACCGTAGTAAAAAACTCTTACGGTCGTCGTATTATTATGTATCGTCATCTCGAAGATGAGAATTATTAATCGTTCGATTACGTAGAGATTTTTTTTGTTTGGTTTTGTCGAGATTTAACCCCGTTGCGCTGGTGTTACATGAAATATCAACGTAAAGTTTCCACGTGTATACCAATAACATACGATTATTCTGTTCTTTTTCCTTCTTTTTTTTGTTTACAGTATGTTCGACGTTGGTGGTCAACGTGACGAGAGGAGAAAGTGGATACAGTGCTTTAACGATGTAACGGCAATCATATTTGTAACAGCATGTAGTAGTTATAACATGGTACTCAGGGAGGATCCGACGAAGTTGAGACTCAGAGAGAGTCTGGATCTCTTCAAGAGCATTTGGAACAATCGGTACGAATTCGATTTTCCCGGTTGGACAAATTCTTCTTTCTTCTTGAATTTTTTTGCTTTTTGTTCTTTGCGCACACACGCCGATATAAGGACGTCTTCGAAACAGAAATCTGGCATTACACAGACCGTTCTTTCCTTCTAGGTGGCTCCGCACAATTTCCGTAATCTTATTTTTAAACAAACAGGATCTATTGGCGGAAAAGATAAAAGCAGGGAAGCACAAATTAGAAGACTATTTTCCAGAGTTTGCGCGCTATCAGACACCGGTTGAAGCCGGTGTAGTGACGGACCCTACGGAACCTCCTGACGTTATAAGGGCCAAGTACTTCATTAGAGATGAATTTCTTGTAAGTGAAGAATTTCTTCTCTATCGATGGATGAAATACGATTTGTCATCGTTTGGGAATATTAGCAAATTACTCGATTCGATTGTTTTTTCCAGCGTATAAGCACAGCGAGTGGAGACGGCAAGCACTATTGTTATCCGCACTTTACATGCGCCGTCGATACGGAGAACATCAAGAGAGTGTTTAACGATTGTCGGGACATCATTCAACGGATGCACTTGCGCCAGTATGAGCTCTTGTGACTTCGTTCCTGCCGACATGTCCTGTCATCTATTCGTATAAAAATTACGGTAGTGCTCCACCTTGAGCTAACGCGAGTCAAGCGTGTCGTACCGTGGGCGATCTGAATAGTATCGCGATGTACGACAATATATATATATATATATACACACACATATATATATACTATACATATATTGGTGCGTGAAAGCTCTTCTTCGCGTATCTGAAGCCAGTTTAAATTATTCAGAAACAAGTAACGCGTTGAAGGAATCCGCGTGTACGCATATACACCTGATTGATGATGACTGCGAGTCGATCGTTCTTCTTTCGACGAAAGAGCGAGCTCATGGAGAAATGTTGATACGCAGCGGTTGGAGGTTACCTAAAATCTTCTGTCTCGCAACGGAGAGAATTAGTTCTCTTTTTGCACAGAATCGCTTACTATGTCATTGGTGTACAAAAAAAAAAAATTATGCCCTTGCGCGCATTCTAATTCTTAAACGATCGTTTCGGCAGAAGTAGAGGAAGAAAAAGATTAAGAAGAGGAGGAGGAAGAAGAAGAAGAAGTAGTAGAAGAGGAGGGAAGAAGATGAAAAAGAGGAAAAGTAACAAAAAGCAAGAAGCAAAAGGAAAAAGAAACAAAAAAAAAACAAAAAAGATATCTCGGGCATTTTCGATCACTCGACTCCTGTTTTTAGGTTTCGTCGAGAGTGTGCTGAACGTGTCGCGATTGAGGAGAGAAGGGTTGGGAAGAAAAGTATATAATATTCGTTGCTAGAAAAGAACACGTGCAATTTTAACTATTACCTCGTTAATTTTATTCTTATTACGCATCAATTCGTTGATAAGTGAAAGAGAGGGAGAGCGTGAGAGATGTGAGCGAGAGAGAGGGAGAGAATGGAAGAAAGAGCGAATGTTTTAAAAAAAACAAAAAAATGTGGGCCGATGTTACAAAGTAACGTCACGACGATCGTGTAACGGCTCCTTTTCGTCCGGCACACTCGTCGCGTTTATTAATATCTCGTTCAAGATTTTAGTATTAAGAACGTTTCCTAAGACTTAGGTAATTTTTCTCCTATTGGTGAATTTAAATTTCGTTTCTCGACTTCTGAATCTCGACATTTTAATCGCATTGGCCCGACCCGTAGGAGTCTCAAGCCGCACCTTTTTACAAGAAGAGTATTTTGTGAGATTTTACAGTATTTCGACGAGCGTTTTAATTATATAACTATGTATCAAATATGTACAGGGTGACCGTCCACGGATTCATGTTTTTATGTGCGTTTCCTAATGAATCGAGATTCCTCACCGATATCGTTTTTACTGATTTTTTCCATTGAACTACTTTAATTCGTGTACTTAGGGCACACATATTATCATCGTAGCTAGTGTCTACATGTGTAACGATCCTGAGAACGTACGCAAAAAATGGAGTATACAAAATGTGCCACTGTTGGAAGATAAAATGAAAAGAAACAAACAAACAAACAAACAAAAACAAAAAATGAAGAACATTCGCGTTTTACACGTACACTTTTGACTATAGTGTTTAGGCTTCTCCAACTTTACAATCAAACGTACGTCAATGTGTAAAACATTATTAACACGCAAGAGGTATATATATATATACAATACGTTGCTTATTTATTCGACTTCGCCAAGTCCCCGCGTCAACAGTCTCGTGTTTTTCTTTTTTTCTCGAATGTAAAAAAACAAACGCTTCTATGTCCCGGATGGTGTTGTAACGTGTAATACGAAATCTCGGAAGTCGGTGCATCCAAGATAGATCAGTTTTGTCATCCGGATTCCAACTTCTCTTAGGGATAACAATTCCTCCTGAACCAAAGTGCGATGTGCGAATTTCTTATCTCACGTATCTTTACTATTTGGACACCCTGTATATGGTAAGTCTCCTGCGTCATTTTCGTTCGATCTTCACTTGTACTCTTTCTGTTTTTTCTCTCATTTTTCTTTTTCTTTTTTTTTTTTTGCTTTCGTCATTCTCATCATCATCATCCATCGTCGTCGTCGTCGTCGTCGTCAGATCCGGAGGAACAAGGGATGTTTGTACGCGTGTGCGAACCGCTTCGGAAGTTACACGCATTGCGGCTATATCTCGCACGTGCGTACACGTACATTCTATTATAAATACGTAAAACCGATGAATTATCACACACGTGTTAGTGGGAAAAATTCCGGAAAAATGGAGAGAGAAAAGGCGAAAAAAAAAATGAGAATTCATCTGAAACGCAATGCGCTCTTGTTCATTCTTCCTATAGATAAAGAATATTCGCTCGCGTACATACATACCACTAGTACCACTGGATCAAGTGCGGATATACTGATCGGTGTAACATGCTAATTCTATGATAGGTAAACGGGAGTTTAACGTCAAATTAAACTAAATAAAGTAAGGATACGAGTAATAAGCCAACGTTTGGAAGGTTTATGTGTAACACGGCGTAAATGTGTATTGGGGCATCCGGTCTTACTATCCTTATTATTCTATCTCGATCGAAAACATTTTTTTTTCACTATTCTTTATAATAAAATCAGTCACGTTTACTCTTCTTTCTGTTTTTCTGTGGCAAACGGTCGTATTGAATTGTGTGAACCGAGTAAAGTCGGGGAGAGAAAAGTGTGCACGGAATATTGAGAGAAAAAAATAACAAAAAAATAGATAGATCTACAATTTTTTGTATACGCTTCTTCAACGATCTATGTATGTATCGTTCATCTTTTCGTGTCCTTTATTCAAAGGACTTATTTTATCCAAAGGCATGGATAATCTTTCTTTTTTTTTCTTTTTTTTCCGGTTTGGTCTACTCTATCGATGATGTTTCGTCTGATCGTGTTTGAACCACTATGGCTGTTGAAGACGATGAGGATAGAAATTCCGGACATTGCATAACGGTTACACCGTAAATGCTGACGAGCCCGCATCCTCGTAAATGTACTTTCATGTAATATCAATGTATGGGCCCGTGTGCATACACATATATGTATATCTATCGTAATTAATTGCATAACTGACAAGCCATAGTTTATAACGATATTTATATCTTTACGAGGTGTTATTTTTACTGTAAAAAAAAAAACAAAAAAAAAATAACTGATCGACAGATGTAAGAGAGCGAGAGCCAAGGATGAGAGGAAGAAATGAAAGAGAGCCTGTTTACGAGAGTATAATACATCCGTTGCTAACGTGATCAGGATTCAAGGCTGTCCTGTATTCTCCAACTAAGGCTATCGTATATTTTCTTCTAATTTCACTAGTTATCTTCTTTATCTTCTACCTTCGAAACTCTCAGAAATCGAGCACAATTCTGTTACCTATCTCGTTCGAATTGTAACAAAAGATATTCTCCCAGCGACTTTCTGAAAGTTTTTGAACGAAGTACCTTTAGGAATGATTTGTTCGAAACCAGATTCCATGCTATCTCGTTTTTTATCAATAGGAGGAAATTCCCAATTCTCAGGGTTTAGACAGAGGTGTGTAACGTTGTCGGTAATTATGGATAATCATTTCTATGTACATATATGTTCACTATGAACGAGAGGGATATAGTTGTCGATTGGGTGGTTGGTCCTCTATCCGTCGATTGGCTCTCTTTCTTACAATGTCCGACGTAGTGTTGAATACCAGTTTTGATATAAAATCTATTGTGCTCTCTGAGAAAATAATATCATCCCCATCATTAGGTATATTCAGGATCGCTCTAGTGTAATTCGTAGGAGATGGAGTGTTTTAAGTACTCCGTTACGACTTGTCCTCGAGTATACATACATATGTACACCCTCGCTGAAGAGTCTTACGACAGTCTCGTTGTGTTCGCTCGAAAATCTCGAAAGGATATCGAGCTGATACGAGAGAAGAGAGAAAGAAACAAAATTTTCTTTATCTTCTATTTTTAAAACGATGTTTCACACATGCGTTTCATCTTTCTTAGAAGTCACATCTTTGATACGAGAACAACTTTTGTATCGTACAATCCACGAGAAGAAGCTCGAAGACTTCTTATCTTTCTAGAGAATTTCTCAAGTTAGAATAGACTGATCTATTTTTCTTCTAATTCGTAGACATCGCGACCGCACTCTTCTATTCGAACAAAACTGATCTCGGATGAACGACTGGAGAACCACAGAGAGATTCTCTTGAAGTCTTCTCTGTGTGTTTGTGAAATATTTTGCGCTGAAATAACGAGGAAAAAATGTGGGAGAATTTTTGTGGTTTCAAAGAACAATTTCTGAATTGTTTCTCAATTTTTCTAACTGATCACACACACACACACACTCTTAACATGTGCACATTACTTATACTTATTACATTAGTATATTACCTGTCGATGAAACTTCCGTGAAACTTTAATGTTCACCCAGCACAAAAGAAGAAGAAGAAAAAAGAAAGAGATGTGAACCATCGTTTTTTTTTTCGCGTATGCCAGAGCGTATGAACGAGTATTGTGTAAATTAGTATTGTTACGAGTATTCTGTGTACGTTTTATTTTTCGTTACGTATTTTTTTTTTTTGTTGTTTTTTTCTTCTCATTTTTTCTTTTTTTCTCGCTTTTTCGACAGACAAAACGAGCGGGGTTCGTCTTTGATTTCTCGAGTGATTTTATCCAGCGGCGTCGGACAACAGGAAACGAAAAGAGAAACAAAAGAAGAAAAATGACGGAAGCGAGAGAATGATTGAATGATTTCGATTGGAGAAAAAGAGAGAAATTTATACAGGCGATTTGATAGAAGTTGGATTCGAAAGGGTTTGATCTGTGTGTGTGTGCGTGTGTGTGTGAATCGATGGATTTTGTCTGTATTCGTCGGCCGCGATGCAATAAGAACGTACACGCAAAGTAGAAAGGAGAGAAAAGATAAAAAAGAAAAACAGAAAAAAGCGGAAAAAATAGAGTGAAGATGACGAAACACACACTTTGCTACATTATATGTATAACTTACTTGTTGAATGTGTAAAAGTGAAGAATCGTAAATGTCATTAATAAAATAATCGACTGTTGTGTGTGCGCGTACGCAAGCGTGAGATGACGAGAAAAAAGAAAAAGAAAAAAAACACGGATACCGAATTAACTGAAGAATTTTTTCGTGGCCACGATTGTACCGATTATATATCATACATACATTATATGCATATATATATATATATTGTATACATACGCCGATCGCACAAGTTTTTTTTTCTTTTATTGTACGTACAATATTGTACCAGGCATGTGAATATGTACATGTTTAAAAAAAAAAGAAACAAGACAAAGGGAAGCGTAAGCGGTGCAAGTAATTATTATTTGTAAATAACAATTTAACGAGAGGTTCGTGCGGACACAAATCAATGACGTATCGATACTTTGACGAAGCTGTGAGTCGGTAAATCATCGCGTTTGATGTATATCGGAGGTACATATTTGCGTTCTTGATTTCGTCGATCGTCGTGGAAATATCGCATTTACATTGAGAAAAAGAAAAAGAAAGAAGAAGAAAATTGAATTATTGCTCGAATGTGAAAAACCCGAATTATTAACGATTGTGATTTTTTTAATTAACGATAACGTGAATTCATTCTCGAATGCTGTAACAGCTTTTCAAAACTGTAAGCCAAACTGTTCTCTGTTTCTTATTTCTTCGCGATAACGATCCATTGCCTTAGGGGGAGAGAGAGACAGAAAAGGAAGCAAAAGTCAAAGTAGACGAGTGATCAAGAGAAGTTAGAAATCATCGTAACGTGAAAGAACAAAGGGAGAGAATGATGCATAAAGTAAATTATGTAACGTGTTGCACTTAATGTGATATCATTGGTGTATCTGGTTGCATCATTAGAATCCTTCGTATTGGAAACGGAAAATTATTGAAGTTTTGAAATTCATTGCGTGTTCTTTAAAGAAAAAACTGAGTCACGGAACGGGAGTCTGCTCGTAGGTAAAATACGCTACCAATGTTCGCGTTTATGTTAAGAGATACAGAGTCATTTATTGTGATCGTCTTATCGTTACACTGTTATTCGATAAAAAGAAATTGTCTTTACACAGTCAGATTTTATTGAAGCGGATGATGTAGTTATATTATATTATATTATTATCATTATTATATTGTCATGATCATCGTCATAAATCATCATAGATCATCGTGTCATTGTCACTATCATAATCATCTTCATCGTCGCTATATATTCGTCGTTATTATTAATATTGTCATTATTATTGTGATTAGCGATTACCTGCTGCTGTAATCATTGTTAAAGAAAAAAAAAAGAAAGAAGTATGGAGCTATCTTCAGGAGAAATTAGATTAATCTATTGAAGAAAAAAAAAAAATCTAGAGTAAAGTATTTATTTAAACGACCACGGTCGGTACAGACGCCGAAACGAACGGAACATTTGTAACGCTGTACCTCGAATTGTGGTTGTTTCTCTGAATAATAGAAATGTTCGTCTTTCGTAACTTCGTAGTCATTTATGTTCAGAAAGAGAGAGAGAGAGAGAGAGAGAGAGTGAGAGTGAGAGTGAGAAACATCATGATGTTTCATCATTTCATGATAAAATAACGGAGAAGAAAAAAACGTCTCGACGACGAAAATCCATTGTAATTCAGATCGTGGTCTCGCGCAAACGTACATAGTAATTTGAATACCATGCACTGTGAGAGGAAACGAACTTTTCAAAAGTCTGCTTAATGCAATGCGAAGGTCAAACACCGTCGAACGACGTACATATGCATCTGCGTGCATAATATGCATAGTGGTTAATCGTTCACAAAATTGTCGGAATTATTCAATCGATGACGCACGGAAAGAATACACGGAAAGTTTTTAACAAGTTCAATCGCTTGAGATTACGATTTTCGCTAGGATAAATAACGATCGCATTTTTACACGTGTACCAAAGGTGCTATTTTTATTTCTCAGAATTGTTTTTACCGTGCAAAGGAAAGAGAGAGAGAAAGAGGAAGCGTCTTATTTGTCTTTAATTTATTTCCAACGCTAATACGAACGTTATTATTTTTCTGTCAGCATTTTTTTCTACTCTTCAATATCTTCGCTAGTTAAGTAGAATTGATCGCTTACGTCAGACCGTTGTATTATTGCGATTTGCCACGACGTAATATACGTTCTTTCGATATTTTCGCATGTCCACAATTACCAGTGAAAGGCTATCTTAAAAAGCAAAATATGTTTCCTCTCCGGACAGTTACGGGATTTCACTTGAATCTTTCTATCTGTATAACCGGTTCGAATTGAGAAATCTATGCAACAGAAGGTGTTGCATCGTCTTCTATGTAATACGTCTCGAGTAAACCGTTGTGTATCATAGTTCCAAACGTTTCCCGATTGAGGATCGTGCCTTTCTACACTTCTCTCAAAACTGTTTCGTTATTTCTTCGTACTTGGTCGGATATCGAGATTGCTTTAATAGGGACACACACTCTGGATCAAATTGATCTTACGTTTAGAGGATATCGTGTGCAGATATACACACGTTCTTTCTCGTCATTTTTCTCACGTAAGATCATTTCGATAGATTCACTCCGAGAGAAAAAAGGAAAAAAAAAACAGAGAAACGTGCAAGACAAGAGAAAGAAGCTACTTGTGCCTCGAGCGCACCAAACTATCCTATTCGTAATAAGCAAGAAGAGATGATGAGACGAACAGAGTGGATGGTTCTCGCCCACGTATTCTGTAGGAAGTAATTTCTATGACAAAAAGAAAAAAAAATATATGTGTGCGGTAATCGATCGTCGATGTTGTCAGAAGTGAAACTCTTCTTTTTTTTTCTTTTTTTTTTGTAGTCTTCATCGTCTTGTTCGCTAGAATTCAAATTATTCCGAAGGCGTAACGTTCGTTTGTCGCGATGACTACAAATGTTACTTCCGGTTAGAGAATGTGACCAAGTGGATGGAATGATGTTTGAAACTTGGAGAACGGCGAACATTCTATTGGAGTTATAATTATATTTGAAAACTTATCGAAGAAATTAGGTGAATGAAGTGAGTAGGAGAAGGAGGAGAATTTATTCTCGTTGATCCTAGCGATGAAGTGAAGGACGACGGATCACTTAATTGTTCGTGCATAAATGTATTAACATAGTAATGGATGAGAAGGGAGAAATTGTGAGAGAGAGAGAGAGAGAGAAGAGTTACCAACTCATCAATAAGTACGTCCCCCCATCCCTCAGAAACGCGTTTTCTCCCTAATTCTTAATGAATTCATTGTTGCGTGTCTGTTAGAAGTATGTTTAGCTGAAGACTTAAGAAGAAAAAAAAATGATGAATTACTATACGATGCAAACGTAAGAAAAAGCGGAAAGGGGAGATCGTTGAACACACAGTAACATTCGAATAAGCGCTAATTATACAGGAATGAATGGATGAAATAACGCGTATTTAAAGAAACACACCAAAAAAAAAAAATGGATGAAGAAAACACGTAAAAAAAAAAGTGGAAAAAAATGTGCGTGATGTAAATGAATAATAACACGAGAAATTCGTTAGGAAATGAAATTAAATGTTGTCCGCCCCATGATTTCTATCTCTCTCTCGGTGTTGAAACAAAAAAAAGTAAAAAAAAAAAAGAAGTAAAACGCGTGCTCCCGCGAAGAACGAGCACGAGGGATTTTCTATAAAAAACTGAAAAAAAAATAAAAAAAAAGAATAAAATAAATAAATAAACAAAATAAAATACCTAGAGACTAACGAGTATTCACGAGAAAACTGCACAATAAAAAAAAAAGTGACACAAACACATACAGACACACAAGCCGACACACATTGCGTACAATGCAATCAAACAAAAATGATATGGTTACTATATTAAAATAACGCATATTGATTGAACGGGTATTGATCCCGTGACTCGTTTAGCTGTCGATGCTATTTAAAGTAAGAATCGTGGGGTGGACATGTAGTATATATGATAAATTGATATACATATAAATACATAAATAAATATATATTATATATATTATA
>NW_017100183.1:1404736-1414793 GCF_001263275.1 Habropoda laboriosa | reverse complement strand
CGGGCGAATGACTCGAACGACTGTAAATGTGTTTTTAGATTACAAGAAGATATAAAGAAACAACAAAAAAGAAAAAAAAATATTTCATTTTCATTCTGTGATGACTGTCTGAATATGAAGAGAAACAAAAAAGAAATGTTTTCATGAATCTATGCTGATTAATCAATTAAATTATTATATAGCGAGTATAAAGGGTTCGACTCGTGTTGTACTAATTGCGCAAAGGGATTCAAAGTGAAAGATCTACGAGCGTGAATATAATACGTGCGCCTCGTTCACCCTTAATGAAAGAGATAGAAGACGCGTTGTATTCGTATGGCGCGTGTTACAGGCGAATCGTCGAATTCGCTACTTCAAAGGAAAAGATTAAAAAAAGAAAGAAAAGAAGGGAGAACACGTACCCTATATCCGAATGATGCAGAAAACAAACAGTATGATTTGTATACTGTGTAACTTTAGTCGTTTACCATTGATTTCAAGAAATGTGTATAAATTATTATGTGTAACAACATGCGCGCGTGCGCGCACATGCACATATACAAGAAAACAAAAAATAAAAACCATACAAAAGATGTGAAAATTACAAAACCAACACTGCAAGGCCACTGTATTATACATTTGTGTAACTAAAATAGCGATGGTACAATTATGAAAATTATAAAGATACAATAAACACTTACCGTATGTCTTATATACACATATACAAATGCTATCTAAGTCACATGTTTTGTTCTTTAGAAAAGATATATCGAAAATGCCTGATTATGAGTTAACTATGAAATTCGGGACACGATATAACGTGAACCAAGATGTTGTATTACTTGTAACAAAATTTATATACCTACATGTTACATTTGAAAGTACACTATATTTATAAATATTAAGAGATTATTCAAACACTAGTATAACATACTAAAATACGATATTCGAAGGTTGAACAATTCATTCGGCGAGCATAGCAGATCTAATTCGCTGCTTTTGTCATATGCCTTTGCAAATACAAAAATTGTGCTTGTGATTCCAAGGAAGACAATTCCGACACGTAGGGCGCCATTTGTTGAACGTGGTTTTGATATTTTGAACCTGAAAATTCATTAGTATTATGATACAGTTCGGTTATTCATATGGATACAAAAAATACATACCCGTGGATTGCCTCTTTTGACCGTACACAACTTTTCCGTCGAACTCACTAATTGGAATGCGCATATTTTTATCAACTATTTCAATTGTGATATTTAAATGGTCTTCAATTTCAGCTAGATACTAAAAGAGAGAAAATTTGACAATCGAATGGCAGGAAACAACAAAAACAAAACGCTTTTTGTTAAAACTTACGTTTTGTTCGGTATACCAAGTACAGCAACCACCTTGGTCGGTAAGCCTGGTATCGTAACAGTTTCTTCCGCGATTAGGACACCATTCGCCGTGATACCACACCTTTTCAGGAACTGCACTACATAGAGAAATAGCCAGACCCATTCTTTCAGCTCTACCAACTCTACCTATACGGTGCACATAGTTGAATTTATCGTCAGGTAGAGTCATGTTAATACCTAAAAAAAAATTTGATCATGAGTAGATACATAAAAATTGCATGAAAATATATCAAGCATATATGGAGATTACGTACAGAAAGGTACTCCCGTAACATCTATGCCTCTAGCTGCAACGTCGGTGCAAATCAAGAACTTTACTTCTGCTTTTCTAAATTTTTCTAAATTAGATTTACGCTCGGGAGGTTTTCGATCACCGTGTAAACATACACATGAAAAATTATTTCCACGGCTCTGTTTCAGATACCGTTCCAAATTATCGCAATCTAATTTGGTTCTACAGAAAATAATAGCTCGGTTCATGTTGTTTTCTACGATAGCACGAACACAGTATTCGCCTTTTAATATTTTTGTACCCTCTGAATTTGTCTCTGTAAAACAAATTTAATTAAATATACAGAATTCGAAAATTATCATACAATTCGAAACATACCTGAATTAGAGGAACCAGGTGTTATATTATCTCTACTGTGTACACCATCAGTTTCTATATGATTTCTTAAGTTATGCCAAGATTTATCCTTTTGCGGATCTACCATTACAACAACATGATGCACTGTTTCGGGTACTGCATCTTCACCTTTTAAATCGATCCATGTCGGGAAATGCATCAAACGTTCCTACACACCGTGAATCTTTTCACATAATATTATATACAAATGTAAACAATTACAATTACAAATACTTACTGCCATCTTTTTTACTTCAAATGCATGCAATGTTGCTGAACAGACGATCATCTGCAATCTTTTCCCATCTGAAGTAATTTTCGGTATTTGTCTATGCAAACGATCAATTAATTCCGTGTACCCTGATCTCAATAGACCGTCAGCTTCATCTAAAATGAAAAATCTAAAACAAAATTATACTATAACAAAGATTATTTCAATAGGCTTAATCTGTAATGAATTTCGAAATACCTGCAATGTGTTAGCGACAAATAACCACCCTGTATTAAATCTTCTAAACGCCCTGGTGTTGCAACTACTATATCCACACCAGAATTTAATGTGGCTATTTGTTCTTTAACACTAACACCACCAACAATTAACAATTCTTTAACAGCAGGATCTTTCAAATATTTTTTAAACTAAAAAGAAATAACATTTAATACATCGAATATTTCAACTTCACTTATAATTATTAACACCTTACTTTTTGAATTTGATTATAAGTCTGCTCTGCAAGTTCCCTAGAGGGTTCTAAGATTATAGCTTGAGGGGCATTACTCTTAGGTTTGCCATCACTTTTGCTTTGAGTTTGAGTGCTGTTTACGGGATTTTCTCTTATAGCTTCCTTTGGAGCTGAGGCTACTGCTACATAATTGAATGGAGGTGGATGTTTAAATGGCTGTGCCCCAAAATTAAATGACATTTCTGCATTTTTCAGCACTACAGCTGGATAAAAGGTTTCTGATTTTAGTTGTGCATTCAGAGTAAATGCTACACCCAGATCTACACCATTTTTTGTGAAACTAATTTCACCAGCTGATAAATTTAAGAGGCACCCAATTACATCATGCATTCCAAAAGACTCTCCATAATTGTCAAATTGTTTTGCATGTGATTTTTTACCAGTACCACCAAAGCCAAAACTAAATTTATCTGTTCCTAAATCCAATGAAGCCTATTCCATAAATATAGTAATAATTATAATTTTTCTATAATGCGATTTTTGAAAAACTGATAAAAAATTAAGGTAATTACTTGAGATGTAGACCAGCCTACACGGCATAATCCTTCATCAGTTACTATAGCTTCAAAGTAATATTTGTCCTTTCCATGAATTCCCTTGTTTGCTCTGCAGCCATGCCATTCTTTTTGTTCACGACTTTGACATCTTAAACCATCTGGAGTTATAGCTAATGCTCTACCTCTATCAAATAAACTCAATGACCAATGTTTAGCTGCAATCAATTATAGCAATACCTTAGTGTGAAACATTGTATAACATGTTGCAGTCAGATTAAAAAATGACATACAGTATTGATGGTGTCCTGCAGAACTACTACTTGTTATACCAGATTCTAACTGTTTTAGAGTTTCCCATACAATTTGCAAAACTGGTAGACAGAAGGCACCAGTTTTTCCACTGCCAGTTTCTGCAGCCATCAATACATCTCCACCACCCAAAATTAATGGAACAGCTTCAGCTTGGACATCAGTTGGTAGTCTGCAATAAAATATTTCAATAGTACTCTTGTATGCAGAATTTTCTTGTTACAACTTCTAACAAAATTTTATTTTACTTACGCCCATTCCATATCATCGACTGCCTTTCCAATTTCTGGCAAAACACCCATTTCTAAAACGAAACGTTAGTAATGCAAAAACCGGTTTTGACAACTTTATCAAGAACATTTTCAATTATACGTAATTCTACTTATATGAGTACGACGTTAAAAATATGTTTAATCAAAAAAACTTACCCTCGAACGCCGTCATTATTATAACTTGTCTAGAATAAAAAAATAAGAAATGTGGAGTTAAAGAACGTTCACCGACGTTCTTCGTTAGGACAAATATGTTCTGCACATATGATATTCGATAAAAGTGTCATCTATACTTCGTGCGTATGTCACGAAATATGTAAGACGTAGTACGGAACACGTTCGTATTTTATGAGTTCCTTATTTTTTAACTTCTCTCATAATTATTAATTACTTTTGGAAATTCAACGTTAACAGTTAATGAAAATTATTGAAATTATTACTTATAAAGTACAAAAGGTATTCTTAAGAAGAAGCAAATTATTTTCTATCGTTTTCGAACTTGCCTTAAAGTTGCATTACTTCTGCGCAGAATGCTATAGTATAGTGATGTGTTAGTGTGTTGTGTACTTAGTTGTAAGTCAAAGTAAAGTGTAAAATGGAAGATTTGTTGCCTTAATCGAGTTTATTGTAAATAATTCCTCCATACATGTTTTGGAAGAGTATAGACATTATTGCAGAAATGATGTTAAACGGCATTTGTTGCTTACTTAAGAGATAGCACTATAGAAATGACTCCAAAACGGAAGGTACGTACACTTTGTATAGGTTATACGATCATTATAATTTCATAGTTTATACCATATCTAAACTTTAATTAATGCACGTAATATTATTGTCAAATGATAGACCACTAGCTCAGAATCTACTTCAACAACCAGTTCTGGTTCTTCATCTAGTAGTTCTTCAAGTTCAGGCAGTGAATCTAGCTCATCCGATTCAGAAAATTCCAGTAGCTCTGCTAATAGTAAAAAAGTATCTGACACAGAAAGGGCAAAAAAGAAGACACCATTCCCTGCTAATAGACATGGCAAATCTAAAGCTGACACAGTTGTTGCTCCATCTGCAGAAAATAAAAATAAAGAAAGAATACCACCGAAGAGTAGACCTGTGGTATACTCTTCAGAATCAGAGGAATCACCAAGTAAAGTAAAACCTACAGCAAAGAGAAAGCCTCCAGCTAAACCTAAAGCAACTGCCACAGTAGCACCTGTTGTTAAACAACAAAGGCCACCTGTTAAAGCATTAATTGCTTCTGGCCAGCAGAAGAATACACCAAATTCTAAACCACTTGCTAACAAGCCAAACAAACCTTCTAGTAAGAACATATTTATTTAAAATAATTTTTTAAGATTTATCTTTTATATCCTTTCCTACTTTATAATGTGTTTTTTTAATAGCCTCCACAAATGCTAATGGAAAAGGTCCTGACAAATCTGCAAAAGCAACCTCAGAACCTGTGCAAAAGAAATTAAAGAAGAAAAGTATATTCAGTCCTGAGAATAGTAGTGAAAGTGACAGTGGTATTCCAACCAAAACTAGCACAGTAAAACCTGCAAATAATTCTGTAAAATACACAAAGAATCAGCAGCCTAAATCAAAACCAAATGAAACAAAACAGAAAACTATCACTCCAAATAGGCCCAGTATGTAAATTCAATATTATTTCGTTAAATAAGCAACATCATTGAGAATTTTAAGCCAAAGTTTCGTTCTATTATATCAGGTCTATTAGCAAAATCTGTACAATCACAAAAGTCAGATAGTTCTGCAAGCTCAAAGAGCTGCTCTGCAGGATCAGGTTCCTCAGGCTCTACAGATAGCAGCACCGACTCTGAATCGTCGGAGAGTGTTGCAAGCCCACAGCCTCAGATAAAAAGAAAAGATACTCAACCAACTACAGCAATAAGCGCTACTATAAATGCTCCTCCAAAGCGGCCTTCCGCGGCGGTTGCGCCTGTGAAACCGCAAAAATGTACAAAACGACAGGGTGGGTAAACGCGTAATCAAATATTAGGAATTGCGTAAAGTTACATCAACATTTTATTTAACGTTCAGGTGCAATAAAAAGCGAGGATGAAGGCGACGCGTCTGCGAGTGAAAAAGAAATGGACGAACCTGGTGAAACGGGCACGGCGAAGGCAACGGCCAAAGGCAAACGAAAGTTACAGACACGAAAAGGAAGCAAATTGCTTCAGCTTCAAGCAAAGGCAGCCAGTGACTCGGAATCTGACACAGGTACGAATGTATTGTAGCAATAAGTATGTCACAGTATGCAACATTTCGTTACTAATCTCACATTTCCTCCCTACTTCCTTGTGGATATTATGTTTCCATTTAAAAGACGCGTGGTATTTCCTTAAGATTCTACTATTTAACACATTACCTTCCTATAAGTATTATTAGTTGTGTATCCTTAGCATAAACTAGTCTCCTACATATTTTTCTTCTTTATCGTTTTGAAATTGTAGAAAGTTGTTTTAGAAGTTAGAATACTAACCAATTTTGTTTTGTCCTTGGATAAGTTCAATTCCTTCTATCAACCTATCATTGCAACCACTACTGCCAAAACACACTTCATGCATATAGATACATTTTGACTTGTAGTACCACCGTTCTCTCGTAGTAAATTGTCTCTAGACATATTTTTCGATTAGTTTTGATGTCGGGAGAAAATTTCTCGAAGTTTTCTTAGCATGAGTATGTTGAAAAACGAGGCGGGTAGAGAATTTTCTGCAGGCGGTGGATTTAGGACTCTATGCTGCCTCCTTAACACAAAAAAGCAGTATTTGCGGTTCTGGATGGATGGATTGGACATATATATGGCCCGTAGGAATCCACTGGTCGATGGGACAAACATTTCGTATACAAAAAAGCATGTCCAAGGTGTCCTAAGATGCAGATACAGTCTTTTTGCTTACGGCGGCAGTATGGTTCTCAGGTACGGAAACGGTAGCGTGTAAACGTATCCTGCAAATTCCGCTGATCCGGTGTGATTTATCGAGAGTAGCTGAAAGCAAGAGGAGTACCAGCAAATCGCCTGTAAAACGTGCTGGGCCTAGTACCGCCGCGAGACAGTCGTCAGGAACCAACAGACTACCACAGAACAGCGGTACGTCGAACGTTACCAGCGGAAGATCAGGACAAGGGAATTATGGTCGCACACGCGTCACCAAGGAAAGAGAATGCCCATTAGCACCAACTTGCGATTCACGTGGTCATCTTTCTGGAAAGCTCGATTCGCATTTTACATTGGAATCTTGCCCTTTGTATCATAACACGACGCAGCAAGCATGCGTGTAAGTTATCATTTTATTGCGATACACGAGAAATATGTGATGTGTGCTACAGATACGTTAAAGTAGCTTCTTCCTTCTGCAGGGAATTTTACAAAGAAAGAAAAAAACGCGAAGAAGAGAGGAAAAAAGCTGTAGCATGCTTGGCGAAAAAGTCTCCAAAGGGTATGCACCAAACAACGGAGCAAAGAAACTATCAGCTGAAAGTAAGGGAAATGAGAAACAAATGGAAAGGAAACGCTGGCGATGGAAACGAAAGCGACAGCAGTAGCGAGCTTCAAGGAAATGAGAAAGACCGTCAGCCAAGATTGACGAATCTAACTCCGGAATACCAGCCAGTGACTCGGAATCTGACACAGGTACGAATGTATTGTAGCAATAAGTATGTCACAGTATGCAACATTTCGTTACTAATCTCACATTTCCTCCCTACTTCCTTGTGGATATTATGTTTCCATTTAAAAGACGCGTGGTATTTCCTTAAGATTCTACTATTTAACACATTACCTTCCTATAAGTATTATTAGTTGTGTATCCTTAGCATAAACTAGTCTCCTACATATTTTTCTTCTTTATCGTTTTGAAATTGTAGAAAGTTGTTTTAGAAGTTAGAATACTAACCAATTTTGTTTTGTCCTTGGATAAGTTCAATTCCTTCTATCAACCTATCATTGCAACCACTACTGCCAAAACACACTTCATGCATATAGATACATTTTGACTTGTAGTACCACCGTTCTCTCGTAGTAAATTGTCTCTAGACATATTTTTCGATTAGTTTTGATGTCGGGAGAAAATTTCTCGAAGTTTTCTTAGCATGAGTATGTTGAAAAACGAGGCGGGTAGAGAATTTTCTGCAGGCGGTGGATTTAGGACTCTATGCTGCCTCCTTAACACAAAAAAGCAGTATTTGCGGTTCTGGATGGATGGATTGGACATATATATGGCCCGTAGGAATCCACTGGTCGATGGGACAAACATTTCGTATACAAAAAAGCATGTCCAAGGTGTCCTAAGATGCAGATACAGTCTTTTTGCTTACGGCGGCAGTATGGTTCTCAGGTACGGAAACGGTAGCGTGTAAACGTATCCTGCAAATTCCGCTGATCCGGTGTGATTTATCGAGAGTAGCTGAAAGCAAGAGGAGTACCAGCAAATCGCCTGTAAAACGTGCTGGGCCTAGTACCGCCGCGAGACAGTCGTCAGGAACCAACAGACTACCACAGAACAGCGGTACGTCGAACGTTACCAGCGGAAGATCAGGACAAGGGAATTATGGTCGCACACGCGTCACCAAGGAAAGAGAATGCCCATTAGCACCAACTTGCGATTCACGTGGTCATCTTTCTGGAAAGCTCGATTCGCATTTTACATTGGAATCTTGCCCTTTGTATCATAACACGACGCAGCAAGCATGCGTGTAAGTTATCATTTTATTGCGATACACGAGAAATATGTGATGTGTGCTACAGATACGTTAAAGTAGCTTCTTCCTTCTGCAGGGAATTTTACAAAGAAAGAAAAAAACGCGAAGAAGAGAGGAAAAAAGCTGTAGCATGCTTGGCGAAAAAGTCTCCAAAGGGTATGCACCAAACAACGGAGCAAAGAAACTATCAGCTGAAAGTAAGGGAAATGAGAAACAAATGGAAAGGAAACGCTGGCGATGGAAACGAAAGCGACAGCAGTAGCGAGCTTCAAGGAAATGAGAAAGACCGTCAGCCAAGATTGACGAATCTAACTCCGGAATACGATTTGAAATTGTTCATGGAGGCGCAGGCGATCGCCAGTGAAAAAATTGTAGGTTTTCAAGGTACCTCTTTGTGTACCTTAACGTCGTACTAACTGTACAATATTTCTTTTGCAATAGGAGAAGGAATTGAAAGAATTGGATTACGATGGTGAAGGTAGAAACGGTGGCGGAACAAGAGTTATCGAAATGGGAAAATGGGAAATGGAAGTTTGGTACCAGAGTCCCTATCCAGAAGAGTTCAGCCGCGCTCCGAAGCTTTATTTATGCGAGTATTGCTTGCGGTATGCGAAAAGCCGTCAAGTTTTAAGGAGGCATCGAGAGAAATGTTTATGGAGACATCCACCTGGACACGAAGTGTACAGGTTGGTAGATAAACGTGATTCTGATAATCTTCAGATGAGTAGAATTATACATGTCGCTCTTTCTTCACAATGTTTATACAGGAAAGATAAGATAGGTGTATGGGAAGTTGACGGAAAACGTTATAAGCAATATTGTCAGAATCTTTGCTTGCTGGCAAAGTTCTTCCTGGACCACAAGACGTTGTACTACGACGTCGAGCCTTTTCTTTTCTACGTGATGACCATTGGCGACGTCGAGGGTTGTCATACAGTTGGATATTTCAGCAAGGTGAGTGTTTCTTACTCTGTATACTGTGAGAAAAAAGAAAAATGAACGTTATTCTTAACGCTTATGGAAAGCAAATTCCAATAAGCGTTTGCGTAATTATTAAGCGACAAGTTCAAAGAAGAATAAACATGTAAAACCATCGATTATTTATCACCTAATATACTATATTTTTCTACGTATATGTGCAAATGTAAAACGACTAAATCGAACCAAGGGAGATACTGCAATATGGGCGAAAGGTAGAACAGCGTGTTCGAAGAAACCGTTCTGAACGTGGTTAAAAAATAAAATCAAGCGAAGTATAAAAGAAAAATTATCCAGGCGTTTCTTATTGGCACGGATCTCGTTGCGACAAGTCACCAACGTCGAAATTAATGCGAAGCACGTGCATGTACGTGAGTGACTGTACGCGAACGATTGTGTCTGTCTCTTTTGGTTGTGTCTGTTAGCACTTGCGTAAACCGGGCCAACGTTTACGTGGTAGGCATCTGTATCGTACGACCCTCGCTGATGATATTAAAATCGTTTAACCTGTTAAAAAGTAACGTTTCATCTT
>NW_017100183.1:1402897-1404702 GCF_001263275.1 Habropoda laboriosa | reverse complement strand
TTTCATAAAAACTAACGTAATACATCGTTTCCTCAGCTAACCGGTTACTGTACCCAGAATTCTTCCTTAATTACAAAGGCAAAAGTTTCTTAAAGTCCAAAATGGACAACACCCCTTAACTATAAAAAAAAGTCGAAGATTCTTAGATGAAAAACGGTGGAAATAATCCCCTCGGATGTAGTAGAGATTCGCATATAAAAAAAAAAGAGGAATCAGTCAGGTTTTTTTCTATTTTGTGGTTTACTAGGGCCGTAATGGCATCCGCGTAGCATGCAGGGATTACAATGGACGAGGGTGTGTCTCGTATCTGTGACCCCTCTGTACCCGTACGCTCCTGGTCTGGTTGGCCAGGATGCCGGTGGGAGAGCCACGGAGCACTACGCACGCTTATTTACCGCGGAACAGCATCGCCGGAGTCGAAATCTTTACCGACGTTCAACGACCTCTGACCCTGGCAAGACGCGCCAATCCTCACCCATCCACCCGCCCGCCACCTCCCTCTTTCCAGGGGAAGAGAGGGTTACGAAAATTTCCTTCAGCCTTGCGCAAACGTTTACCCCTGTTTCTTTTGTCCTTCTCACCATCGTGAGAGCCTCGTTCACCTTCCAGAAAATACTTTGATCCTGTCGAGGCGCGGCATGAATCCTTCGCTTCGACAGTTGCTCGTTAAATTCTCCATGTTCGTTCAATTTCAAGGCCGTAGAACCTTTACTATTCTACGTTCAAGGGGCGGAACATCCCCTTAGAAAATCATTATCCTTTCTCTCTGTATCGTTTGATATTTCCCTTGAAAATTTTAGACTCACAGAGAGACCTTTGTCGTCTCTCAAAAATGATCTGGCGCTGTTGAAAAATGATTATAAATACTTCCTAAAACATATTACCGTCAAAAGTCATTATCCTCCAATTCTCGATGAATCTTTTCTAAAACACATTATCTTCTCTCCGTATCGCTCGAATTCCCCTCGAAAATTCCAGATTCACAAAGAGACCATCGTCATGCCTCAAAAATGATCTACACGCATAGATCCCACGTGAAAAACTCAACGGCACGTTAATTCCCCCGTATCGATTACTCTTACTTTGGCAATCTCTCGCAGGCGTTACGGTTTACACCTTAGGAAAGGGCGTACGCGTCCGCATTAGAGAGATCACACCGCTTCCTGCATCCGCGGCCGTGGCGATGGCGGCGACAGCAGAGCAGAGCAGAGCAGAGCAGAGCAGAGGCAGCAGCAGCAGTAACACGGAGTCAAAATCTTTATAGACGTTCAATGATCCCGACCCTGGCCAGACGGTCGTAGGGTGATGGTGGGATGGTTGATGGCGACGTACAGAGTGAGAGAGAGAGGGATGAAGGGGGTGGATGGGTGGGTGGGTGAGCTCTGGCGTACGTACGCTATGCGCTTACGACGTGCAGTGCCAGGTGGGTGGTAGAATTGAGTGGGGGATGCCGACGCCATCGGTGGTGGTAGCTAGGGGGATGGTGGTTGCAGAGGACGATGGAGAAGGGATGCTAGGGCGGTAAGGGGAGAGAGGGCGTCGCCTGGCATCGGGTCGTCAACCTTTCTGCGGCACTGCGACGTCGGGGTCGTTATTATTTCCTCCCTCCTCTTCCTACTACTACTACGAATACTACTACTACGGCTACTACGACTACTACTACGACTATTACTACTACCACTACTGCTGCAACTACTACGAGTACTACTTTCTTGCATCTTCTTGCTACCTTCGCTTCGCCTTTTTCTTCTTCTTCTTCTTCTTCTGCTCTCCGTCGGTACGTTCAACTTCTTCGAGAAGTTTCC
>NW_017100183.1:1401761-1402879 GCF_001263275.1 Habropoda laboriosa | reverse complement strand
GTAACTAGAATGATCTCCAAGGCCTTCTCTCTTTAGCCGCGAGTGTCAAGGCCTTTGCTGCTAGGGATAGAAGAAGAGAATGTTTCATTATTCACGATAATTTTCATTATCTATCCATGCATGTATATTGCATTAAACCACATAACCTCGATATTCTTCCTTTTATTTCACTTACTGTAACTCGCGCTCTTCGTAGGATTAGTCCTCCTCTCACGATTATACTCCTCGAACACCGATTCCTCTTCATCGAGCTTCGTCCTGGGAAGAAGGGGAAAACGAATGGGGTGGGATGGAAAAAGGTATGGTTCGTGGAATCGATCGATAGGGAGAAGTGTGCCCGTCCGTGCGGCAGTGCTTCGCAGAGATATTTCTCCATCATATCTTGCGGTCTCTCTCCCCTTGGCTTGACCTCGAATAATCCGGACGTTGGCCTTGAGACTGTCGAGGCCGTTGACCCGGCCGCGGCGGACGTTGACCTTGGGTAATCCCGGGCATTGACCCGTTGCTCGCATCGGGCGCGGCTATTACTACCTCGTGGAGATCTAGACGTTGACCTTGGAACGATACTAGCTGCGACCTTGAATGATTCGCCACCGCGCGTTTGCTCCACGCCACGTGTGTGTACGTGTGTGTGCACGTTTTGCGAAAAGAAGAGAGAAGAGTAGAAAGAGAGAAACGAAGGTTTTTCGAGCGGACAGCTCTGTCGAGGGGAGCGAGAAACAGGGCCAGCAGAGAGTTGTGTGTGTGTGTGTGTGTGTTATATAGTTTTACTTTGGCTCTTCTTGTGAATTTATAAATTTTCGTTATTAACCATAACCAACAAAGTCTATACAACTCCCTTCGGTAATCTACCATTAATAAGGCACACCGGTTCCCCGCTCGTCCTGCGAGAGAATTTTTATCAATTCCAAGCCAGCCAAGCAGAAATTAAAAGAGGGGTCGGTTCGAGGCGTGAACATTTACAGCTTCCGGTGGTGCTTACCCAGACATGAAAAGAGAAGCTTCTCTGACGAATTTTGAAAAAAAATTTCTTCCCCCTTTTTGTCACGACACTCTTGTGTACGCACGTTTTTCCACCCCCCCCCCCCCCTTTTTTTCTTTTCCCTTTTTTCTTTTTC
>NW_017100183.1:1400681-1401704 GCF_001263275.1 Habropoda laboriosa | reverse complement strand
TCTTACCCTGTTTCTCTTTAACGCTCGGTGAATTGGAGAATTTGACGGTTTGTGGAATACACTTGGAGGATGCGAGGGAAATGAGGAAAGAGAGACGTTCGATTGATCTTTCGTTGTACGTCGTGTGACACGACTATCGCTGGTGAATTTTCTATCGACCGTTTAGCAATGGAAAAATATGTTTCCAGGGTTTCAAGGGTCGCTAATGAAATAGAGCTCGTCGTACATGAAAAAAATCGGCAATTAACAAATATTTCACGTGATAAGGTATCGAGTATGATAACGAAATTGATTTGAAATTTTTTACTGCAGAAAACAATTTTTTCAAGGTTTCAAGTGTCATTAATAAAATGTAAGCTCATCGTGAATGGATAAAATCATAAATTAACAAATATTGCATCTGAATTCCTCAACGATTTAGCAGTGAAACAAATTTTTTCAAGGTTTCAAGTGTCATTAATAAAATGCAGCTCGTCGTAAACGAATAAAATTCAGAAAATAACAAATATTTCATCCGACAAGATAACGAAATTGATTTGAAATTTTTTACTGCGGAAAGTTATCAATTACTCAGCCATTTAGCAGTGAAACAAATTTTTTCATGGTTCCAAGGGTCGCTAATAAAATGTAGCTCGTCGCGAACGAATAAAATCAGCAATTAACAAATATTTCATGTGATACACGATAGCGAAACAATCGATAACCAATTATAACACAAACAGAGAGCAAGTAGTTGTAAAAAATGGCAGCGTAAGAGTAACGCAGTAAATTCTGTGAAACGGGGGTTGTATCCTGTGTGCAGCGATACACAGATGGGATTAAATACGCCTCTGTGGGATAGTTATAATTGCTGTTTACGGGACAGTACGATAATGACGGCGGTAATCGTAATGCAATACAGTTTATACATTCGCGGGTCTCGTATACCTTTAGATCCCCGAAAAAGGAGAAACGCGTGTCACGTGAAATGCAGACGGAACCGGTTTTCGGGGCCATCGGGTCCAAGATACATACGCACAACTG
>NW_017100183.1:1400037-1400622 GCF_001263275.1 Habropoda laboriosa | reverse complement strand
GCTTCTTCCACCTCTGTCCCAAAAGGATCCACGGCAGGCTGTTCTAGTAAAACGAGATTTTTCGATAGCCTTCGTGCCACGACTCCTACCGATCATCCTCCTCGTATCAGATTATAAACGGTTCGTGTAATCGAGAGGAGGATCCCTTTCCCACTATTTCCCGAATATTTAAACTGCGGGAAATCTCCAATCTTGGCAGAAATTTCGCTTTTTGCCTAAGCGAGACAATTGAAATTTTCCGTGTAATTTCGTCCTTGTTGAAGAGATTTTTCGTTTTTTTTTGCACTCTGAGGATTCTTTGGAAAGGACACTTTTTGAAGGGGAAGTTTTCTTTCGGAAAGAAGGAATATGTAATTGAACGTGAATTTTGCGTTTTAGAGTTCTCCGTGGAATACAAAGTGGCGAGAAAGAAAAGGGTTGAGAAGACTTCAGGGTGGATAGTACTCCCTTTAGATTAGAACTTTTTTTCTCCATTTGTCGAGATCCTTCAACCCTTTCGCCGCGGTGAATTTTAGTACATAACGTGCGTGGCAGATTCAGATGGTCCATAATGGCTGCATCATTTTTTTTTCTTTGGCTGTATCG
>NW_017100183.1:1399197-1399992 GCF_001263275.1 Habropoda laboriosa | reverse complement strand
TTGAGTTAATGTGGAAGTGCGCCAGAAGGATCCAATAGCATAATGCTATTTTATATAAATTTTCGAAGGGCCTGCAGGCACCAATTGCAGTGAAATTGTTAAAAATCTGAACCCTCCTTTTTACAATCTCGGAATTTAACCCTTGGACAGTTTATCCCGAGTGAGACTCGGACAGTGCGTTAAATAACGAACAGTTTTACCGAAGAGAGACTTTTAGGAAGAAAACTGTGCTTCAAAAATAATCACACACGACGTAATTATTAAAATGTGAATTTTACTCGTCAACGCAGAGAAATTTGTCTCTAAATCTAACGCAAAGGGTTAAAAAGGTCAGAGAAGTGTCTGAACACGTTGGAATTCTCCCTTTGGAAAATTAATCAGTGTTCCTCTGCATTAACGTAATCTCCCTCGGAAGAAAGTTGGAACGTGTAGAAAGTTTAAGACGATAGGAACTCGATAGCTGTTAAAAAAGAAGCCCCCCGCCACTTAACGCGTCGATGAAGACGTATCTGCTTGCAATAGGGCTCGGCCAGACGGTGTCGAACGCAGAACTCTCGGTGGCAAGGAGAGAATATGTTCCGAGCAAACGAGACGACGGCATATCCTCTTACGTAGGTATTCCAGACAGGATCCCGCGTGAAGGAAGAGGAGAGAAGGAGAGAAAGAAGATGAGAGAAAAAAGAGAAAGAAGAAAGAAAGAAAGGAAAAAAAGGCTAAGACCAGAGGAACACGACACGCATGTCGAACACCAGCAGCACCTACACACCACAATAAGCTCGTCCTTTCCCTTGCTCC
>NW_017100183.1:1384884-1399094 GCF_001263275.1 Habropoda laboriosa | reverse complement strand
AGACACCGGGAGTCTGTCTCTTAAAAGCGGGAATAAATCGGCGGCAGACACGTCCGCTGTATTCCAATCACGTTGCCCTATCAAATTCGACAAATAAACACGGTGAACAGGACTCTGATCCAAGTGTTTCCGTTTTCCTTACCAATGAATAAATGAATAAATATCGATACTACCCAGATGCTCCACTATAGTAACGATATTACAAAGAATTGCAATTGAAATATGTGAAAAGAACGGTGAAATTAGTCAGAATGATCCTCTCTGTGTGAAAAGGAATTTTCTCGTCATTTTTAACAAGCAACGAAGATATGATTTTCATAACCATCTTGGTTGAAAGAATCTGTATATCTTGAAGTAGACATCGATAAGTAATTTGCCTCTTCGGCAAGAGAATATCTGAAAGGTTTCAGGAAGATGACGGTTTAATTTGGTGAAAGAGCCGATGAGAATCAGTAGACGGTGTATCCGTGGAGACTCTGCGATCCACAGTCACTCAGGACTCAGGTTTGCCTAACTTCCGGTGGTGCGCCAGTTAGCCCGTCACGAACCGTTTCAGTGTATATGTCCTGAATAATAATTAATGCATACAGAAATGGAACGAGTCGGTACCTTCTGAGAGAGAGAGAGAAGAAGAAGAGGTAAAAGGATTAAGAGAGAAGCTATCTGTACGTTCACGAAGAGATTCGCAGGACCAAGGACCGCAGGAGCGATGCTTGCAACGCAATAAATAGACAGGATCTGACAACGTTTATATACCTCTGAGAGGATCCGGTAGAGTATACGAAGACGAATGAAAGCGAAGAGAGAACGTGAAGGATCACGAAAAAAAGAAAAAAGGGAAAAAAGGAAGCATCCAAGAGCCAGAGGATCAACGAGGGGAATTTTTAAACGAAGCCGGATGATGCTGTTCTGAAAATTTTCGCGATTTTGTTCCCCTCGTCTGAGTGGTCCTTTCCGTTCCACGAAGAAGCGCGTACAACGATTTCAATGAGTATCTCGAAACTTGATTTTTATCGTATCCGACCATTAAAACGCGTGAAACAAATTTAACGAAAAAAAAACACAGGGAAATTGAAGATTTACCTAATATATAAATATTCGAACCCTCGAGGCGTTTGCATTTAAAGAAAGAATCAGCTACACAGGAGTTACACAGGTGAAGAGATATGAAAGATGAAAGAGAGAGAAAGAGAGAGGTGGAGGTTAGAGGCGAAATGTAAACGTCAGAGAAGAGTCTCTTTGAATAGCTAGAAATTTGATTTCCAGGATAAGTCTATTTCGCTATCAAACCTTCCTCAAAGAAAATCATAAACCGAATTCACTGTAAAACACGACGGAAGAAAACTTAAAAAGCAAACGAAGACGAAGGAAGGAAGAAATCAGTTAGAGAGAAGGGAGGAGACAGAAAGGCGCGGCGTAAAGGAGACAAAGAGAGGAAAGCCAGTGCAAGAAAGGCAGTGCGCAAAGGGTCGGTCAATTTTCCTTAAAAATATCCCGCAGACGTGGTGCGAGGGCACGTAGGAAAAGGGGACGTAAGGAAAGAGAAAGACGGAAGGAGAAAAGAGTGACTGTGGAAGAGAAGGTAGGGAAGGGAGAGTGTAGATGATGGTGGTGGTGTGCGAAAGGGACTCTGCAGGAAAGCAGAAAAGGAAAGGGATGACGTAGGGTATAGCATGGGGAGTATGAGGACGAGTAGTAGTAGTAGTAGTAGTAGAGGTCGTCGATACGATACGCGGCGGCCTCTTGGAGAAGAGGTTGGGGTAGGCTCGCCCCATCCACCACGTCGGTCGAACTTCCCCTCGACCTCTCCTCTCTCTTCCTCACCCTGCAAAATCTCACCCCGACCGGGGTCGATCGATGCCAGACAGTCCTGTTCACACGACCAAATCCCGCCGAATACACACAGAGTCCCTAGAAAGGTTGGGGTAGGGTAAAAGCTTTCTCTCTCTCTCTCTCTCTCTCTTCTAGCTCTAGCTCTTCACCAGCCACTTCTGGTTCTAGCTCTAGCCTCTCTCCCTCTATCGCATTTACCTCCTTATATCCTTGCTATGTCGTTTTCCTCATCGTCGTCATGAGTTTTGCCACGACTAGCTTCTCTCCTCTAAGCTTGTCTCCTCTTTTGCTACCTGTCCTTCTTCTCCTCTTAGTCCTCCTCCTCCTCTTTTCGTGCGTACTCGACCACGATGTAGAGAGCCGCAAGTGTACCGTCGTGGTGGTTTCCAGTTTCCCGTACCCACCTTTACACCTCCCTGCGCCTGTTTCTTTTCTCGAGCCGTTCGAGTGTATACGAACGGCGACGACGACGACGACGACGACACTGTCGGCAAAAATCCACGTGGCTGCTGCTGAGCTTCCTACTCGTCTGTTACGTGGACAAAGTGTCTGTGAAAGCTAGGGGACCACTGGTCGTGAGACGTTCACGCCGACACTCATCTTGGTCTATGATAATTTCAGTGGGCCGGACAGGTTCCTGGGAAGCGGTGTTTCAGCTTTTAGACCTTGACCTTTGTTCATCAGGTTGAACGTAGCTTTCGTAGAAGTCTCCTGGAAGAAGAAATAACGAATAGAATTGTAGAGTAACTTTGAATTCTACGTTATAATGAAAGGTGTTGAGAGATTGGTACCAAGTGAATCTTCATGAGAAAGATAGATTTTTCGAGAAGAAAGAACGTGTTTCTCTCAGTTTGAACAAGGGCAACGTTCGACTTGTTGGAGGAATTAATAGAGACATGGTTGTTGCGCGGCATTGATCAGATATCGATTGCAGAGCTTTCCTTCCCACAATGCCGTGTAATTGTGCGGGATCTCCATTGTTCCGAGCTTCGAAATGGCTACTTTGAAATTCTCCAACTCGAACGTCTTCGGTGAATGACCAGTGGTGAAGATAGAAAGAAACTTGGATTAGTCTGCTGTATATACTCCGTTGAAGTTGACCTTATATATATATATGTATCAAATAATCACTCTTCAGACGTAGACGATAATAAGGAGTTATAGACGGAAAAATCTCTAGAAAACATTAACTCTTAGATAACAGGTGAGTAACTGCTACGATCGGCCGTGTCATAGGAATGCAGCACTGTACAATGGTTACAAAGTAATTTCCTTTGGACTCAACTTATCTGTAGAATTTGTCGGTGACTAAGGGCTAAAAGAAGACTGGTCACCCGACAAAAATTTCGACTTCGAGTCAGGTCAGACTTCGTTCTTCCTTTCTTCTTCTTCTTCTTCGAGCAAACGAAGGTCCGTTGGATTGATTCGCCGTTGCACGGTACGCAGGAAATCTACAAGGGGTCTGAAACGAACCGGCCAACGGACGAACGGTTGGGTACGAGCCAAAAGGAAAGTGGTGTTCGCTCGAAAGGAACCAAGGGAGCATAGAGACGAAGATAATTAATAAGTCCGTTGAATTTTTTCGCTCAACCAACGACTACTAACAAAGTATATATACAGACCTCTATCGGACGAGAGTCGGTGACAATTTTTTCCTTTCGATCTAAAGGGGCGTTGGACCGTCTGCTTTTCCAAGTATCCGTCATTGATAAATTTACAACATCACTCGGGGAAAAACCTCATTCGGACGTGTTGGTCCGGCAAGTTTCTAATTTCTCCACTGGACCGTGTTGTTTCTTGGTTCATTATTGTTCGCAGTTTCTTTTCTAGCCTGTTCAACAAAACACGTTTTATCTCTGCTAATGATAACGAAGATGTAACTACGTCTTGATAGAAATAAAGGAATAAAAATGTCTTTACTTAATGGGCGTGGCTCGGTTGAAATTTTATATCGATAATGAACGGTGATAAAATATGTTACCAAAAAAGTGGATAGATATTTTTTAAGTGAGTGTTGAAAGAAGAATGTTTTAATATTTACGAAGTTTTCTCGAACGATTACTCGTGGGGAATTTTCGTGGATTTTCCCTAGGTGAGAATTTTCCACGTCATTAGAGGGGAATTGGCACGTGAAAACGGCCAATCTGCTGCGTGCCGATGCGACGGCACGAGTGCACGAAACTTCCAGTACACCCCGTATGTTAAGAGGAACGCTTTGTTCGGTATAAAGAAAGTGGAGGAGGAAACTCGGTGCATCTAAATATAGAAGTGACCGTCGCGAGGAGCTGTGTAACCTTTAAGCGACGCTCACACCGTGTCCCGATCGTCTGCAATCGAAGAATTCGCAAACGAGACCAAAATGGAATATCTCGCGGTAGAATTTGTGTATCGCGGACCTTTCTTTAGTCGTAAAATTGATAAGTACTTTATTTAGCGATAAGAAAGAGCTCGAACATCTTTCTTGTGATATCTCGTCGAAATCAGGCACCGTTAACCTTGTTAAATTCGTACACGTCGATTTCTAACCTCAAATTCGATCAATTTTCATCTGATACTAAAAAAGTATATTCTTCGATTCGTTTCTCTAATGTAGAATTCAACTATTAACCTTGCTACCTATCTGTACGATAACTTCTAACCTCAAAATCGTCAAATTTTTCTAATTAAAGTATACTTTATCGCTCGAGCTCTCGTCGATTCTATCCTCATTTGCATTCTCCTCCGAGATACAGAGCTACGTCTTTAAGCCTCTTTATTCCTCGACGAATTAACACCTCGTGGCACGAATAACTCTCTTCCCCTCTCTCGAGAGAAATAAAAAAGCTTCGGAATCGCAAGTAACCCGTTCTCAACGAACAGAGACTGAGCTGATACATAATCGTGGTAGCCAAAAGCGCGATTATTCCGATAAATAACGAACGGTGGAACGTGGACAGCTCGATCGCTATAAATTCTGAAACATCGCGTTACGATTGCAGCTCGAAGCGATTCTCGATCTCCTCTCGACTCTCGACTCTTGACTCTCGACTCTCTTTGCGCCGTTCTCTATTCTTCGTTCGCTGTTACGGAACGGGGAGAATCATGAACAAAGCGAGCGTGAATCGCGAAGTTTCTTTGGGTGATAAGCTTTTGGTCAGCAGCTGAATGGAAACGATTGCAACTGTTATCGATCGTGGTAGCCGCGGAAAGGAGAGACCCGTAGCGTGAACGTGGATCGTAAAAGGCTTCCAATCGGACAGTATCCTTTTCTGCGTATCGTCGTGCCATAAAGTGCGCGCTAGCCGGGCACACGTGCGACGATAGAGACTTTGGAACGCGGGGGAACTAAAGACTGTGTACGCACTATGTATCTGGCTTCGTTCCTCGAGTGCTCATAAACACGTCGCATAGGCGAGACGCCGGTGCGCAAGAAGCACGCGTAGGTGAACGAACGTCTACGTGGCGGACGTAACGAGAGCCGGCTAATAATCCTCTTTATTTTTCCTTTTTTCTAGGCAAACTTGTAGTAGTGACAACGTTTACTCTTAGTAACGTATCCGATTATTAAGGGATAGAATCGAATCGAAGAGAATCTGGACGATAAAAGGTACTTTTTATTAACAAAATTTCACGTTAGTTATTTTTGAGGTTAGGTTAGAATACTATTTCGTAACATTTCCTATAGAAATACAATCTTTCCTTTTTCCAAAAATTTCTACGAGTAGACTATACTGACTCAACTCTTCGCTAAATATTAAATCGTCAGACTAATTTTCTTCGTTTTAAACAGACACACAGTTGCTACACTGTTCGTTTCGCGGCGCCGTGATTCGGAGTCGCGTGGCCGATCGATTTCGTTGAATCGTTCCTTCTCGTCGTCTTCTTCTTCATCGTCAGCTTCTACGATGGAAGAGAGAACGAAGAGCCCCTTGGAAAAAAGAGGAAAAAAGAGGAAAAGCGATGTGTAAGGGGCTTTCTTGCGTGGAACACGGTGGGGACTCGGAGACGTCCCTGAGTGAAGCAGAGACTACTGGCCCAAGGACGTCGCGGGGCCCAGATTCTCCTCTTTATCTCTCTCTCTCTCTCTTTCTCTTCGTATCCTTCCTCTCTCCACTCTCGTTTCTCTTCGTCTGACTTGGTCTAAAAGTTCATCTAGCCTGGCCAAGCGTGTCTCTGGTCATATTTTGTTTTTGGTTTTAGCATTTAGTCTACTCTACAGCCTTGCTATAGTCCACCCAGATAGCTATCTATTACTCGAGACTCGTTCATAGGGCCCACCAAGACCTTTCTTCTCCTTTTCACGCTTTCACTCTTCCCTCTCTCTTGTTGCTCTGGCTCTTTCTTGCTGCTCTTTCTTCCGTCTGCGGTGCTCCTTGTTCGTTCCATAGAGAGGGGGGAAACACAGATACATGTATACGTAGACGGGTTCGTACAAGCATGGGCGAGTCTTCTCAAGTTGTGTCCTTCGAACCGTTGCTGCCCCACTCGCCAGTTAGCAACAGCAGCACGACTGCCACGGCCGGAAATACCGGGTGTTCGAGTTGTACTGGGTCCGTTCTTGGCCGACGAAATGGGACCGAGGGGCGTAGAATGATTAACGACGGATTCTACGTTGCGATGGCCTCGAAAGAATCGACCATAATGCCGAGAGGCGCCATCGTTTCCAACTTGGGCGAATTCTCACTGCAAAGGGGAACTTCGATTTTTCAAGTGTGAATTTTAAACGATGTTTCAACGTGCTTTAGGAATAATCTCAATTCCTATATTTACCGTATGCATTTATTATACATCCAGCTTTTTCTACGTGTACATTTAATAAATTTGAATAATTTCGTTTAATTACGAGAGAGATCTGTTTGAAAAAAAAGAAAAAATACATACACTCCGGACGTAGGAGTAAATGGTACGTTTTCATTCGGGACCAGTGAACACGTTAACTCTCGCAGATCAATGAGAAACAGCGAATAACTGTATCACAGTT
Organism: Habropoda laboriosa; assembly: GCF_001263275.1. NCBI lineage: Eukaryota > Metazoa > Arthropoda > Insecta > Hymenoptera > Apidae > Habropoda > Habropoda laboriosa. The sequence continues at coordinate 1,392,301 of NW_017100183.1, read as the reverse complement.
TCGTTGAGCGTGTATGTACGTTTCCGTGCAGCTCATGAAAAATGAATGCTATCGTGGAAGTATGGTTGGTAATCCGGTGTCGAAGATTAAGCCAGCTCTTTCAACGAGAGAGAGAAAGAGAGGATCGAAAGAGATTTTCCTTTCTTTTGTGCCACGATATGATTGTCACGTTCACCGTTTAACTATTAACGCTCTAGAGGACCGATTTTTTTATTTTTTTTTTTTTTTATTTTTCGTCGCATCCACTCTGGATGAAAATTAAATTCGCTCGGAAAGCCCCCCGGTTTCGAGCGCTCTCTTTGCCTCTCCATATGCATCCCGATATTTACCGGGTAAATTTGCTCATGAAAACGTCTCGAAATTGATCGAAAAACGAAACAACCAAGTATGAAGCGTGCAATCGTAGAGAACCTTGTGCCGTGTGTTACAATTTTCGTGCTTCGATATTCGTGCAAGTAGTTCTTTTTAACTTCGTATCAATTTTTCACGATCAAATCGATCAGACTAAATTCCGCATAGAGGACACATATTAATGAATAAAAAATGGAAAATCGACCAAATATTTTACGTTATTTAACCTATACCACGATCCTGTTACAAAAAAAATTATATCTTACTCGTTGGTTAGGTTAGGTTAGGTTAGGTTAGGTTAGGTCAGGTTAGGTATCGAATAAAAACTATTGCTAATATTTCTGAAAAGACGTGAACATTTCGTATATAGATGTAATTTCACACGAAATTTATCTAATCTGCTGGTTAGGCGGCGATATACACGTAGAGTGCACGTTGTTCGTAGGTGTACGCCCACTCGGTGTCACGGTAAAAATATGTTCTCGAAAAATTCGACGTGTTCATTCGCGAGGCAGAGAGCGCGGCGATCTATATTTAAAACGGGATATTTTCACCGTCCTCGCTTTTCACTCGATCCTTCGATCGACCGTGCACCTTTCGAGAAATTCGAACTCGAACGCGTCGAAAGATATAAAAGCGAAAGAGAGGTACATATAACGTACGGCGGGCGGTTGAAGAGACAGGAGAGAGAGGAGTCACGTTTTAATAAAACATATTATGTACCGGCTTCCTTGAGCGATGCGTCGTGCTGTCCAAAATATCGTTAGCCTATTGTGTTTCTTTCGTGACGAAGGTCGCGACGCATTTCGCTTGCGTTAACGTCATAATACGCACGATTGTATCTGGCTGCTGCACACGCTGAACAAGCCTGTACGAGAGCGTGTCGAGTGTGCTAACCACGCGGCCGGTCAAAATATTATTCCACGTAAACACGTCTGTACCTCGACCTTTGAGACGCTGTGTATCCTATGCGTGGTCGAACCGAAGAAAACTCTATTCCCTTCTATCTTCACCTCTTTCATCGGTGTTTCATTTTATAGAGTGGTCGAGAAACCATTTAGAAATGTTTCTCCATAGAAACTACATATCTTTATATTCGTAGACACGAGAAAGCTAACCTAACCTTAAATTTTATTTTCTACAAATGATTTGAAGTTTAACAAGATTTTGTCATTTTTGTCTCTTTTTTTTAATCTACCAACGATACTAAGGCGACTATCTGAAAATTGGCAAAACTCGTTCTGTTGCAGGAAAAAAACTCTTTCCTGAATTACAACGTGTCCTGCATTCTAACGTTGCCGCCTTATCAACGTCAGGGATACGGCCGACTCTTGATCGACTTTAGTGAGTATGCTGTCGCACGGTTCTTTTTTTCTTTTCTTTTACACGAGGCATGTCCGGCCAGAGCAGCCTTGGCGGTGGCCAAGGCGGCAGGATGACGACATTCTTCCGAACGAAATCGAAAGGACAGCCGAATTAGGAACCGGAGTTTATAGGAACGCCTCCGCGGTTTCCATGGCGTGGCCACTCGTCGACGTTGCGGTCGCTGCGATTGAAAGGCCTCGTCCGGCTGGCACGCGTCGCCCCTGCAGTCCCGTTCATTTTCTGCCTTTAAGGGACCGCAATCACTCTGTCACCTAATCCCTTTTTTTTTTGCATTTTCCCTCAATTCCTTTCCACAACACTTCGATTCTCTCAAGATATTACCAGCAACGAAGAATTTCAATTACGCGTATTCGCTACTTTTAGGTTAGGTTAGGTGATTCGTTATTTTCAAGTTCCCCCAAAGAATACATTTTGCATGTATAATTATCCAATATCATCATCGAAATTTCCCTAAACTTCAAAGCTAAAGGATTAAAGAATCCAAGATCAAACGGGGGAGGAACTTCAACGATTCCGCCGGAGAGTAACAGAGATGCTTTCACATGCTAAACGATCGTTCACTCGCCTACGATAAACCAATCAAATTCACCAATCCTACCAACATGAAAAAACCGAAAACCTCGTTCCTCCCTAAATCGTACCGCGAGTGTAGCAACAAAAAGAAAAGAAAAAGCAGAACAAACCTCGGGCATCGGAATGGTAAGAGAAGTTACTCTGGGTAGTAAGGCGTCTCTCCTCGAGAGAGAAAAAAACAAGAAAAAAACGAGAGAATCGCTCGGCGGCGTGGAAAGGCTTGCCTCGTTGGCCGGGCGGCGTGTACACCGCGGCGCGTAGAGTTGATAATTAAACGTGGGCTTTTTGCCGTGACGTCATTTTCATTGATGCCGACGAGTCGAGGCAGGAGAGTATGGGTCGCGCGCGCGTAGGGGTAAGCGCGTCGGCGGTGGCCATGCAGAAGGACAGAGAAGGTGGGGTTGGGAGAGGGTGAGGCACGGGGCTAGGTGGCTGGGCTTGTGGGTCGACGTCCTATGCGTCGGGTATCGTACACCTTGGGGTGGGGGGTTTAGCCATGCCAGCTTTTCCGCAGGGGATGCCGCGGACCGAGAGACGTTATACTCGGTGCTGGCTGCTGCTGCTGCTGCTGCTCTACCTCTAGAGCTAGGCTGGCTGGTGGCGGCGGTGGTAGTGGTGGTGGTGATGGTGGCAGTGGTGGAACCACCGGTGGTGGGAAGAATCGCGGTGGTAGTGGTGACGGATAGTGGAGAGCAGCAGCGTGGGTTGGAGTGGAATGGTTAGCGGAAAGTGCGACGCCCGGCGTCTCGCCGCATCGATCGACCCCCAACCAACCCTGTTCTGCCTCTACCTGCTGGTGGTTGGCTTCTACACACGTGCAGACTCGCGTACACACACACGGACAGGCAGACGGCGGGGTATTCGTCTGGTGGTCGCGCGCGGGGTGTGTCTGTACAGAGGGACCACACTCTCTCTCTCTCTCTCGCTCCTGTAGAAATTCGCTATAACGTTACATAGCCGAGATCTCTTTTCCGTTTGTTGGAACTTCTCCTCGCTGAGTTATGAACCAGTTCTAGAACCACCATGTGCTCGTTGGTTCCACTTGTACGCTGATACGTGGACGTATCGCGGAGGATTTGGCAAATATGAGGATAAGAAATAAAGATAGAAACGTAAATCGTGAGAATGATCATTTGCAGATCGTTCTCGATCCTAGATAAATTAAAGAGCCAACAGTCGTGGAGAAAGTTGGAACAAATCGTCCTCGAGTCCGGTATCAGACACACCCTACGCGTGCTTCTCGGGCTTCCGCTTGTAGAGAGAGAGGCAGTGGGCTAGCAGTGATTTCCACCTGGTTCGATTGGAAGCCGCGTGTGGGGCTCGCAATCGCATGACCTCTGGTGACCTCGCCCCACGGGAGCCTCGTAGGGCGTAGGATTGGCAGGGCTACCGACGCCCGGCGGCGGCGGCGGCGGCGGCGGCAGCCAGCACCACGTAGAAAGAGGAGGAGGAGGAATAAAGGGATGAGAGTCCACGAACCTCTTCCCCGACCGGGCTCCTGTCACGCCGATCCATCCACCCACCACCACCAACCACCACCCTTCCAACCCCCGTGTCTCCGTTGTTCTCTCGTCCTTCTAGTTGCCGCGTTCCTCTTGCTCGATTTTCTCCACCACCACCTCCAGCCAGCCAGCATCCACGCCGATCCCAAAAGTCTGCAAACTGAACGGACGCGTAATGAATGCGCGCTACCTTCACCGAACAGAGACGTAGTAATAGTAGTAGTAGTAGTAGTAGTAGTAGTAGTAATAGTAGTAGTAGTAGTAGTAGCAGCCGCGCTACCTTCACCGAACAGAGACGTAGTAATAGTAGTAGTAGTAGTAGTAGTAGTAGTAGTAGTAATAGTAGTAGTAGTAGTAGTAGCAGCAGTAGTAGTAGTAGTAGTAGTAACAGTAGTAATAAGAGTAGTAGACTGGCAAGGTGGAAAGGAGAGATAGAAAAGGAGTGAGAGAGAGAGAGGAATGTATAGGCGAGGAGGAGGTGGTGGAAAAGAATTGGTAGAGGGTTGAGCTGCCAAGATAGAGGGTAGACTGTCCTCTCTCCGGTCTCTGAAGGCTGTGCACGGTCCAGGAGGCTGGAGGAGGAGGAAAAGCATGGTCGTTGAACCCCTCAGCCTCCGGGACGTCCTGGAATAATCCCGGCACACAGGACCGGTCCTCGTGGGCTCGCCGCCTCAGATACTCTGCAAAAATCGTCTCGCCTCCCTTTTACTCCTCACTCCTCTACACCGACACCTGGCACTCTCTTCTTCTTCTTCCACCTCCTTCTCCTCCTCCTCCTTTTTCTCTCCTTGTCCTTTTCTTTCACCTTTGAACGCGAGACACTGTTATCGTCTCGACCTCGATTATTCGGATAATGAGAATTCCGCGGTTATTTCGGGAACGTTGCCGCTCACTGGAGATGCTTCCGCGAGGATTTCGCCTGGCCACCGCTGGTCGTTGAACTTTACGGTTTCCGGATGTTCTGGAAATTGACATCGACGTGTCTAGGAAACGGAAGAGCCGTCGTTATCTCGAACGAAACGTGAGAACGATGGTCAATCATAGGTCTTTACAATTTCCTGTGGAAAAAAAAAGATACCAAGCGGTCTTCGACTGCTATTCGAACCCGTTTACTTTTCAACGGTGTCGAAGAAAATCTACCGTACACATTTTTCCTCGATTTCCGAATATTAATCCGTTGAGATCGATGCTCGAGCATGATCAGTTTCGAAACGTCTGTCCACACAGAAATTGTCCTAAAAGCACCCGAAACGGCCGCTGTACGTAGCTGGAATATTTTCAGATTAATGCTTTCGCGTGACTTTTTAAGAGTAACGGCATACCGATGCAGAATCAATACGGGCCGCGCGCGTGGCTGCTTCTTACAGATATAACGGATGACCCATAAACGTGGAGAAATCTGTTTAGCTCGTCCCGTCGATGTAATTTATTTAATTAGTTAATTAGTTCGCCGGTGAAGAATGGGAAACCTTAAACGTCTCCCGGTATCCGTAGATTCTCGTGCATATTTTATCACGTCCTATTCTAAAATCGACGAATTCCCAACGCTTCCTGTCAAAAGTCACTTCAGATGGACGTGGTTCGAATTGCACGTAGCGAAATGTAAGACGTTCGTGTATAATTCCCACAAAAGGCTCTATTCGAGGAGAATCCTCCTCTTGATCCTTCGTTCCGGCGATTTTTCGTGGATACCTGAGAATACATCGGACAAACGAGGCATGACGGACGTTCAACCAGACTCCTGAAGCAACCGGACATCGTCCAGTGCTGTATCGAGTAGAATATTCTCCGTTTCCTCGTCGGACTACCCCTTTCGAAGGAGAAAGAAAGAAAGAGATAGACAGAGATGCATCTGTAATTTTCTTCTTTTTTTTTTTTTACATTACAGCGTCTGTAATTTTCTACAATTTAACAGAAACCGTGATTAATCATCGGTCTTTGATGAAATATTTATAGAGGATGATTTACAAGTTTTCTAGCGAGATAACCGCGTATAATAGAGCAGCAAGTGGAAATTATTTTCGATACGGCACTGGCGCCGCGGCATTTCATCCTTCGTCGGTCACTGACACCAGAAATGGCTTATAGCGGCGGCGTCGATTCAGGATGGATACGTGTATTATGTGTGCGCACGTGAACGCGCGCGCATGGTCTCTCTGTGCCTATGCGGCTTCGCCGGTATCTCGCGGAATTGGAATTTCATAGTCCGTCTAGTGGTCCGTGCACAAGGGCGTAATGCAGTTCCTAAGTAATGAGAGGATATTACGGAGGGAATGGTAACAAGCTTCGGAGGAGTCGCCACTCTGTCCCTCCTCCCCCCCTCCCCACCTCGCCACGTGCAGGACAAATTTATTTTCAACGGTACACCGGTACACAGAGAGGGGACCTTTGCGAATCAATCTCTCAAGTTTTACCATTAGTTTAAACGATTTCACCTGTCGTTTATCGATCGCACAGTTACCACCGAGTATGTCCTACTTCAACGAGATGACGTTCGCTCTTGACCCTTTACCTTTTCAAATATCGCGTCAAATACTTCGTACCGCAGAACGAAATAATCCAACACGATTTGTACTTCTTTTTATCTTTATCCTTATTTTCACTTTGTTCTACATAGTAGTTCGATTTTTCTACAGGGTTATGTTTAATTTTAATTTTAACTTTATATTTTATATTTAATCGACACGATTAACACGTTCGACGCGTGGTGAATTACAAGTTGAAAATAGCGATTGCTCCACACTTTGATCTATCTTTGCTGCCGAGTTGAAAAAATATTCTGTTTTGCTCGACGACAGTTACACTATCGGTGACTCATGTGTATCGCTAATTGTGTACGCGGCACACATGTTAATTGGTACTACGTAAATCAATTCGCAATGTTGAAGGATTTCTATTGGTTGATCAGCGGCGATTTATCGAGTGTATTGTATTTAAAATCCAAGTCGAAATAACTCTGTAAAAGTAGGGAAAAAAATTCTGCCGCATTGAAGAGAAACGGTGCAATTTGAGGTTAGGTGTGTGTGTGTGTGGTATATTCTGCGACGAGTAACGAAGTGGTTAGGAATGTATGAATAAAACGGAACATGACGTGTTTTGCGCAGGTTACTTATTGACCAGGGTGGAGAAAAAGATTGGCTCGCCCGAAAAGCCTCTGTCGGATCTGGGCTTGATCTCGTATCGCAGCTACTGGAAGGACGTTTTGCTGCAGTACCTCTGCAACTTCGGGGGCAAGGAACTCTCCGTTAAAGGTAACACAATACCGCCGCGGAGCACACGCCACACGCTTTTGACCGATTTACAAGACGCGTTATTTTAAGAGTGGCCGCTTGCAGAGAAAGAGAACACGTGTGCGCGCTTTGTGTATATAGGCGGGTTTACATGTGTAGAACGTGATATTCGAGACGGCCGCCAGTGTGTGTATCTCTGTTCGATCACCGCTTTTACATATTGTCTTTCAGATATCAGCAAAGAGATGGCCATCGACTCGTACGACATCGTCAGCACCCTGCAGGCCCTTGGTATGATGAAATACTGGAAGGGCAAGCATATCATTCTGAAGAAACAGGTAAGTCGGTTCATTGTCATTCTAATTTGCCAACCGA
>NW_017100183.1:1376412-1384867 GCF_001263275.1 Habropoda laboriosa | reverse complement strand
CGACTTGTTCGTTTCTTTTTTTCCCGTCCGCGAAACGGACTGTGTGTGTCATCGTGTCGCGTGATTTATCGTGGCTTGCTCTTGAGAAATCGTGTGCACGGAAATATGCCTAAAGTCAGCGGCAGAATACGACTCTTCGCAGTTTTAAACTTATACGCGCATAAATTACGTTAAACAGCTTCCGCGGCGGGAACCAGTATTGGACGACACGTCATGCAACGGAAAAACGGTATTGCGTATAATCCTACTTTGTATTCGCGTTTTTTTTTTTCACCCCTTATATGTTGAATGCGTTAAAAGTGATCGGGAAAACTTATCGAAATATTAATTTCTTATTTTGTGACGTTGAGTCACACGTGGGATTGAGGTTAGATTATGGTCAACTTTCATTTGACTGTGCATTTTTATTGTTATTATGAATATACGATACATATCCTGTATTTTTTTTTTTTTTTTATAAAAAATGGTCTCGATTTACACACGGTGCCAATTAATTAAGAGTTAGATATATTTCTGATAACAGAAAAGAAAAAATTAATTTTACGAGACATCGTCTTGTGTCTCCTATGTACAGAGGGTTTAAAAAAAAAGAGAGAAACGAACCGGTGGAGAACCGTTGAAATAATTTCAGGACGTGATCGACGACTACAAGGAGAGGGTGAAGAGACGAGGACCCGTCTACAAAGAGATCGATCCGGAGTGTCTGAAATGGAACCCCTTCCAGCCTCCCAAGACGCCCTCCGCCTCGAACTAAGGTTTGCAGCCAGGAGCCTGGAATGACGCCGCCATCGACGGCCTTCCCCTTCTCACTCTCTCTCATTCGTTCATCGGTGTTGACTGAGGGCGGTGGTCGATCTCTTTCTTCTTCTTCTTCTTCTTCTCCTTCTTCTTGCTCCTCCTAGTCGTTTCCCCCCTCGTCGCCCCTTTTTCCTTTCCTGCCATACTCTCTCTACCTCACGATTCTCTTTCCTTCTTTCTCTCCATCGTTCCGTCGCGACACGTTCCGCGCGAGTGTCCTGACAAAGGCATAAGTACGAGGCGCGGATTTCATGGCTCGCGAACGCGCTGATAAAACCGGTGAAAATCCTTCGTTGAATTTCGTGCCCTTCGAACACCTCCGACCGAGGTCAACGAGTGTGAACGCTGCTGCAATTGGCCTTCGATGGCCGTCAGAAGTTACAGCCGAGAAAATTGCTTCCGCGCGAAATTGAACTACTCGGCGCGGTGAACTCGTCAATTACGTTCCAATTGTTTTCTCGATAACGGTAAAGAGGAGGGAAAGAAACAACGCCCTGTTACTCGTTTACGAAATCGATGTATCCTTGGTCGATAATTAACGCGAACGTGTGCGAACTTATCGGTATTACCGTTGGTCGATTTTTTTAACGAGAAATAATCCGGGTTCCCGTTCGACTAACCTTTGACTCGATTATCGCAAGAGCTGAAAAAGTGTGTAACGCTGGCGTGTCACGCGAGGTGAAGCGATTTCAGACGCTTGTGCTAGGGATACACGTTTCTTTTTTAACGCAAAATGCCTGTCGTCCTCGGTTGAGCCGTTAGGTGTCGTGAAAATAACTCGAAAGCTATTGCGATTCAAGGTTAGACAGGATCAATTTAAAACAGCGCGTGTTCCTCTACGGCCACCGTTGAGAGAAAGATTCGAAAAATTTCTGTCTACTTATCTCGTGGATGAGACTACGAACGTTTTCAGACGATTCTCGAGTGATGGTAATTGGAATATATGTATAAGGAAATACTGTAAAAGGATAGGTGTTGAATATTGACGTGGGTGAATGTTACAGAAAAGACAATGACACAGATGTAACGAGATCATTTTTTGTTTTTGTATATTTCATTGAGTTTGTTCATTGAACAGAATTCGATACAAGTATTCGAGTTGAGAGACACTACGTCACTTATCGTTATACGACGGAAGAAGAGTTTTTTCTGCGAATACTGTGTAGAATTTGTTCCGGACGTTGTTCGCCCGGTTATCCATGGGCTCCCTTCGTTGTCCAAGGGCCTGCGACTAGTAATCTGTAAATTAAACATGTTTCATGACCGTGTATGTTCTAAGATGTATAATACTATTTATAAAAATACAATTTTTATCGATAGATACGTTTCAGTGTATGTACCCCTCCACGTATTGAGATATATAGACGCAGTTGTCGGATCCAGTAATTGTGCAAATATTTTTCTGCGGATATTATCGCGCGGCTATAGAAAAACAACCGGCCCGACGTCACAACGATAAAACTTCGCACTCCCGTGTCCGTGACTCGTTGATTTCCCGTGAGTAATTGCGATATGTTTTTCTATGGAATCGACCGGACCACCGAACGACGCGAGTCTGATTTTACGCCTCGTTGGCGGTATAAATGATTCTCGTTGTTCGTCGGACGTTTCTCTATTTTTTTCGAACACTGATTCGTATGTGTTGCATAAAAGATGCACTTATAGGTTACATAAAAACGTTCGACAATGTTGTTTCACGCTAAAGAATCATGAAAATCGACACTTCGTAAGTACATAACCTTCAAATGACGTGTTCCTCCCTGGAGAATTTCGAAGGGGATTTCATTTCACACCTTCAACGAGTTATTTTAAAAGTAAATCGATTCAGTGCTGCCCGATTAATTGAACAGGCCTTATGTAAATTGATCGTTTCAATGATTCAGGGGAATTTCCCCAGGGTCGACGTTTCTCTTTGCTTCTAACTAAAGGCTGAAGCTTTTAAAAGTCGTCGAATTACTTGTTTTATCCTGGCCACAAATACCTAAACGATTAGAAAAGCAAAGGTAAGGTTATTATCGTGAAAATTAAACGACGTTAGGTCATAACCTCTTTTCAAGTACCGAACCAGAAATATAATCTAAAACTCTTTTATGGATACGAGTCTTTATATAACCTGTCGGTGTATCTTTTTAAAGCTCGTTGATACAGTTCTCTGCAACGGTCTATTGACTCTTAATACCACTTTAATTTCCTTTTATGCGCGCAGACGTGTCTTTCACGGACACCGGTTATATTCACTGACCGAGTGCTAGGGCTCTGGCGCTGATTCAATGCCTTATCTTTCCGTCCAAGTTTTAACCTTTTTCGGTGATAATACTGAAAGTTGGACGCGCGTCGCGTGTGAAGCGTACCAAATTGCGATACGCTGCAACACCATTCGTCGCGCGTTTATGCATATTCAGCTAAAGCTTATAACCGGCTTGAAGCACTGAAAGAGTTAGGTGACACGTTTACGAGCTTGAACGTAACTCATATATCACGCGCATCATAGGATTTATTAAAACTGAAATCTCTTTTGACATCGACTCATGTTTTCGTATTAAACTTTTTATGGGACAAAGTTGCAACCCTAACCGTGGTACTGGAAAAACATAAAAAATGCCCACCATATGTTACAACGTAGCATATACTTCCTTCGAGATGTTCGTTTCCTTTACTTTTTTTACGATCAATTTGCCATCGGATTAAATCGTATTAATATAAAATATATCCTTATCTGTCTGTTAATAAAAAGAATGATATTTTTCCACTAGCATTATCGACAAGGCAAGTCAAAACTTGTAGAAACTTCAGTTTACACAAGTAATAATAAGTAATAATAAGTAACGCAACTTCTTTTTTCGAGGTTATGTTCGAAGTGTTACCGGTAACATTCATAGACAATACATTCCCACGTGTAGTATTTAAAATGCATTAAAAAAATGAGATTTAAGAGAAAGAGCTGATCAGCATGACAGTTGTATTAAGGATAAAGTAAAACTGTGAAGACTGCAATTGATCGAAGATAATTTTTCTCCTGCACGCATTGCAGGTTTCGTGACTGGAAGTTTACTGACCGAAATAAAAGAACATAAGCCGCTGCAAATAGGCACTTTTCGACGCTCTGAGGCTTCTATTGGAACTGAGCAAAGAGGCGAATAATTGCGTTACTCCGGGCTCCTCTTTCTCGTCCTATCTACTCCCTCTGTCTCTCGTTTCTTTCGCTCGGTGCACCGCCACGCGACCCCCCCCATGTAACGTCATTATCCCATTAGTTCGCGACATTACGAAGCTACGGTTCCTCCTCTCCTTTGTCTGTCCAGAGAGAAACGATACTCTCTGCTCTAACAACATTTCGGCCCGTCCACCTAACAACAGGGCGCCGCTTAATTTTATTTACCGATTAAACGGGGATCGTGTTCAAAATTAAATCGCGCAATTTACCGAACACCCAGTAACCATGTTACACGATGCTGTGTATCGATGACGATAATCGATCTGCAACAAGTTCTCGGGAAAAGCGAAACGATTCGATTAGTCACCAGCGTTCCTCGTAATCACTGCACAGGTTGTAATTGCTTTACAACCGTATCGAGACAGATTTATTCTTCTAATGAATCAGTACAGACTCGTACCAGACAATGTTCGCTTTTACATTAAATTGAATTGAAAATTTTTAATTTGAATTTCAAATTTTAAATTAAATTGAAAATTTAAACTTAGTACGTTAACTTCACGGTAAATGTTCCACGTCGTACCATTTCTACTTTTTTAATAAAAAAATTAAAGTTAATTAATAAAACGAACTTTAAATTGCAAACGTTGCTTTTTTCGTTAATAAAACTGGCTGTCGAGAACAGAAGCCAACAGTATGTACGTTGCAAATTGCACTTCCTCAATGTGTCAGTTTTTTTCTGTCACGACAAATTAAAGTAGCAGGGCACAGTCATATGAATTGCGCTCCAACAGGTGCCGGGTATCGAATTCACCAGAGCACCTGATGAAGTACAATTAACATGCAGCCTCCACAGTTCCTCCCCTCCATTCGTTTCTTTTGCGTTCCTTTTTTTTTTTTATCGTTGATCTCTTCTTTGGTGCTTCCCGCCAGGTGGACTTGAATTTGTGACGAAAAAAGCGATGATCTGGTTTCGCCGCAGCGCGCGCTACTTCAGGTACCTGACTGACTTGAAATTAGCACAGCCTGAAGTACCCGAGTAACGCGTGTTGCGAACGACACGTAAGATGCGTTTTCTGTGGATGATCCTTGTCGAATAAACGGTCGACTGCAGCGCCCAAGTGTCCTGTGTACGGAACTACGATTCGGCTGAACGTAAGGAACGTTAACGGACCGTTCCGTTTCGTTACTGAAAGAAACAGTTAGAGAAACTAACTATTGAAGTAGATATAGTATGATTTACGAGCTGGTTCGTTATTGTATTCGCGTAACGAAATAAAACGTATATAAATGCTGAAACGATGGGAATCCTCGTTTTGTTCACAGGCCAACAGGTAGTCGTGGAAAGTTCCTTTGATTCGAAAACCGATAATAAATTCCTCAATTCGCATTCAACGAAAGCGGCGAAGTACCGTAAGAGATTGACAATAAGTCGAAACCCTGTAGAGGCCTTGTACAAACATAGCGCGTAGATTTATCTAGGAAAGGGGATTCGACAAACGAGCAGATGCTGCATCGTGCCAGGTAGCTAGATCCCGGAAATTTTCTCCGCGTGACGTGACCGGAAAGGTGTTACGAGTTATCTTCTAATATTTCACTCCGTGCACCGTCCGATACACTTTTAAATTCTACTCGAAAGATATCCAGCGGAACAGTTATGTAAAATAAGATTCTTGAGAAAAACTATTTTCCTGGGAAGAATGTCAATTTTAAACCACTAAACAGTTACACACATCGATCTAAGAACATCTCCCACTGTAAGTACGTATGTATACGTGATCCGTGTAAAGGTTAGATTCACTCGATGCTTAGTTCCCAACCGAAAACTATCGTATTCGTTCCTTCTTACATACGTTCCACCTATTTCACCAATAAACCGATCGGAACATCATCGATAAACGAACGTTTCGATCGTTCGTATATAAACGAACCAATCAAACGCGACGCTCGATGTGAAATTTTAATTGTCAGTTTCCCGACGATCACTTCAATTTCTCTTCCAGCAACCGTTACACAACGTTACGCACTTGTACATATCCGTTTCCACAGCATATTATGCCTTCGACTTACGATAGAACGTTCCACGGCGACTAGTTGAAACTTGTCACGTAAAATACCACCGCCTTGGTAACACGACATACGATGCTTGAACTCGCGACATCACCTGTCACGGCTGAGACGTTTCTCGTTGGTCGATACCTCGGTACGATCGATAAAATCACAAAAGCCGAAACTGTCGATAAAAAGGGAACGCTTGAACCGGTAATTCACACAAATTATTCCTATGCAGTTTTACCACCTTGAAACTAACCGTTTAATGCGCAACACGTTTCAACCGTCTTGCGAAGTAGATCTATCAGTTTTCTTCGATTTATATTTCTCTTTCACGAGAAAATGCAAGGATAATCGAGAAGGCGTGAAAAGAAATTTGAAAAGCAATTTATTCGCGGGAAGAAACGTGGAGAAAAACGTCGAACGAAAAAGATCACACGACTGAACAAACGGTATAATATCCGTGGAGCGGCAGTTCCTTCGCAGTGGCCGACGCATCGTGACATTGAAACTCCTGCACTCGTTGGTGGAGGTAAAGGAAAGTCTCCCCTCTCGTTCCGTCTCGGTCCCTCTTTCCCGTTCTTCGTCGACGAGCGACGATAATAGGCCCGGGAAACGTCGACGATCGGCGGGGCGAGGGGCAAGTACTTCGATGAATCAAGCGAACGGCCAGACAGAGGGTGGGAGGAGGGAAGAAAGAAGAGAAGCGCGACAGCGTTGGATCGAGATAAGGGGAAAGGATCGAATGGATTGCGGAGTGAGTGGAGGGGATAAAAGTCGGCGGGGAAAGGAGGGGGTAACGAATGGAAGAGGGCAAGGTTGCAAACAGATGCCGGCAACCAAGAAGGCAACCACGCTTGCACGCTGCTGCACGTAACCAGTCGCGTCAATTCTTCGTCTTTCCATATTTTTATACCAAACTACTTTCCTTAGCCCTCTCTATTTGTCATGCAACCATAATATAGATAATGATAAGTGTTCTTATATCGAAGTACTAAGCTACAGTTTAATAAGAAACCGGGGATACTTTTATGCTTCAGACGTCAACGAAATTGGCAAGCATCTAGATAGTCATATACTGAGTTGTTTTAATAGTTAATCTTTGAAAAACGTTTTCCATCTCTTGATCGACCTAACATAGACATGCGGAATGTAAATGCCTTGGTTCGTGCCTTACGTGTATATACCAGAACGTTCCCTGCAAAAACTCGCGCAACGCATTCCATCGACACAGACTCTCTCGTTTAATCCAGAATAATAACGTTGTCGTGATGTTTCCGATAAGTATGCCCGGCGAAAAAGCCATACCACCGATGTTGGATGTAAATTACGGAATTATTCCTCACGATGGGTTATTTTCAAGATAGCCATCGTGACTTTGATCACCGATACAGTCACGAACGTTACAACGGATAATTAGTACATTGCACCGGCGTGTTTTTAGACACGCGAATATTTCGAGACACCCTCCTCTCTTTGAATTTTCTTCAAATAAAATAGACAGGATAATTCGTCGTTTGAACCACGTGAAAAATACCACATCACGTCTTTATTTCAATGGCTCGTTATTCAACGAAGAGAATACATCGATCTCCATTGTTAGACGATTGAATGGCATTTCTGCGATCCCTGATTCTTGACTGGCTCTCTCGATGCCAGGAACGCCACCACTGCCACTCCTTCGAACATTGTTATACTATATACCGTCTAACGTGCGCCATCGATAATCTCGAGTGGCAAACCGCTTCTGAATCTCAATATCGGATTATTCCACATCGATCAAAAGTACACGATCAATTGTACCTTGTTCACAATAACTAGCACCGGTGGTCTCATTACAATGTCCAATATTAATATTGAATAATCTTTTACCTTTGCGGATAAAACGAACTTTCTTCTATAGTACATTCTGTTCACTACCTACGTAGGTTCTGTTGGTAATTTCAAAGACTTAACCTTTCGAGTGATGAATACCGAAGCTAAATAATCAAATACGAACCACCTACAGTAACCATATTTTCAGTAACATCAAACTAGAGGAAAATTCGGTAACAAAATGTAACAACCTAAAAAAAACAAGATTTGAATCACAGAAAATTAACGATATAAGAATCGATCAGGAGTGTGAATAATATCGATGAAGGAAAGTGGCGAGAGAAGAATGGTAGACCTTTTGACTTGTTTCACTATTCCTGCCGGAAGTCTGGCGAGATCACGTAGCTCTGAGCAGCTCTCCCCGTGTAGGACGAGTGTTGTGTCGTGTAACGACCGTTAAGAAACTTCCGCTGTAAGTCCGGCGGATGAGTCAAGATTCCACAGAAGAGACTAGCTCGCACGATACGCGTCCGTGAAAGTCGATGCATTCGACGAACAGAGGCGTTCGCCGGGAACCATGACTCATCTAACGGCAATGTGACTGTTTTCGCGAATCGTTCCTTCGCTACGTGTCCC
>NW_017100183.1:1366335-1376399 GCF_001263275.1 Habropoda laboriosa | reverse complement strand
GTGTATAAATCGACTCGTGCATTCAAAGGAAGAGTACTGCGTGCGTGGTCGTTTCGATTCATCGATTCGATTTTGGATGACACTCGCCTGATGTAATCTAAGAATAGAACAATGGAAAACGTCAGTATCTGAACCTCTTTGGTATCTGACAACTTCCGTCTGATATAATAGAGAAAAAAGATTGTATCGATATCGACGTCGTTATTTCATCTTTCTCGAGATCTTCATATTTCATATTGTAATGGATTCTGTGAGATACTTTCCGAAAGTATAGCTGAGAACTGTTCAAGAAATTTCAAAAAAATTTCTAAAGAAAATAATAAGAATTTTTTAAACATTTTCCATAAAAAAAGAAAAGAGAAAACACTAGTCTAATATAACTCGTTCAGTTGACAATGTATCAAGCTTTCGCTAAGGATTGCAAATAATATTAACATCTCTCGTACTGAAACGAGCCAAATACAAAGTCGAGTAGGCGTTTATCGCTGTTAACACCGAATTTAACCGACAGCTTCTAAGCTCCCCCCTAGGCAGAAGGATTAACAGGAAATGAATCATATCTGACGGCTGAAGTTCCTTGCTTTTAACTAACTACACAGCAGCATCGGTTTGCGGAGAACAACTCGTGTGAAACATCCGTTTGAGGAAACGTTCGATTCGTCTTTTGAGCGAAGAAAGAGGTAACACAGATTCGAGATTCGAATAAGACGTCGATAAGATTCTCGAGTATTATCCACTCGAGATTCGAGCAATTTTTATCAGCGACACGACATAACCAAGAACTATCGCCTTGCAAATTTCATTTGAAATGTTGAGTAACGCTATGAGATAGCATTAACTGGAAACTTCTTATTACACTATGATTCATCTTTCAATTCTTTAACGATACATTAAAAGTGAAGAAGTGAAAAAGTAAACGAGAAGAAGTTAAGAGGTTAATAATTTCTCGAAAGATGCTCGAGAAATCGATCGATACGCTAATGTCGTTTTCACAAACCGGCGCAGCTGTGCACAAAACGAGAGAGAGAAAAAAAAACCTGGCCGGAACGTTAAAAATAGCCGTTCTCTCCGTCACACGCACACGTACACATGCACACACATACACGACACACCGAATCTGCTTCACTCCGGTTTCTTTCAGCCTGCGAAATCTTCTCAAATATGGCAAGGGCGATGAGCTGCCTCTCGAAAGGATCATGAACGAAAATTCACTTGGTAAAGTTCTCTCTTTTAACATCATCTAAAATCCTACGTACCCTCATTGGAAACCGGCTTAAAGTCGAACGAGGGGTTGATACTCGGCTTCACGATGTAGAAATATTAAATCAGAAGAAACGACGTCTAACGAGAAACCAGTGTGTCTGAAGTGTCTAGTATTATATCCTTCAGCCTCCTCTTTTCTTCTCTGTGTTCCATCATCCCACAAGAATCTCTGCCCGCATTCTTCGTGAATTACACGCCCGATGAAAAATTAGCAAAGCGTACTGTGTACTTAGCTTCTCAGCAGCATAGAGGCGCGCGTCGTCAGCTTGAGATCGAACGATCCCACGCGATAAACACAACCTCGCCACGGACGAGGAACAGCGAAGAACATGAAGAGTCGATGACCGTGTAGGAACGATTCTTTCACCGACACAGTCGCTCAATCTGTCGCACAGTAGGGAGGCGGCGACAAGTAACGCATTCACCAGACTAACTGTGTCTCTAATTACATCCGAAGCAGTATACGAAATCGGTTAATTTCGAGGTGATGAGTCACAGCCTCGTGAAGTAAAAGAAGAAGAATAAGAAGAAGAAGTAGAAGAAGGCAGAAGAAGATGGTTCACTTGGGAGAGTCCACTGGCGCGATGGCTCGAATCTGCACACACATAGATACACTGACGATGAAAAAAGAGAAGGCACACAGCATGTACACACACACACACACACACACACCAGAGAAGCGATCCAGCAGCACAGGCAGAATTTACGCGACAGCAGAAGCGAGAGAGAAACGAGGGGTCTCTCCGTTTGCCCTTGAAAGTTTTCGTCTACGTGCCTGACCCTCTTTACCCGGCACTGAACTGAACTGTCCTTGACGGCCGGAATGGTTCAACGATAGCCAGCAGCAACAGCAGCAGCGGCGGCAGCAGCAACAGCAGCACAAACGACAGAGAAGACCTTAAACTAAACCCTACTACTCCCCTCTAGCCCCCGGGGATATATGGTGGGGTTCCTTAACGAACCGCGGATGGAAGATGGTGGGGCGCGATCGAGACTAGTCGGCGCCACTGGACCATCCTGCATGGATGAACGCCCATAGATGATTGTTCTCCGGGCCTCACGAATTTCAAGGACGTCTACGCGAAACTGGCTACGAGGAGAAAAGGAGATCTAGGAATTCTTTTCTTTTTTCATTCTAGTTTTATATACCTATCTTTCTTTCATTTTTTTTCTTCGTTCGTTCTTCCTCTCTCTCTCTTTCTCGGCTATTCTCCAACCCCCCACCCTTACGCCATCTTCTCCCCTACCATCAGGAGTATATTTTCCTTCTTTTTTTTCTTACAACGCGATGGTTGACGTCATCGAGATTCGCATATATTTCCGTTCGTTTCGCTCTCAGACAAAATCTACGCGCAGAAAAATATCCGAGCGCTTATCTTGTTTTTCGATGATTTTTCGCGTAATCTTGAAACGGTAAAACTTTTCCTTTAAACGGTAAAAATATGGTGTAGTAACTAGTGTACGGCGAAATTTTAATGCGTCTCACATATAACGGTCTTTAAGCGCCTATCGACACTACTATATAGACTTAGGAGCGACAGCATTCCATTAGGATGTCCACTGAAAACTTGTTCCATCTATGTGTATCTGACGTGTGTCGGTTTATAGTCAGGCTATCTGTCCAAGTACACGCGTGTATGTACGAGAGAGAATGTAATCCGAACAAAGAAATACGTTTTATTCTAGTCGTGCTGTATATCGTTGTCCCGCATTCTTAGGAAAGTTACGCATCTGGACGAGCTCGTGACTGTTCAATTGGCTCCCGCAACGCCTATTTGAATAACAGGCGACGCGACGGGTACGGAGAGAAGACTTATGGCGTGTTACCATTTAAATACCAAAATCTTTTAACGGTTAGAAGGAACGAGAGATAAAAAAGGAAGCATTATTGCAGAAATTTCTAAAATATCTCTCTAAACTTTGTTCGATTCCAAACGAAACCAGAAATGAAAACACGAATCCATCTTCGATCGAACATTTTCACCAAGCATCATGTCCGCACTTCAGTTTAAACACTTCGGTCGGTTAACGAGAATTCGCGGTACGAGGGCAATCGGAAAATCCTGGGATCAGCAATCTCCCTGAAACCACGAATCGGTAGACCACGGGCGTCGAAAGCAGCTGCACACCGCCTAACACACGGAAGGAGGGGGAAGAGAGGTACACATAGAAAGCTGAAGAGGGACGGAGAAAGAGAAAGGTTCACCACACGAAATGGAAGATTTCCCGATGACCATGCTCCCAGTGTCCAGTAATGGATGAAACGTGAAGCACAGGCAAAAGCGAGAGAAACTGTGTCTGTGTGTGTTTGTGTGCACTGAAGGCAAGAGAGAAAGAAAGCTGGTATATGGATACACACACAGGCGAATGGAACAGACAGACGGACAGACAGACAGAGATGGCAATGTTCGGGACACGTCGGCAGTGGAGGTGGGGTGCAGACAGGGGCGGGGCACGTCGCGGAGGGCCCCGCGCTGGAGGGAAGGAGGCAAGAGGTAGGAGGGAGAAGGGTGCCTAGCAACAGGCCTGCCGGCAGCCGGGCAGAGCAGCGTGATTAAATAAAACCAGCGTCGGGCACGGCGACCCACCAGGCGTTGACATCAGCGCGCACATGTACGAGAGGCCTTTTCGAGTGCACGTGAGAGACAGAGTGAGAGAGAGAAAGAGAGAAGGAGCACACGCACCAAAGCTACGCACCGACACATCGACCGGTTAAAGTGGTGTGTGTACGCGTACCACGAGGCCGTCCCGGTACCGAACGCGCGCCTTCGAACCGGCAAATTCTCTCGGCCCACATGACTGTGACTCGCCGGCTGCCGGCTGCCTGCCTGGCCTGTCTGCCTGCTTTCGATTCGCCAACACTGTTAATAAATTGCTCCCTTCGTTTTTCTTTCCAGATATTTCTTTGTTGATTGGAATCCGAAAATTTATAACAGATTTCTCTATAGAGGAATTACAGACGAGCCTCGAATACACAGGATGAATTAGTACTGTGTTATTTGAAACTGTAAAAAACGATCATTTTTTACAGTGTTATTCAGAAGATGCAAGTATATTTGTCGTTCAAGGAAAAATCAAAAAGACGAGAAAAGACACGAAAACGATATATAAGAACGACTGAATTTTTTCGTATTTTCGTTGCGCAAAAGCGTCGAGTCAGTGAACGTCAAAGAGATAAACGCCAAGATTCGATGAGTTATTTAAAGTTTGACTTTGATAATGACGCAATCAAGTCGCACGATAGGGAGGAACGTCGAATCAAAGGACGTTCCTTATATGGAAATCGTCCGATCGCAGAATCTATAAATATCGCCAAAATATTGACTTTCCGCGAAATGAAGTGGTATACTCGTATGCACGGATATTCGTGAGCTCTTTTGAGACGAAAGTTCAGAGTTTCAGTTAAAAACGTGACTTTTAACGAACGTCTGACGTACCTTCACTGTTTAACCTTACAAAGTTTCACGCTTTTTTGTATCAAATTTCAATATCAAAAGTGGAAAAATTAACCTCACTTTATACAAGCAGCTTCTTACAAGTTTATTAGGCCTATATATGCTCGATTACTAGTCGTGTCAGAATTACAACACGTGCCAAAAACATAGTTCACTTTTGTATTAAATTCTAACTGCTATCCCCACCTATTCATTTTCATCGTTTTATTCTTTTTATACGTTACAAGCTTAAAAGATACTGTCATCACGAGAGATAACTAGAGACAAACATTCAAAAAGTCAAGGCAGACGTACCCGCGATCGTTGCCAAAAAAAAATATTCTCGAAAACGTTTGTAAGCATGTCGATATACTAACGGGTATCGACACCTGAAATAACATCGTTTCCACGAAAATATCTCTTATTGATTGTTCCTATTTCTGCGACAACTATTATTGTGTCCGTGACGAATCTAGAGGTTGAAATATTCAATGATAAAAATCAGAAATTTAATCCCAATGAAATAAAAAAGAAAAAAGAAAAAAATTGAAAATAGTATATACTACATAAACGCAAAGGCAGCATTAATGCAAGATTTATTAGATAAAAGAATTAGTAGGATTATTTAAAAAAATGTCTGATAATGAGAAACAGTGCTGAGAAGCGCATGCGCTCTCGCATTACCAGAAAGGATTCTTCAATGTTTTCCGCAAATTACGTGGAAGCGCTTATTAACGATCGGGACGAACGAATATTTTCCCGTCACACATAAATCTTCATACATTACATTCACCAACTTCCCAAAGATTAGTTATACATCATTTTAACAGATACATTTAGCAAATTAGTTTACAGAGAATCGAGTTCACAGTCACCATCTACGATTAACGGCTTTCAACGGCCATCTCGGCTGACATGCACAAAGAAAAACGCTTTACTCTAGCCAGAGATGAAAGCTTGATTCAAAAAGAAAAAAAAACGGTTAAAGAGATATAAACGAAATACCGGTCTGTGTCTCATATTTTTATCTCGAGCATTTCGATTTTTTGCTAAATTTAAAATTATTACGTAAAATCACTACGGTTATACACCGTGTTGCGTGTTAGAAACGAGGAACACGATGGTGTTCAAAAGTTTTCGTTGAGGTTAGGGGAGTAGTGTTAAGAGGAAACGACCGTTAAGTGGTACAGCGAATAATCGTGCAGTAGAATACATAGTCCTTTGTATGCGGCTACGATTGAACAGTCCCCTTTTTAAATTCCAATTTCTTTTTTCTTCACAATATCACATTAAATTGCACATTTGTCACTTTGAAAAATCATTCCGGCCAGGAATTCGATCGATCGAGTCGACGATTCCAACGTTCCTGTCATTCATTTCTCCCTCTACCGGTACAACAGATTTTCGGACTCTACCAGATTTATGCGACAAGAGAGGATAAGTCAGAGAACGAGCTTACAGCCTGGACAAGGATCGTCAAAACGTCATTGTTAGTCTGGCGAGGATTGACAAACTAAACGCCATAATTTTCGTTATCCTAACACATTAAATCAAAGAGGCACAATTTATCTTTCCTCGTCAACTTTAAATTTCCCTTATCCTCAGATCCGTCAATCAGCTGTCATAAAAATTCACCAGACTAACGTAAAGTTAAGTCTAAAAATAAACGATGTTTCATGGTATACACACAGAAGCAAAGAAAAATCAAATCATCAGCTTCCACGGATGAAAAAATTTAAGTTTCCTTAAAAAATTTCACCGGTTCGATTGGATCGCTAAAAAATGATTTCTTAAACAACCATCGCGATCGGTTTGCAATTAACCGCATTCTAAGTGACACTTAAACGTTACAATATCAAAGGGAACAATTAAAGAACCGTGAAAACTTGCAAGCTCGTGCCAATATAAAGTAAGTAATGCTAAAATAAGGGAACAATTTACCTGTCTGACGTGCACGTGTTCGTCTCTTCCGGTGAACTGCGAGAACGAGGTTAGCCGGCAGTGCACCCACTCGTACATGACGTTTCCTAGTTTCTTTCGCCGGATCAAACGACGGATTTTTCTTCCATCGAATTTTCGGTCGACATTCACCAAAAAAAACTGCGTTGAATATCACTTTGCTTCTCGAGGTACGAAAATCGAAAGGTCGCTTCTTGTTTCGTTTCGTAAGCTCAAACCGGAATGCGGCGTAACCGGCATAAGCCGGCACGCGTGACAGTCGCGTCTACGAAATTACTTTCGACGTGACTTTTACCCGTTGGTAACCAAAAACCTGGCTTCCAGATACTTTTTTTCCCTTCTTTTACATTTTTCCTCACTATCTGGAAATGTTGAAAACTATCCACGATTTTAACCCTTCCGCTTCGAAACGTATGACAACTGATCATCTTCGTTCTTTCTCTCCAAACTTCTTCTCTGCTATTTCGCGATACTAACGAAGGAATAGGATAAAGAAGAACAAGAAACCGACAGAAGCAGAAAACCTTTGAAAAATGTGACGCAGTCAAGTCCGTGTTCAACGATAAACTTGGAAAATTACAAATTACAAATTTATATACGCGGTAACTAGTCTTTTAAGTTCTCTCTCACGCATACATTCTCTCTCTCTCTCTCTGTCTCACGCAACACGCTCTCTATCTCGTTCGTGGCCGGTGGAAATGGCCGCGTTTTAACACGTCACCAAACACTCGACAATTCGCTCGCATTCCAACATACGTGGCAGCGAATGCTAACGATACACACTTACGAATTCTTAGATGGGCTCCTGTAGAAGATGCTCAACGGTAAAGGTAGGAAACACGTTGTACGAAGAGTAACTCGATTCAACTGATTAATTGAACAAGTGGATAGAGAAAAAAAACCCAAAGAGAAACCGCGTGTGCAGAATGGTGTGCATAAAATGTTGAATATAAACGCGAAAGTGAGAGAAACGAGCGACAAAGTTGAAACCAGCGAGGGTAGTTAGTATCGATGGACGGCGTTGCAGAAGAGATCCCCGATTGGAGAGCGAGCGCAGAACGATGTGCGAAAATACCTCTTTCACGAACAGCCGGCGACGAACTGGCCGATTGGCCGTTGCACGGGGCGCAAAACTGCCGGTCTCGCGGTACGTCGCTACTACCCATCCTGCACGATGTAGACCCCACCGGCGGCCCGATCCTAGACGAGCGCGCACGAGACCGATCGGAGCTAGCCGAATTCGACCGGAAGCCCACCGTGCCGAGAGCCGGCGAAGCGCGTCGAACCTTTGTACTTTCCGCCCATCTCATCGGGAATTCCTGTCGGAATCGCCACGGTCGATCCTTTATCCGTGCGCGCAACCACGGCCCTGCCTGCCTCTCTCGTCCAGCGAACGTCAGCGAGTGTCGCGGGGCCACCGACCGCGAGATCTACCGAAATTTTAGCCCGAGCTTTCGTGCAAGACGATTCGCGCAGCGGAAATCTGGCTGCCATCTCTACCCTCGATACCGACACTGCGCCGTTCGAAATAATTTTCGAACCGAGACAAAGAATCCTCCGATCAATTTCACACACCGAATTCTACGTAAAATGTTAATTGGTTTGACAGGAGTTACCGAAAGAGACAAAGTAGTCTCGATAAACATACATTAAAATTCTAATAAAATCCATAATATTAACAATTTATATCACACCACTACGATGATTTAATTATTCATTTATCTATGTTTGTTAACACTGTCTCCTATCTCTTCAACAACTTCAAAACAGTCAGTTAAGTTTCTACTTACAATTGAGAAACGCCCTGTACAATACTGCAGTTGTGAGAATGCGCGCGCGTGTGTGTGTGTGTGTGTGTGTGTGAACGTATGATTAAGCGTCAGATCTAGGACGACTGTTTCTTTTCTTTCTTGTTAAATGCAACCTTGAAAAAAACGGTTACGTTAAAAGAACCGCGGCAATCAGATCGACGTTGTTCGAATATTTGATGTCGATGCAAATTGTGAATATACAGAGAGGGAAACGTGTTTCTATTTGTTGGCAAAACTATCGATCAAGGAAATTGTTGCAGGCGAAACGCGCACACTCGAGGGCTTCGTTTCGTCGCCGTCACTAATGCCTCCGATATCCCGAAGAGACTCTGCAGTGTACATGCACGGATATGCACATAGACGTTTCGCTCGTTATTACGCGATCTTGTGCAATTGGAAGCGCCCGGCGCCCAGTCTCCTTCTTTGCCCGTTGTAGAGAAATTGCATCGTTCGCGTACATACACCTTCGTTTCGATATTATTTCACCCTTTTTACATTCAGCAGTGGACGAACGGAAGGGCGAGGAGGTGGTTGAAGATTTTGCGTCCAATTATCGGGGGAGCTTTTAAAGTGGTCCGCGAGATCGGAAGTAAATGGAAATGTAAGCGATGAACGGCGGAATAATAGAAAGCTTCTCTTTCGGCGCAAATAGAACATGGGGGGAAAAAATAAGGGAGGGGGAGATAAAGACAGTTTAAAGAGCCACGAGAGAATCGAATTAATAAATCAGCCAATCGAGTCAGACGGGAGATTTTTTTTGCAGTTTACATCCAGAACCGGTTTTCACAAAGGAACACTCTTTTGTCTTGTTATGCAGCACGCGACAGATCGGAGGGCCTTAAAGTCCTATTTATCCGTGCAACTGAATTCATTTGGCAATAAAACTTTACGACTTCGCGTTTACAGCTGTCCACCACTAGCGGACCTCGAGCTGTTGTTACAAAAGGATAGGATACGCCGGAGGATCCACTTTGAGAAGAGAATTTAAAAGGAAATCGATCGGTCTTGGAAGAGAGAGCGAGAGAGAGCTAGGGCGGGGGTGAGAGAAAGGTCATGAATAACAATGCACCGATCGAGAGATGAAGAGTTCTTTCTCGCCGGTGTCTTTCGAGTTATTAATTGCCCGACAGATCAATCTATCTCAATTGCAATTTTATTCACCCAGTTATATTCGTCGTGTCTCAGATCGAAGTTACACACGCGATCTCTTTCAGATGATGCTTTCGAATTTCTACTACCCCCCACCCCGAAAAAACTCTCTGCGACAAATTTCAACAATCTCTTCGAAAGAAGAAGCACTATGACACATGTGGTGGTGGCGGCGGCTCGAATCGCGAAGACCGTGAAAAATCTTTGGCCGTCGTTGCCGCGGTTCGAACCCTCTCTAAAATTCCACCGTCTACGCGGCAGCACGAAGAAAATGAAAAAGCCAAGGGAGGAGAGAGAGCTAGCGCGGGGCTGGCCGCGTGTAATTTCATTTGGATCCGGTGGACGTCGCAATTTGAGAAACCAGGTGGTATCGTTTGATGTGTATGGACTGCGGCAGTAGAATTGCAGAGATGGCTGGTGATGGAGGACGAGCGAACGGGTGGGGCGT
>NW_017100183.1:1306192-1366258 GCF_001263275.1 Habropoda laboriosa | reverse complement strand
AGGATGACTGGAGGCAGATAGGTGACAAGGGGATGGGCCTGCAGTGGGAGACGGGCGGGTAGAAGCATCGAGGGAAAGCGAGAAAGGGACAAGGAGAACGGATAACGAGGAAGAAAGAAAGTCGAATCGGGAGAAACGTGTAGGAGACAGAGAAGGCGATAATTTGCCGTGGAAGGGGCACGTGGGAGAGAAATAGAGTGAGGGGGGGGGGGCGAGCGAACGAAGGAGCGAGAAAGAGAGTAAGAAAGAGAGAAGAGAGGGAGAGACTGGGTCCTTCACCCGACGAACGAACCGAACGAATAGCTCGTCGCTGCTGCTGGTGCTGCTGCTTGCATTTTGCTTGCCGCTGGACTGCTTGCCTGCCAGTCTGCTCTGAACGATTATTATCGTACTGATCTGGCACAATGCACGAAACATTACATGCAACGTCCGTATTGCCGTTATCCACCTTTCGACACCGTGAACATATCGCCGGCAGCATTGAATCACTACCGTACGATTCACGTGAAACACGTGAAACTTTCGTCCCCTCCTTCCTTAAACACCTGTGTCGTCTTGGACACGCTCGAGATTATTCTACCTGACTGACTCTCGTTTACTAATTACTCCACGATTTCGTTATATATGCACCCTGTGTAGTCTGGATATTCGTATGGTAATATTGTGAAATCCGTAACACGTTTGTTGTCCATTTGAAATTTTTCTATTAATCTCACATATGTATATAATAAAGACTATACACGTAGTTCTACATCCACGTTCGTTAGGTCAGAGGGAAATGAGAATAGTTATTGTCGCGAGACGAGACAGGTTCCCTCCGTTCTGAGAAACGATCGGACTTCTCTCAAAGGAAGATTAAGGACTTATGCAAACACGTCGGTACACGCGTCCACGTTCGCCAAGATAGGTCTTACAACGTGCCTATAGAATATATAGAAGAGTAAAGCTGTCGCGAAAGAGATACCGAGCTCTGCTCTCTATAGACGAAGCAATACCGTCACCAAGCTTGCTTTACGGGTACTATCGAGGTGTTCCTCTCTTAAGGACGGCATTCGTTAAACTACGAGGATACGCCTCATCGTCGAATGGTCTATGTACACGACACTATCGAGAAAATATGTATTTCGTTCGGGGTATTATGTCGACAACTATATAGGGAAACGCGTGACATATTTACGCGAGGCTATAACCGCAGAATGAAAGCAACCCTTTAAATTTTCACGCGAGAAAGTGTCACCCGAATACGTCCATTAATTCTCTACCATGACGACTCGGAAATAGTATCGTGAAAGCTTGTAAAACTTAGTAAATGGATTTATCGATGTGCCAGGTGTGCGATTTAACGTTTCAAATTCACCGGTCGCGGTCATTCATATATCCATTGCGCTAATGAAATCAACAATCTCTGCAATAGTATACCTTCGACTCATTTCGATACTGTCTGAAATATAAAGACAAATAGAATGCCGTCTTTTTATCAATGATCGTTCTACCATTAACGATTAAAACAATAACAGAGATGAATGGAAAATGGTATATCGATGTCTGATCAAACCGTAGGTCCTATCTACATACTTCCTTGGTGCGGAACACGAGTTTCACATTGCTCTTTGATCGCGCTTCTAGGTCGATTTTCCGATAAATAGGCTCAAAAGGAACTCGACCCAATCTCGTTGATTGATTAATGGCAATCAAAGCTGAAATTTGTACATTAGGCAATTATTTGCCCTGGAAACCGACTATTATCAGGTGCAGCAGATTGCGGCATGCTATGCACCAACCAAATTCCTATGTGTACATATGTAAATACATCTTCACCGCTATGTTTCTTTCCAAACGTTTCTCTCTATACAAGCGGCCAATTCATTTCTACGATTAAAACACCACTTTGTTAAGAATATTAAATTAAATTATTTTTGCAAATAAAACGGGTAATAAACTTTCGAACTTACAACGTGCTCTTTGTCACGTGGGTACCGTTTCCAAATCCCGGTTTCCATGGTCTTATCGTTCATGATCTCCTTTTCCTATATCCTCTTCTCTATTTAACCACCGTGTACACGCAAGTGAAACGTCTAAAACGAACTTCCATCTTTCTCCCTCTTTCTTCGTTATTCTTTATTCTTCAGATGCTTTATCCCGGTTCCTCCGCGTGGTTCTCCCCTCTCTGTCGAGCCACGGCAAATTCGCATCGGCTATCAGCCGGTGCCAATAACGTATATACTAAGGCAGATGGGAGATGTGGTGAGGGTTTGATGGTTGGCCCGACGTTGGTGGGGGAAAGGGATGTTCACCGTCTGCAGGGCCGTGTTCATCGATCAACGCACCCGCGTTCTATTCGTAAATAAATGCACGTAATACACACTATTGCACAAGAGTTCGAAATCACTGCACGTTTTAACAGAAACTTTAAACAAACTGAAAGGAAAGAAAAAGAGGAAGAGAAACGAAGAATAAAGATTAACGATAAAGAATAAGGTTAGGTTAATATAGAAAATGCGTTATATAAAAAGCGAGATACAGTCGGCAAGAGAGACGTGCCTCACCTAACCTCGTTGCAGCAACGACAAACAGTCCGTTGAACGATCGGAATGTGTTTAGTCTGCCTTGAGGAAAATAGCAGTAAAAAGTTGGTAAGAATGAAGGACATGGCGGCACACATCGAACGAAACGTTTCACCTATTTTCAATAATGAACTAACGTTCTCGATTCGCTGGATAATATGACACTGCGATACAACAGATCATTGAAAAGCCGACAAAAACATAATTGAGGTTTATCTCGGTGATCGATCATTTCGCACCAATGAACTGGAACAAATTCGAAGGTACTTTTACGCGGTCGTGAAGCTTCACCACTGTGTCTGTATGTCTCTGTATGCGTATGTAGCATTAATGATACGAAAACTTTCACTGAAATAAAATGAACTTCGGAGGGAAGGGGGAGAACGTATCGGGACGGAGGCTTTTTCTCACCGTTTAAGCGGATAATTCAAAGTCAAGTGCACACGTCTCTCCGGGAGTTAATTTGTCGTGCGTTTGAGCGCGATCATCATACCGCCTCGCCTTTGAACCGCTTCTCTACGTCGCACCGTGAAACGTCGCCGCGTTGCACGCGTTCGCGTATCCTTCCCTTTTTTTTTCTTTTTCTCTGCAACCGTGTATTTACATATAACTCTCTTCGTCTCCATGCGGCCGCCGCCCGTGCACGTTCACCGCGAACGCGGCATTAAACACGACTAGTTGACCGTACTAAAAACATACGCAGGAAATGTATAATAGTTCTCTCTAGCGGCGGTGGACTTAATCTTTCGATGTTCTTGAACCATGGTTCGCGTATTGTGTCGAACTTTTTGCGCAACTGTTTCCTAGTTATAGGAAAAGTAATAGTTTTTCTTTTTTTTTTTGAAAGAAACTTACAACCATGGGGAAAAAGGATGGAGGTCGAGGGAGCCGCATGTTAATTTCAACGCGTCTGCAAACCTTGAGCGTTTATAATTACACTGTACAAAAATGAGAGAAATTCTGTGCAAGTCAATCGTTGCTTTTTTACAGGAGCATTTCTTTGCAAGTTTTAAAAAGAATATTACATGTATTCGATTAACTGTTAACTTTTCTTTAGTGTTGAAAAAGGTAACAAATTTGTTCGTGAAAGACATTAAAAAGATTATTTCGAGAAAAGGAAAGAAAGAAAGAGGAAAGAGTTAGGTTCGAATTAACCTCCCCAGAATCTGAAGTTCCCTGCTGCGACGTCTGGCCCGATAATTTTTATTATTCCTTATGCGTAAAACCTTCCACGAATCACGGTCTGTATTTCCACCTACTGTTCGACGTTAATGCTCTTTAATTAAAAGAAAACGCAAATTAAAAATATCCCTTTTTTATCCTTTTTTTGAAAATCGTATATTTATAAAAAATAACTCGAGAAGTTATTTGAACATTATTGCGTTTCACGGAATGAGAAAAAAAAGATTATGTAAAAGAATTACTTTTTCATACACATTGGAACAGCGATTGGATGGCTTCCATCTTTTTCTATATTTCACCGTAGAGAAATGCTATAACGTATAGGTATATACCCTCGGGACGATAGAAAACTACGTTCTTATCTTATTAACGCCACTTCTTTCAGGCTCGAGCGCAATGTGAAACGATCGTCACGATGCTCGTTCTTTGGAACGACCCTGACAAAGTCTGACTAGGCGGCCAGACGACCGCGAGACAGCTTAAGCGGTTCGCGAACACACCTAACCCTCGATTAGCACGATATTCAAATTGTACGATTCCTTTTAAAAAGGAAAAAAACTTGCATTTTACGTGATTCAATTAAATTTCTCTGGTTAGGTTGTACATTTATGTGTATATTCCCCTTTTTATTTATAATAATAAAAATATAATGTTCATTTACACAATTTTGATTAAACGTGTAAATTGAGGGTTATGTTTGCATTTACAATTCGTTTCTTGTTCCAATGGCGGATATTCACTCGAACAGTAAGGAACGGTAGAATCCCTGCATGTTTCCAAATTACCATTCTACATGCATAAAGAGATGCATATTTCTTCCTGCGATGAATATTTTATGAACATAGGACGTTGCATCTACTTTATGCAGAATCTTGGAACCGAAAAACGTTCGCGTATCCCGTGAACGGGTAAAATGGCCGACTTTACCCTCCCTTCTCTCTAACCTCTCGCTTTGTGAATTACAGTATTTCTAATTTACGCTCAGAAGCGATACAATTTACGGGCGGAACGACGAAATTTCCCTGGAACGAAAATTCTCGCTCACAAATTCAGCTCTGCGAACTCTGTCCGGTTGACTCCACCGCAAAACAACGACTATGGGAATCGCGGCCCGTAGTTTAGACGTCAGTGATGGGCAAGTAGGCAGTAAACCTGCAGCAACGTACAAAGAGAGTGGGAAGTGGTGGAAAAAGAGAGATTCTCGGAACAACAGAAAGAGAAAGGAACGAAAGATAAGAAAGAAGGAAAGAAAGATAGAAAGGGAAGAAGCGGAAAGAGGAACGAAGAAAGAAAGAAGGAAAAAAGAGAACATTGGCAATGCGGTGATACGCAGCGGCAGCAGTGGCGCCGAAAATGCAATGCGGTGCGCCGGAACGACGGCGTCGGCGTCGGGCGTGGCGGATAACTGACCTCGACTCGTCTAGCCTAGCCGCCCCTGACGCCGCACCGTTTCCCACCAGTTTTATTCTATCCCTCTGATGCACCATCGTGCCACTGATCCCCCCCACTATCGTGACGCTGAATACCACCACTACGTACCACCGTTTGCAACTTCTCTCTATACTCTACTGTACACGTTCGCCCTTTTCTCTTTCTCTTTCTCTTTCCCTTTCTACATGGATACGTGTATGTACGTATACACGGTGGAGCTTTCGTCTTCCTCGTCCTACGGTCAAATGGTCGCGTTACCCCTCCAGCAACGACCTTACTCCCTCTACACCTGCCTTACACCCGGTGTGTCCCCCACCAACCCTGTTCGTTTCTCTATCGTATCGTTTCTGTTCGATTCTTCTCTCCTCTACGCTCGCGTCTACTCTTCTTGTCTCGTCGCGGCCTTCCGCGCCCCTGGCAGATCGGCAGACAGCAGTCTGACTGTCTGGTTGCCCGGCAACGCGCCGCTGCCCGTCGCCGTCGATGAGAGAGGGTGAATTCAGCGATAGTTACGTGCCGCATCCTGCACGAGCAAATGTTAGTACAACGAGACGGCCGGCCAAAAAATTGGGTAACATAGATATCGGTTCGATGCTGGAGGTGTAGGTTCGTTGCCAATGAACTAATTTATGCAAATACTTTTTTCTTATCGAGAAAATCTGACGTATTGGTTTTGACGTTTTGATCAATACTTCAGCAGCAGTGGGTGTTTTGAAAAATTATAATGTACTTGAAGAATGTGGGTGGTAATGTTTAAATTCAAAATACTTTCAAAATTGTAGCATTTTTGCAACGTAGTACTACATTATATAGAAGTTGGTAAAGTTAAGTTTAGATGGCACTGTACCATAGAACATAGATCAACTTCTTCACACATGCATACATACTTCTTTACACATACATACATACTTCTTTGTACATTTTCGAGTTGTCTCTGAATATCGACCACTTGTATTTTGCACGTTATCGATCGATCGTAAAGAGATCGATGGATTAGCTTGCACGAACCCTTGCTTATGGGATAACTGAATTGGAAAGCTAACTGATTATTGTTTAAGAACTGAGAATATTTCATCTAAGGATTAAAGGACACAAAGAAACGTCGCATCGGTGCAGGTAGAGGAATTTAGCGCAGTTAATACGAACGGGCGATAGTATTGCTGTAACAGACAACGCTATCTAGGGGATGAATCGACAGAAGGGAGATAACGGTTCACGTGATTGTTGGGTTAGAAGCGAATTAGGGTTTTCTCAAATCTATTTTACAGGTAAAAAGGAAATGACGGTGGAAAGGAAGTTCTTGGAACTCCATTGCAAGGAACGTGTACAGTTACGAAGGTGTCGGGCCATTCGTTCGCGGTATAATGACCCTCTGCACTCGTACCACTCGCATTCTTTACTTTTTTTTCTTCCTAGTTGGGTGAAACAAATTAT
Source organism: Habropoda laboriosa (assembly GCF_001263275.1). Lineage (NCBI taxonomy): Eukaryota > Metazoa > Arthropoda > Insecta > Hymenoptera > Apidae > Habropoda > Habropoda laboriosa. The sequence goes on along the minus strand of NW_017100183.1, from coordinate 1,359,647 downwards.
TTTGCTCAAATCAACAACGGGTAAAGTGGCGACAACGTATACGTGTCATGGAAAGTCGTGAATGATAGAGCTCGGTAACATAAAACATGATATTAGTTAACAATACGACTTGATACACGTGTGAGGTATTCGTCAGTCACTCAATGCTTAGGCAACTCGAAGCCCTTCTATTGATAGATAGTACATGTGGATGCCTTGTGGTCATTGTACTTCGTCGGTCATAATGAAACAACGCGCAGCAAATGACATTTCTGCCACGATTATTTGTACCTCATTGCTGTATGGATAGCGTCGGCTTATTTGAAGTCTTGTTGAAAGCTACCTTTCTACACTTAAGGAATTTAAACGATCAATCACCTATACTGGTGTGCACTCTTAAAACAATTTGCGTCAGGAATGAAAATTAAAATCTACTACAGGTGATACAAATGTATCAACTAACTGGCTTATTCAGCTACATTGCAACAACATTCCTTTGTTAGAAACCAATTCCTTAGCCAACAAGGTTCGACTGTGTGTGACTCATAACGCAACTGCTCAGTGACTCAGACCCTGAGATTGCTAGCAATGTTTCCAGAAGACGTGGCATCCGATCCTGAGTTATGAAAGTGTTGCTAGAACTATTCAATATCTGTTTTTCGTTTTAAGCATGCACTCAATAGTCATTAGCTTTTTTTAATTAGCAGCGCAAAATTATAACACATTCGTGAAACTTTCTAAATTCTGTTTAAAAGTAAAAAAAGTAGTCAAATCTCTTACCCTCGGCTTATTACCTCGGTATTTCCTGATAGTGATTTAATTATTACAGTATTTGTGTAATAATTATACGCAGGATTTATATACCAAGATTATTCATTAATGACTGCAACAGTTGTTACTTGAATAACGTTGCTAGTCATTGACCGAAATGGCGTGAATCAGCTCGTCCATAGAATGCCTGCTATGCTTCGTGCCGCGCTATATTCTTTAAACGTTGGTTAAAAAGCATCATGTGTTACTCCGTGAGTACATATGTTAATTCCAATATCTGTTTTATTATATACATTGTGTACATATATATTTCTTTTTTATCATGAATAAAACAATGAAACTGTTTTGATCCTTTGTGTAATTACTAACCTCTTTATTGTCAATTTAAATTTAAGATCAAGTAAAAAATATTTCGTTTGGAATATATCAGAAGTTTGTTATCGTAAAGTAGAATGTTGGCATAAATGCTAATGATAATGCTAGTTGTTAAAATATTCTTACAGTTTAATCATTTTCAATCTTACATTATAATTGATTTTCTTTTTAATATTAATGCTTATCTTCATTAAAATTTTATCTGTACATTAACAATTTATAAGAAGTTAATTATCTTATATAATGTAAATTATTTGTACAAGTTAACCATTGTGTAAAATGAGTATATAGTTTCTGTGTATGTTTCATTGCATGAGTGAATTTGTATTCTTGAACGTTTCTCAAGGTCACTGTTATACCCTCATATCATATGTGGATACTACAGTGTTCCTTTGATTCCAAAATACCATCATAATTGTATTCCAAAAACGCAAAAATTCATTTAAATATTAACAAGATTTAGGACTATTGAACACTTTACTTTCAGATGTAGATTCATACAATGAGAATGGGAGATGAATATGTCATCTTCCAATACCATTATCACATAACACATCTCATTAAACATGATCTAAATGTATATAAAATTATATTTTGTGAAACATGTGAAAAAGATACAGAAGTGTGAATAAGATCTACATTTTATCCTGTGAAATTCATACATATCTTTCATTTTTTGTAATATGTATGCACAAATGATTTTTGTATTATACGTATTATTTATCCATATTTAAGTAGTTTTACATTTCATTTAGATATTTACTAAAATTTATCTTGCAAAGTTCGTTTGCTCTCCATGTTATTTGTCATAAAAAATTAAAAAAAAAAAAACGTCATCACTGAAAGTGACACCTTATAACAGGACTGTTGAAGCGTTAAAATATAACTATAAAATAATATTGTACAACTTATTACATGTTAATGAGTGACAAATAGCAGACATCTCATACTTTTTCGAGAAATTTAATAGTATTCCATTGGAAGGTTGTCTAAGTAAATAAGATGGAAAGCACAAAAATATATAATCACTCTGACTTTCAAATGTTTACTACCTGCACTTTATCCACAAAGTATGTGTAATGTGTCTTTCAAATAGCTGACTAGATACATACCTAATATAATAGGTAATTCGGATATCTTTCCTCGTAGCTATCACATGTTCAAAGATTACATGGAACAAATGCAATAAAACTATATTAATAACAACATAAATAACTGAAAGATGTGCAGTGAGTGAAGTTCTATGTTTGGTACTTTTACATGATAAAGATGTTCATATTAAAAAGAGAATGTTAGTAACTACAATGTTTGTATGTGAAATTAAGAAATACACTTTATAGGAAAGTCGACTTATTTTTATCGTTTTTACATACTTTGCGACGGAATGTGTAGATAGTAAACAAGTATAAAGTATTTAAAACTTTTGCTAATACATTTATACAGCATAGACTCACCATTTCACAATAATCTTGTTTCTTTGATACCTTCAAATATATCGATTATATGAAGGATCTTGGAAGATCTTTGCTGTTTACAATTTTGACATATTTTACCTTAATTTTACATCGAAATGCATCAACGATACAAACGCGCAAAATTACGTAAGGCATGATTTACGGATTTTGCTGAGTCCGCCCTATAAGTTAAACAACTTGCATAAAATTTCTGTACTTCAACTGGAAAGTATTAAAAATTCTAATTTGACATACCTTGTAACTGTACTGTGAAATTCGAACAGTTGTTCAGGTTGTGCTGTTGGAGAACCGCCTGCGTTTTGTAATGGCATAATTTTAATGGCTTCCGCTAACCATTTGGATAATAACTAAACAACAAATAATATTTTAAGTATAGAAGTATATGATAGGCTATCTAACATTGAGTAGAAAGAAATTCATTGTGACTTACTTGTCTATTAGTCAGAGAAAGTTCAACCAAAACATCCGCAACATCTGATAACATGTAGGACGATAGCGAGAACACGGATGCATGAAGTAATCTTGTGACTAATGTTTGCCCTTTTTCTTCTAATATGCGGTGTACTAATTGCTGTCGCATTGTATAATCTGTTCGAGTCTTTGGAAAATACAAAAAAACTATCAATACTTGCATGATATCCGAGTCATAAAAAATATTATTGTTTTCATTTAAATACCTCATAGTTACGACCGCAATGTATAAGGTCATAAAAGAATTTCATTACTGAAACATTTGCGTCCCTATGGTCTAAACTACAGGCCATTAAGGCACAGTCAATTATACTTTCCATTAAAACCGAGCATAAAAAGGCTGTGGGAGCCCTTTGAAGAAACCTATTGTTAAAAATAAAGATATTTGTATACGTAAAATATAGTGTATTATTTGTACACCGTCTGAATAATAAATATATATACCTGGCACATAATCTAAAAAGATCATCTACTGTATCAGGATGATTCTTTAGTCCATCTTGTTGCTGAAGTATAGTAAAAGTAGGCCCAATAAATGCTTCCAGCATTCTTAATAAACCGGTGACACATTCTGAATTTATGGCGTATTCATCAACTAATATTGAACCAAGATATAAAAAACAGCTATGTTGATGGGCTGCGTATAATTGTACGATCTGAAAATCCAGAAAACAATGAAAAAAAGAAACATTATGATACAATTCAGAGTTTATAAACAATAAATACCTGTTTCACAAGTGGTTCAAGGAGATGGGCGGAATGTTTTCCTACACAACGAACAGCGAATCTTAAACAACGGCAACACCTTTCCATCAATTTTGCGTCATGTTGATATGTTGTGCATACGTTTGATAACATGGGCCACATCTGTATATAACAATATTAGTATAAAAAATACCAAATACATATCATAAAATTTTAATTATATTATTATTACAAAACGTACTTCGTTAACAGCATTTTGACAAGGATGAAATTCATAAGAATCGTGAATTTTTGGATCAGTATGCCTAAATATAGCGGCTAATCTATCTAGCCATATCACAGGATCAGTCTTTGTTCCTATTTCAATTGGAATTCTACGTTCCATAATTTCGCATAACGGTCTTGCTTGGAACCAACATAATTCCTTCATAGCTTGCGACAGTTCCTCAGCCGGTAAACTTGACATCTTTTATATAAATAAATATATTCTACCATCTTACCCTTGAGTAAACCAATAGCAGCATCATTACTAATAGCAAAACTGTCAAGAGAACGTGCAATTTGTAATAATCCTGGGAAGTGAGAAGCCATGTGTAATGGACAAGCTGTACATATGCTGAGTAATGCACCGCAAGCAGCGCTTCCTAAACCCTTTTGACTTAAACAGGTCAGAAGAAAATTTAAAACAGGTTCTGCAACATTAATGTTAAGTTATCGAAAGAACATATCAAAATAAACCACCTGTAATTATTTAAAAATTTTACCTAAGGATTGAGGGTGATTGTCTATCCACTCACAAAGTTCTCCTAACAAAAGGATACTCGTGTGACGTACAGCTATATGAGTATTTTCTGGTAAATTTAAAATAGCCTCTACTACTTTCGGAACTACATCGTTTTCTTTTCTGTGAATAAACGATATCGCACAAGTTGAATTATAATAAAAAATCGAGTTTTGATGCGTAAGAAACTCACGGTAAAATATTTTTTGCAACTGCTTGCATTACAAACAGAGCAGCTTCGGTCGAATCCCATGTGGGTACATGATTAGGTTGACCTTGCGGTCCTGGACCACCCGTCAAAGAAGAAAACATTTGACGGAAACAGTGACTACTTCCAACTACAAATACTACGTCTTTTATCAGATCGGAAACACGGTTTCTGAAATCTGCAAATTCTTCGCCACCAGCTCCCTCTTCTACCAAACCCAACTGTTGGTTGAAAAATTATATATTTAATATTAAGAGAAAAAATACATACTCTAAATTAAATGTAATTACTTACATGATCTGGTTCCATTTGACAATGCCTACATAATGCTCCAATTAATCTCTCAATATGAGGTCGAAACACTACATTAAGATCATCACTGTTCTTTTGGTAGAGAATTTCAGATAAACGATACCACAAATTAAATGTTATTTGTGCCACTTCATAGTCATGATGTCCAACACATACTAAGACCAGATCAAGGATTTTAATAGCATAATGTTGTTTTCCTCCTGCACAGCCATTTACCATAGTTTCCAAGAATGTCTCAGCTAACTCCGTAAAAATCCGACAATAGTTTATGGATCTAAATAATTCATACAATAACTAAGTAAATATTTAAGATAATCTTGAGTTCTACTACATCTTTAATTAGATAAAAGAAGTAAGGTTTACTTGTCCATATCTTCATGTGCAACAGATAAATGGTATGGTTGTTCTAAAGTCATTACACTAGTAAAAAGAAATAGTTGTAGCTGTTGCAGCTGCATAGTTGATTCGCTATTATTATCCCGACTACTACTGCTATCTTCTTCCAAAACTTGCAGAATTACACATATACAATCTGCAGCTGCTTCATGTAATTGAGATCCAGTCATGTGATTTCCAAGTATCTAAACAGTAATGTGTAATTCTGGAAATGAAATTCACTTAAAGCCATTTCTGATAAAACATACCTGAAGGGTATATACAATAACATCACTTGTGGGTACAAGAGGTATAGCATGCACTGCAATCCAACTTGTAAAACATCTAAGAATTGTAACACGAATTTGTACATTTTCTCCACCATTTTTTAGACACATTTTCTGAAAATGTAGTAAGAGTTAAACACAACTGATATACAAGTATTTCTGTACCTTCCACACTTACTAGAAATTCTGTTACTGTTATAAATATACAAATATATTGAAACCGGCTTATTAATGCATTATACTTTAAGTTTCATTTCCATCTTTTTATACCTAAGAGATCTTGAATTTACTTCCTCAGGTAATACTGTCATTACTTCAAGCAATGGCCATAAGCTAGCTGTTGATTCTCCAAATCTGTTGATTAAATCCACAACTGGTTTTTGCCAAGTAGACATTTGTAATGCAAGATCAGCCAGTGCTAGGCACAACTATAATAATAATCTTGATTATTATGATTATATATAAATGATACACTATAAAAAATATTATACTATGCATAAACCTGTGTAACAATAGCAGAATTGGTGTGTTCATTAATTTGTGATATGTGATTCATTAAAGAATCTCTCAAAGAAATATGAGCCTCTGGAGGTAATTCTTGGAAACATAGTTGTATTTTGGTACGCATTGTTTGTGCAGCAAAGTAACAAGATTGAACATCTCGCTTTTGCTGCAGCATTTCATCTGCTATTTTCCATGCAAATACCTAAAATAATACATAAACATAATAATTATTGTACTAATATTTTTTTCCAATTTATTTCATAATATTAAAATTGCGTACAGTAATTCTACAAAAATTATATGGGAATTAGGTTTTATAACATAAGGTTAGAAACTATTGGATCTATTTACGTTTTTTAACTACAATCTTGTGTATTTGTATCAAGAAATTACCAATAACTGTACAATCAATGTAAAAAAAACATAGAAAAATGCAACGCGTGTACGAATAAAGAATGTAGGGTAATTGTAAAAAGACCGCTAACAAATAACTTACTGATTTTTGTAATTCGTCCAACCATTGAGATGTTTTTCCTGGCCCCGAAGGATTTGAATTATTATATAAAGAATATACAGCCTGGTAAACTGTTTCCAGGTCTGGCGGAGACTCCATTCTTCAAAAAATATTTATTTTCCCGGTAATATCCATACAGTTAATTCCTACTGACAACAGATCACTCGCGTTTCCTACCGCGTTACATCCAATCTCCAAATCCAACCTGTACAACCACTAAAAAGTTCTTGTTCACACTGTCAGCGCATATTCTGCTTTATCGACTTACAGCAATATGACTTTGCCTATCAAAATTTCATTAAACAAATAATTTAAAATACGTACAATTTGAAAAATATTCACCAGTAAAAATCAAGTTGTTTCAGGTATTCTATGTACGATTTCGTTTATATCAGTAATCTATAGGTTGAAGTTATATTAACTGCTATACTTATATCATAGACGATGTACAGGATAGACTTAACACCTTATGGGACTTTGTGTCCCGCGTTCTGAAATACCGATCATGTAAAAAATGAGTGGTTTTGTGACGCCCTCTACGATGTAGAGCGGCGAGTTTAGGAATTATATACAATCTAACCATCAAAGATGGTAAAATCGACAGATGTGAAAGACTCTCCTTTGTTAAATTTGCATGTAAAGATATTTGCATATGTGTGTTGGATTACGTGGGTAGAACTTTGACGATCTCTCGAAAGCAGTAGATGGGATAAATGGTCTTACTGTAAATTAGAACATAATTGCATGTAGTAAGCAGTTTAAAGTTCATACTTATAATAAATTCTTAATTGCTTTAACATTATTAATAACGTACCATCCGTTCAAAATAAGAGTAACCTCGCTTCGCGCATGGGACGTGTTTAAGGCAGGGCTAGAACGTCCAAACCCCCGCTTAAACACCTACGTTTTTCTCCGTCTTACCCTTTGCTACGCTCTCCGTCTACTGTTCCAGGAGTGAAGCTTTCATGTACACGATGATATAATTAATTCTGTATTTACTTTTGTATTGTTCTCTTTTTGGTCTTCTTGCTGCTATCGTTAAAAGAATGTTTCTTACGATCACATAAATAATAAGAAGATCTATTTTGGTTTTCTTCCATACCGTTTTGTAATTCTTCAAATTTTATTTCTTTTTCTAATCATGCGATACTCTATGCGTTAAAAATCGTTCTTTTGTCGGATTGCTTCCCGCCCAGCTTTCAGTAAGTTTATAGCTGCAATACATAATTTTATCTCTGAAAATCTTTAATATTTTTTCTGGAACGTTTTCTGTATTAAAGTAGTTGAGGATAAACGAATAAGCTGAGACTTTTAACTCAAAAAACAAACTTGCTTATTTTTGATTTGTAATGAATGGACTTTTTACCAACATATTTGTCACATTTTTCTGATTAAAATGATACCAAACACGATATAATTTGGAGCATATTTGCTTACTTAATAAATGATAATAAGTAATAAGAAAATACGTAAATATAATTCAAGTTTTTCGCGAATCGCGCGCGCGACACAAAGTTGCAAACGGGAGATCGCGATTGCAACTTTGTTGGCGCAAATCGTTATTGAAAAATGCACATTGTTGCGCGTCGCGCCGTTTTGCAACAATGTGCATTTTTCGAGCACGGTTCGCGGCAACAAAGCTGCAGCCCCCTAGCGCGTTTTTGCAACAATGTGCTTTTCGGGCGCCCGCGGCGAGTCGCAATGTTGCAAACAGCGCACCGTGCAACAATGTACGTTTTTTCGAGAGCGATTCTCAGCAACAATGTTGCAAACTCGGTAACACGTTTGCCACAATGTGCATTCGAAAGTAATACGAGTTAACGATGTTACAAGCGAGAATGACGCTTGTAACAATGTTACATTCAAGCGTAGTGCTTGTAATAATGTTTGCGTTCGAAATAACGCTTCTAATAATGTTGCAATCAGGAATAGAGATTCCAATAATGTTTGTGTTCAAATATAACGCTTCAAGCAATGTTGCATTCAAAAGTAACGCGTACAACAATATTTTGCATTCGAAATAGTGCTTCCATCGATGTTGCATTCGGGAATAGAGACTGCAACAATGTGTGCATTCAATTTTCAAAGATGAACAGTGAAATAAAAGTATCTTGCTACTTAAAAATCACGCTACTGCAACCGTGTCCCACACTTCGATCAATTTGCAACCTCAACTCACACGGAAACAAAGGCTCCGCGGAGAAAAAACGTCATTATACATTCTCAACATATTTCTCCACATATTTCTTATTTTCAAGTACTTTTATTATAGAGTAATTAGTCTTTCTTGTTAAATAACAATTTAGATGGTAGTTTATAATTACTGGAAGTATTAAATAAATTTGTTACACAATTTAACTTAATAAAACAGCTTAATTTATTAACTTGGCAGTGAATTAACAATTGCATGCAGTAGATTAAATAGAAATTGTTTATAACTTTTATTTAACGTTTGAAAATAAATGTTCTTTTTGTGTAATTTAGAAATGGAGAGTTCAGGCCACCATTTCTTCCTTACACACCACACCCATTTCCTTTTGCTCAACACTTATTCGTAATTTCATATTTATATTTAGTTCTAACTCCAATCACTAGTAACGCTGTAATCTTATTCTATACTGAATCGGTAACGTTAGAAACGACATGAAAATGGTAAGGGCACTCTTAGCCCTCCTGACGTAGACAAAAAAATGCATTAAGTGTTAGATCTATCTTGTACCTTGTCTGTGCTTATATCAATCAGAAGGCAACTATAAAATCGTTATATATCAACTGTTTATATAATATATTGCCATAAAGTGGAAGATACTAAAATTCGTTAAAATTATAACTAGATTTTGATCATAACCCAATTGAAGGATTTTTATTTATAACTTCTGAGTTTTCAACTAGTCTATAATGGAATACAGCTTTAAATTCCCCGCCGTTTGTTCGTTATCCGTAGAGTGTTTTACAAGGGAAGGCGTATATCTACCAGGGTTGAGAAATTTCGTTTCTTAGTGAACGCATCCTATCGTGAGTCCTACATAATCTGTGGGAGCAATGTGTCGAAAGTTTATGACGTTTGACAGTTGGACAACAATCACAAGGGATAACATTTGAAATATACAATGAATGATTATAAAATTCCGATAATCGAACCAACTATCGATTATACCAAGGTGCAGATACTCATTTTCAACATTTTTTCTAATTTTACCACTTTTACATATAAACAATTAACTTTTCTTTTTATCTGTAATCGTCTTTTTATTATTAGGTTCCTCCAATTAATCAAAAGAGGACGATTTCTTTCATTAATCACTTTATTGTGCATACTGTAACATTCCTTAATAAATTTGCATTATCATGTGAAGAAAGATTATTTGAATTTGAAAATAAATTACAGAGGATAGAAGCTTCACTAGAAATTTTAGAATCTTGGGTATGTAAACATTTGTGTGTGTAGATAGACAGACAGATTTATGACAGATAAAAATACTTATAATTTCTGGTAATTCATTTATGTTTGATAGTTATCATCTGTGCCTGGTTTAGAACAAGATCAAAATACAAAAGGTGCTATAGAAAGTAATGACAATAAACAAGAAGAAAAAAATGCATCTAAAATAGATGAACCTGATAATATTAAACAGGGTGAGCCTAAAAATACAGAGACTGAAGAACAGCCAATGAATGCAGACCCACGTTATGAGAAATATTTTAAAATGGTACACGTCGGTGTACCAAAAGAAGCAGTTAAATTAAAAATGAAACAAGAGGGTTTGGACTCATCTATTTTGGAGTAAGTTTGACTAAATATTTTTCAAAAATTTGAATGATTAATATTCAAGCTTATGATAAGGTATAACTCAAAAATTAAGCTACATGTATATTTGAAAATTTAATAAAGCACTGATTAAAAACAGCTGTAGATAAAGAAGAAATACAATATTTTGTCATCAATATAATTTCTACATAGTACGATTTTTAAAATTTTTTAACTTGTACAGTGCATTACCTTTGAAGCAGTAACTGATTTAAGATATTAACACTAGTGTTATTTTTTACATTAGCAGTGATTCCCAGCAAATAGTTTCTAAACCAAAGTCTACAGATAATGGTGGGGATAAAGGAGACTAACATTTAGTAATATTCATATGTTAAGTACACAAAATATTTTTATGTTATAAAACACAGTTAATAAAATAAACAACTGTACAAATTCCAGAACATTTATTTCATTTATTAAATACAAATAGAAAGTTAACATACATAACTTCACCCTAGAACTGAATCATTTGTCCCTGAAAAGAAAACATTAGAGGTTAGGTTAGTCAATCCATAAATTATGTAAAAAATTTTGGAGGAATACTTTATATACACTTACCTTCCTCTTCTTGTCACCTCCCAATTCAAAATGCTTACATCTTTTAAGAGGAATTTGTTTCCTATACTTGCATTCTGTACATTCCATTCTTAAGACAATCTTTTTTGTAGTTTTTGCCTAAGAGAAACAAATGTGAAGTTATTACTATAAAATCATAATTTTATAAACAGTATTATAGGAAACTATACTATAAAGTACTTAATTTTTTCGAATATGTACCTTCTTTCTGAATATGGGTTTGGTTTGTCCACCAAAACCTTGCTGTTTACGGTCATAACGCCTTCTACCTTGTGATGCATGACGTTCTTTACTTTTTTTATACTGTGTCACTTTGTGTGGCTTATGTACCTTGCACCTTTTGCAAAAAGTGCGTCTCTGTTTCGGTACGTTTACCTGAAAAAATTGAAATACGTAAAGTATATTACCACGCAGGTCACTTTTTTGTAAATACGTAACTAAAATAATTAAAAAATAATGGTTAATATTTTTTGTAACTTTAAATTATCTTTTTTCAGTTATCTTCTTTTAAAAAATACTGCGCTTTATTTTTTAAGGCTATACTTCCATAGTAAAACAGTTTGTCACTTTTCGAGGTTATGTTTCACATTACTTCGCATTTAAAAATACTTAAAATATTTATACTACTATTTTACAAATACAATATATGCGAAAACATTTAACGTTAGAAGTGATACTTCTTCAAGATTATGGATAAAATTTCGGATAAATTGCACATATTTCGAATTGGATGTTTACCTACCATATTGGATGTTTAGAAAGAAAAGGAAACGTATTCTAACCGGAAATAGCCATATATATGTATATACGCATGCGCATGTACCATACGCTGTACAAAAATTGGAAATATAATGTTCTTTTTTTTGAGGAAACGTATAAATATTAATATGATGTTTAACATAATACCATTCTATAAAATCCATTCTGTGTAAAGTTAGAATAAAAATGAGTATCAAAGTTTTTAATTTTTTCAAACGCAAAATTTCGATTGCATATACGCCATTAACAGCAGGCATCAAAATTGGTTTAATATATAAGACGTCCAATCAATAACGGCAATTATGTTATGTTCTTTTTATTGTAGTTTTTCATTTGTAACTTACTATCTGTAATGAAATATTGTTAACTATAGTAACCCAGTATTCCTTTTATATACTAAAAAGGCTTTTAAATGAAAGAAAATGATGCACAACGTCCCAAAACAAAAGAGCATAGTAATAAAGTATCACTATCTTTCTTCCACCACTCAGTTTTTAGTTACGAAGATGGATAATGACTTATGTGCATGGTTAATTTCGTTAACTATTAATGATCATAACCTTCTTTTTAGTTTTACTTCAACAAGTAAAAGTTCATACGTATTCGACAAAGTTGAATTTTATTTTTCATAAACAAAAGTCTAAAAATTAGAGTTAAAAGTATTCAATGTATTCAATGTTGATAATATCTACAGTATATTGCATGAAATATACATTTTGAGTTAATCATTCTAGAAACATAGAGTAATAATTACATTTTTTATAGGAAATTTCTATTTTATTTAGTACATCTATCGATTTGTTTTAGAAGGAAGGTATTCAAGATGATATGAATGTTTTTGTAGCGGCAGAGCTTATTTGAATCGAGTATCATAGCCTCGTACCAGACGGCAAACTCAGGCTACGAACTCTCGAACCCCTCGTCCTCCGCAGGATTTAATTTTATTTATACGTCAGGTGGATGGATTACGTGGGAAATGTTTACAAGAAATAATAAAATATTATATAGCGTTATAACCTTTCCAATTAGGTGCAGTGGCACGTCAGGAAAGGATATTATGATTTCAACCAATCAGGCATTTATCGAGTTTCAAACCCGCGCCATCTTCATTTTTGAACAAAGCCAGGTTGGATGTGCTAGGAGCGATCCGAGACCGAGTAGTAGTCCGCTTTGCGCTATTCGCGCCACAGTCGTCAGTACACGGCACTGTCCACTCCTGACTGGTTCGACTCTGTCTCACCCTCCTTTCCCCTCTTTCTCCCCCCTCTGCCCCTTGGGTTTTCGCCTGACGACGCTGCTCTCTCGGGCATTTCGCCGGAAACCGACGCCGCGCGAGGACACGGAGTTTTGTTACGTGTACACACCGCTCTATCTTTTTCACCGTTTATAAGCAGACACGCAGGCATCTTGCCCAACTCCCGCATTCACCATGAGCAGCAAGGAAAACAACGAGGTCGCTGTCGAGAAGGTGACTGAGAACGACAAGGCTTCCGGGGACGCGAAGTGTGAGATCAAAGGAATGAAGAGGCCAGCCGAGGTGAGTCGTCTTTTGCTTTTTCCCCATTTGATTTTTTCAACTACCGCTTTTTCGAACATTTTCATGATTGTACGTAGGCGTACACTTACACACAAAAGCACGTACACGCCGGCTTACACCATGCTTCCGCGCCACGCTGCTTGATCACAGCATTATCTATGATTTCGGAATCAGCATTTATATAAGACGATTCAAAATTCGTGAACCTTCGTCCCATACGATTTTCCCGCTTAGAAAGTTCCACGTGAATATTCGTGTTTTGCATCTTGCTTCAAAATGAGTTCATGTTCTATACGCGATATCGTTGTATTCTCGAGTACAGACGGGTGGGCGGGCAGTCGAGTGGTCGTTTCAACCGACTGACGGCATGGAAGAAGATAGGATGCCGGCCGGCATTTTCATTAGACTCCATATTTCCACGACCTTAAGAGAAACGCGCGAACCCTACTGTATGTTTTTTTTCTTCGAAGCGCATGAGAGCATACGTAATCACGATGTTTCCTCGATTCACAAGCGAGGGACGCCATCGTATTTTGCGTGGCTGCCACGAGCACGATAGTTCGGTTGATCACCCCTGTTGTTACAATGCCGTCTATAATTACCAATCTGGATTTCATGTTACCAGCTAATATCAGATTCAACATTCTTTCAGTCGTATTTCGCTAACGTGGACACGAAATTCGGGCGGGATCTCGCCTACTAGCGCCATGTGCTCATTTCATACAGTTTTCGTGTGTATGCATTCTCAAAGCTTTCTTTACCTATTACAGTGTTTCGAGTTAAATATTCTCAAAAACATGCTTTTATATTACTTGACATTCTTTCCACAAGATGGACGCCATTTTTTATCTAGAATACCAGTGTTATAGGTAGGAAAAGCGAGCATCCCGCGCATTTTTCCGACCGCCGTTGCTGCCGCCACCACCACTACCGCTGTGGGTTTCCATTATGGCGCCCGAAACCAAGCCCGCGTTCATTGTGCTTTCTCTCTCGCTCGTTCCATCTTCTCCCTCCTTCCCGCCTTCCCTCCTTCCTTCCTCTCCTTTTCTTTCGCTCTCTCTCTCTCTCTCTCTCTCTCTCTCTCTCTCTCTCTCTCTCTCTCTCTCTCTCTCTCAACACACGCACACTCGTACACTCACTCTCTCTTACTCTGTGTGTCGTAATTGATCGATAATTCGTTGTAAGAGGGTTAATCATGTCTGACGGACGATCGATAGACTAACACATATCTTTCAGGTCGACGTGTTGCTCTGAAATTGTTTACCGATCTGCGTGCATAAACACCGCGTTGAAGGCTTCCTTTCCCGCTTTGCTTCTCTCTCTCTCTCTCTTTCTCCCTCGTCCCCTCTACCCGTGTCTCGGCCGTTGTGCGGTTCTCTCTCTTTCCATCTAAAACCCCACGCGTACAGCCAGCAGCAGGAACGCCATGTATTATATACCCATGCTCTCCTGCCTCCCTGTTCTTTCGTAGTATGCCGCGTAGTGTTACGAACCTTCGAGAAAACATCGTCGCGTTTTTCATCTTAAATTGGACCGTCATTCGACGTTGTGATAAGAGTTGCTTATTTGCAATCTATAATGTATTGTACGACTATCTCTATGAAAGTTTGCAAAGTGAAATTCGTGGTCGAAAATGCCGGTATCCACGTTGTCGGTCGTCTCTGTAGGCTAGAAAGTCTTCGCGCAAGCGGCAATAGTATGTCACGTGGAAACCACGACCGTATCTCCGTCTAAATAGATTGAAATACTTTTATTATCATTATCTAGTTAGGTTTTTTCATTTGCCATTTATAAGATAAAAACCCACAATAATGCTTGTTTACATTTCTTTTGTGTTATATTTTCGATTGCGTCAAAATTGCCAGTTGTTATTTTTTCATCTATGAAATTGACTTTCATTTAGAATTAATATGTTTGCGTTTTACTCTGATTACGTGGTTACGTAGTAAATACGGTGAGTATTACTTAGTACTCGGAGAGCCTATGACGCAAGCGCGTATGGATTGGAGAGAATATGGTAGAGGAAAAAGGCGGGAGTTTTGAACAACGTCCAGACTTGGATGTATTTATTCAATACCATGCATTTTCTACGAAACCTAACTTTACAGTTTATGATCTAACATATTTAAATTAATTTTCCCTTTTTTAAAGAAAAAACTGCATATTATTTTCATTGTACTTAATCTAATTTAGCCTTGAATCGAAGGGGAAAGCTGTTAAATTAAACGGCTGATAATCACGTGCTTATTATGGCGTCAAATTAACGTCATTTACTTCATTTTTGTTAAACAATTATCACTAAATTTTTCTCCACGTAGCCAGTTTAGCTTTTTATGTATGTATAAACAGTGATGCTTCTGGTAACTCAAACATGGCCAAATTAATGCCTGTTACAGAAGAATTATATAACGATTATTCATGGCTTACTCGAACAGACGAGGGAAACGGAATGAGTCTATACGATAGGTTATGAACGTTGGGTTATCTGTAAAGACCTCGTGATTAGTAATAAGTTGATAGGTAATCGTGTCTGTGGGATAACAAGCAACATCGTCATTTCATGACTACACTGGGCGTCCGTACGTCACTGTCATTTGCCATTCGTTGTAAACTACTCGGCAACGCCATGAATGTATAGCGGTAACAGTTGCCAACAGATTCTAGTTCGAAGAAAGCGCGTCAAGTTTCAGAGACATATCATAACGTTCTGCTGCCCGAGACAATGGCCTTATGAATTACAAGCTTCTTTTTTATAGAATAATTCCATGGACATGTTATTTACATTGCATTACAATTGCTCAAGTGATGTTACGAAAATACCATCGATATTTATTAGAGATTAACTGACGTTGATATTGATACGTTATGCTTAGTCTTCAAGTTTATGAAATGAGATATTACGTTCCGTTTGATAAAGACGCTTGATAATATGAGACGGTGTTACGTTGAAACAGCTCGTTCCCCGATGATTTCAAACGTATGACGATCAGATTATTGGAATTCGTTTACTTAAATATATATACATCTATATGGACGTTTCATTTGTTTCATAATATAATATGTAGATTATGTACATTTTTTTACTTCAGTTTGAAGTTCATAGCGGCGGCTCTTAGTCCATGCATGATACCCGGACACGCTGCTTCGTGCTTCTCTGTGTTCCCCTCTTTTCCCCTTTCGTGTGCTTTACGCAGCACGAACACATCCCTTCTACAAACATGTATCGTAGTAGTCTGCCAATCCCTACGTTCCCCCACTACGTAGTCTTAGTCGATTCGTCCCTTTGATTGGATGATGCAGTTCTGCGAGTTTTCTATGCCCTCTTTCCTCGTACCGCCGATAGACACGGCGCGTGTATGCCATTACGACAACCCACCCTGGTCACGAGTAACGCTGTATGAACACGAGTTTAAGGTACCGGCATTTCGAGGATCGTGCGAACCGTACACATTTCAAAAACACTATCGTTCCATTTTTGTTTGTTCCGTCCGGGACTCGATACCAACCTCTTAGATTATATTTACGCTCCTTGGCTTTAGACGAACGTGGGTTGATAAGATTGAACTTCGTGCTATACTTAAAAATATACGAAGAATCGAACGTATAAATGGATACGTTAAATAAGCAAAATTGTTAAACGAGCAAATTATAAACTAGGTCATATTTTTTTAATATTAATTCTTTTCACGGGTATTTTTATGTTTCTCATAAGGTTGTTTCTTTAAATATATAAGTGCTGCTGCGTTATCGGACATTTACATGCAGTGTGGTAATCAATATACTTATGTCGATTTCAGTTACATTTAAGTACACTGAAATTTTTCTGTAACTTATGTTTTTTTAATATTCTCTAATGTCTACAGTTTCTTTTTTCATAAAAGAAATACATCAGTCTTTGTGTCTTCCTGTTTCGCCATATTTTAACGGAAAGTCCCCTCCACTTCTCTTTCCATGTCCTTACGTTTCTTGGCGGGAAGGGAATCCTCTTCATCCGTTTCCCCCTCTTCTCTATCTTTCGGCCGTTGTCAGGGTTTCCCCTATCCCTGTAATTCTCCCACTTCTTTCTACGATGGTTAACTTTCGTGTATATGGAAATGGAGTTCAAATGGGAGATTTATTTTTACATTTGTTCCAATTTAAAAATATCAATACGGAAACGTATAATGAAATTTTAAACGAACGATCGTTGAAACGGCTATTTATTTTATGTTTCAGGAGAAAAATGATGATACAAAGAAACAGAAGAAGGAAGAAAATGGTGATGGAGAAGTGGAAGAAGAGGAAATAGAAGAGGAGGTTGAAGAGGAGGAAGAAGTTGACGGTGAAGGCGAAGAAGACGATGAAGACGACGACTTACCAGAAGGAGAAGAAGATTTAGAAGAAGGAGAAGGTGAGCTGTGAAGAATTTTCCAACGTTTCTCGAATTTCTCATGATTATTATTCTTCGTGATTATCATCAATGATATGGTAGATTCACGCGACACCAGAATCGATATTTCTGTGTGGTTGGCTAAAAAAGGTATGGTATACTTGAATCCCTTTTGTTTACAGACGAAGAGGAAGATGATGCAGAAGGTGAAGTAGAAGGAGAAGTAGAAGACGAGGAGGAAGACTCATAATGAAAAAAGGGAAAGGTGTATGTAAGTAAGAAGGGAGGTAGGCACATGGCATCGTCGTCGATCTTCGGCAGTCTTCTCAGCAAACACTTACTCTCATATTGAGTGGTTGGTAGCAATGTTGATATCCATCGTGCCCAGACCCTATTGCCTCCCGACCTACGAGTAAAAATTCCCACCTCACCGGAGTTGTGGTGGGCTGACACACATTAGAGGCAGCCGCAATTCTACTGTCTTGGCTCTTCGCAATTCTGGTCGTCTAGCCATCACCAAATGCTGTTAAGTAGTTTGAATGAAAACTATATATTCGTCGTGAGGAGCTTATTAAATGTGTCGATTCTTCATATAATATCTAAGTCCCTCCGTGCCCAGTCGTACGTTAGGTAACACACACACACACACACACACACGCGTTGTCGTATGTTCCTAAGGCGAATCTATCGTTTTCTCCAAACCACTTATTAAACTGGTATTTGCCATCATCTGGCTTTCTTCGCGGGACAGTTTTATAACGGAAACTTATTTAAGATATAAAAAGCTCTATTGTATTTAAATAGTGTAAAATGAACATTTGTGGGTGATGATTTTTTTACATTTGAAATCAAATTTACGTTTGTAGTTCGACGAATGTCTCTCACCTTGTGCGCGTGATTGATTTTCCTTTTCAATCTGTACGTATATTTGCAATGACATTGCAGGAGCGCGAGCGGTAAAAGAAAAAAAAGGTAAACAAATAAATAAAATGGATCAAGTGGTGCATAAAGGAACAAAAATAGTAAATAAATAAATATATGAAGCCGAAAGGACATCTCTCGACATTCGATGTATACTAAAAGAAGAAAAAGGAAAGAAAGCAGAGATTTTAATAGTCTTAAGAATTCTGCTTCGTGCTCCTGTTTCAATTCGAGAACAGGAATTAAGGTTAATACAACGCTCGCGCCAGGTAGTGTGGATGAGTAATGTGTGACTTTAACATTGCATAATAATTATACATAGCATGTATAAAGTTATGGAATAAGAAACATTTTATTATTAATGATAATATTATGTAACGTAATGTAATGTGGAGAGGTTGTTACAATTTAGGCTTGGAGTATAATAGAGTAGGGAGAGAACTTTTTATTTTACACAAAGCGCAGATATCGCAGATTAACTTTTCTTTTATTTCTTTGAAGCAATCTATTCCATTTGTTCATCAAGTATATAAGTTTCTTGTCTTTACGTAACAACTTTAAAACGAAGTCACGTAGCGCATTTCAAAAATCGTTCAAGATGTTTAAATGCAAACAAAGAATTATGAAAAATCGCAACGACAAATTGACGAGAAATACACTCTCCCTATTCGACTGCACTCATTCGAGCGTAATTCATTTGTATTTTATGTACTATGGTTTTATTTCGATTTCATTGTCATGGACTACTCGAGCAATGATTCGTTGACTGTCGCAGAATGAGTGACAGTATTCTTCTTATTAACGACAATTTATCCCTGTGCACACACGGTGATCAGTGCTTAATAATGACGTATCCACAGAATTATAAATGGTGTCGGATAATTTTTTAACGAATTATGAACATGATTCACTGGTTACCAAACGATCGCAATATATATGCTCCTTGTGCTAGAGTCGGTGGATCGTTGCGAATGGAATGGTCCATGCCACCACCTATTTCGGGAGACTGGTAAACAAGAGGGGGTGAAGAGGCATTGCGGTTACGATACCATTGTACCATAGCTGCATAATAAATAAAGGTAACGATAATTTGAATGCGAGACGATGTCCCACGTTTTAATGTACAAATATTTTCGAATGAGATAGTTAAATAAAACGCAGTTAGATCAGAGAAAATGATTCGTTCTCGTAAGTAGTAATGGGTTTGACATACGAAGACAAATTACAGTAATGGCAGTATTAAAAGAAGAAAAAAAAAAAAGAAATAAAACTGCTATTCGTGGACTGAATTCTGCTACATTGAATCCAAGGAGATGGGATGGACTGTGTACAGCACGTTTATATGATAAACCCGATTTATTCGATGTTATAAATGAGATATATGAGATGACAAAATCCAAGTAAACCGTGAATAATGATGCGTAATGCATATATAGCAATTTATTATACCGTTTACAGGCCATACCATCTCCACGAACTCTGTTACTCTACGGTTTTATACACAATCTGCTGCTGTATTTACACGTGTTCACTTCAAGATAGTACCTTGACGATCATGTTGACAAAGTCTATCTTAAAGTACAGGTGCCTGAGCAAAAATGAGTACTTTAGCGTTCATAGTATACAATACATACACTATAAGCATAGGTCCATTTAATTTTATTAATACAATACCAAGCCCCGTTTGCAACTTGTCCAAAAAAAGATATGAGAATGGACTTGCGTTTTGTACTTTGAGCCAGAGATCTCGGAACGCTTCTCTGCTCCGGTACTTAACGCGATTCTGAAAATTATTCACTGGTGCTAACGGGTCTTACAATCAATCAGGCTGATCGCCCAGATACCGTTACATCCCTACATTTGTTAGGTAAGCATTAAACACAAAAAAAAAAAACAAAAATGGAATTTAAGAATCTTAATGATTTTGGTAATGAAATATGTCACGATTTAAACGTAAACGAAAATCCTAGGCTAAGAATTTGGTTTGTGTGTTCATAAGTCTTGTTCAAACTACTTTTGTACAGGATACCATCGCATCATCACTTTCGACATAAATAGTAACCGATACCACAGACTATATTTCTGCCCATTCCATCAGAATTGAACTTTCATTGTATTTTTAAGTAAATACATTTTGGAAAACAACACAGATGTTTTTTTATTCTTCACGTGATTGTGAAGGAACGACGTCTTTTCCCTATTTATTATTTAATGATTGCTCGACAACTCGATCTTTTAGAGATAACTTTAGATTAAGAACGTTTTTACTTACCATGTATATACATATAAATTAAGGATTACATGTAGTAATGCTGTGTAAATATTAATGAAACAATTTACAATAAAACATGTACCTAATATGTGATACACTGGATTAAACACTACTGAACTTCAACATGTATATTTATTTACACGTATAATTGTATGTAAAATTATAATGTACTCTTAGATGTAAATTGTATATGTAGCAAACATATGTACCTACGTATAATGTTATTTGTATCTGGTATTGTTTATTTATAAAATAATTTCTGTAATGATAAATGATTTTAAGGTGGTATTTGGTAACTGACACTGGAATACTACAATCGCGAGGATTATATATAAAAAAATTTACGATGGAAGATACTCTTTCCTATGTAACCGTAATTATATTATACTAAAAATTAAAATTTAAGACAGAAATTTAAGTATGAATCAACGTACCTGGACGGAACATGTATTGGAAATTTTTTTAATCGGATACACATCGGAAGCAGAGTAATGTGCTCAGATATTACTCCGAATATAAAAGACTATATTTACAAACAAACAAATTTGTAGCAAACATAAATATGTAAAAAATAAAAAAAATCAAACAATTGTATAAACGTGTAAGATCTGTAAAAGAAATTACTGTCTGTGGATGTTTAGTTAAGCAATTTGTACGAATACTGCATGCAGATTGTCTTTTACAATATACACTGTATTTTGTTCACTATGAGTTTTATTTTATACATAAATCATTTTTATTGAGACACTTTGCATGCACGTCAATGCTTGTAGATTTCAATACACTTTGATCACAGTCACAGCATTTTATATATCGCTTAAATCGATAAATATTTTAATTCGTAATATTGAAAAAAGAACACGTGAATGTTAGAAATCATACAAAAAAAAAGTATCAACAGTGTTTAAAACTGATGATCGATCGAAGTATTCTATAAGATTATACAGTAATGTACTGCGACATAATCACAACCAATTAAATATTAATTACACGGTATACTAGTTTAAAGAAGGTTTTCGTTCAGAGAATAACATTTATACAACGTATTTTTTTCACAATGTTATTAAAAATCAATAAAAAAAAAAGAAATGCACGACTTGTTCAGTCGTCAAATCCCCGTCTTGATTTATACATACTATTTAAATTGCACAATTCTTGAATGGTGTTATTAGTGATTCTTGTAAAACTATCGGTCATGTTATTTTCTTCCATGTTGCTCGCTTCTGCGTTCACTCCCTTGCTCGTTTCCGGCTATATTTAATAACGGTTTATTTTCTTATTCATTGAACACTGCCATACGATAAATATAGATTTTTAATACTATATATACCTTGATGGAATCCGAGATGGATAATCCACTGGATAGATTTTCAGAAAGAGCAGTACCAAAAGCGGCCAGCTCCGCCGAATCAAGTTGATTCAGACTCAAGTCAAAACTATATTGTTGACTGTCCATATCTAAAACACTTGTAACATCTGCTCCTTCCACTGCACCTGTTAAGCGTATTAGAACACGTGAATCATTATTCTAGAATAATGGTAAAACTCGATATAGCAATGTACACAATATTTATTTATACTACCAGTATTGGTCAATGGATGCAATCCATCTTGATAGTTTGATGTCATTCTATTTAATACTAATTGTTCTTGCAGCTGTGCTTGTAACGTGTTGTGTACGTATGGATATTGTGCTGCATGCGTTCCGGCTGATGGCTGTTGTACAATATGACTACTTGCTGACTGATATTGCGGTGATAGTTGTGATTGAATAAGAGCTGGATTGTACGGGCTGAACTCCATTGGTGATGGTGTGCGACCTGGCGATAGTTGTGGTCTATACAACGTATTGAAATTTGTTCGTATCATTTTGTTTCTTAAACTATTTTGCTATACGAAAGATTCAAGTTACCTCAAGGTTTGCATACTTGACTGTGGCTGTGGAGAAGTTGTGCCCATTGAGTACAATGGAAAAGATCCACTTCCGACCGGACCTCCATACGGAGATATCCTCTCTATTGGCTCTGGCTTGATAATGTTAAAATTGTATTGATTTGGTTGATTTAACATCGCAGCATCTACAATTACGACCAAACGAATGTACATCTAACGGCGAGTAGAATTTCAACGTAGGACATGTTTGTTACTTTGTTAATATAACTACAAACGATCTTACATTTGTATCACACTTAAGAATACTACCGATGTAAGTTATTTAATAACGAAACACACGTAGCGACAAACAACCACAGAAGACTTGCAATAAGCACAATTTGTATAAACAAAAATGTCAAGTGAAAATGATTAGGCGACAATTTATAGGAAGCAAAGCTTTAAAGTAAGAGAGGAAGGGTTAGTTGTAGAATAGATACATGCAATTTTATATATTTTCACTCCAAACGTCACTCTATAAAAATTGTATGTCTTGTATTGCAATAAAAAAAAACAGTCAAATATAATTAGCAAATATCAAACAAACTAAACTAAGTATTATTATGTCGTACCTGCAAAATCTTTTTCTACATATTCCTTTAAATCTGAAATTGATTGAGAGTAGAATAAAAACACGACATTTTTATAATGTAAATAATTGTACATATATAGATTGATATATTCTGTATACGTAAGTCATACAATATATAGATACAGCTATTTTTTTTTCTTTCTTTCAAAGAAGCAGTTTATAAAAATCTGTATTGCCATATAAATATTGCACATTATTTCCGTTCTTATCGTTATATTACCGAGTATTTAAGTACAATATTATTGTACGAGAGCAGGGTATATATATACTGTTCAATCTCAAGCTGTAACAGCCTTTTTCTGTAACACGTTATCATTAACAACGTGCGTTTTTTTTTCTTCGTCGCATTAGTGGATATAAAAATAACATCCATTCCAGTAATCATCGGTAATAATTACAAAAATACGTTTCTCTTTTTTTTTAATGTACAAGGCCACTGCCCTCCAATCATTCAAGCACAAATTCCAAACGTTTATACAAAATATGTTCTTAAAAAAGTATAAAACAAGATTCTTCGTCAGTGTGTGAAAATATATATATATATATATGTATATATATATTTATATAAAATATATATATATAGTATTTCTTAATACAATGAAGATTCTAATCCATGAAAAAATATCATTCTTTGCACAATGGAAATTCTTGACGATTTTTTTAGGTTATTAGGCACTTTTGGACGAAATTTAACGGAGAGAATATTCAATGATAAATACAAGAAAACTTGAACATTTCCAGCGTGCAAAGAGATTGGATTAATTGTATGGTTAGTATATGACTTGACTTAAGAGCGCTGAAACATTGATATTCCGACAAATGTAAACTCGCGATTCGTAAAAATACCATAAACATTTTCCAAATGTACAAGTTATTCCAAACATTTGGAACTTCCAACAAATTTTTCTATATTCGTTACAACAATCATTACAACAAATAGGGCTTAACAGGCCCGTTAAAAAATGCACAAAATATTGATTGCTGGCATCACTGAGACAGCTTGCTATAAATTTATTCTTTTCTTGCATACAGTATGGGAGAAAGTGTGAATGTGAAAAATTAGTTATATAATACAAAGAAGTAGGGCCAGAAATGTCGCATAAGTGGTAGCACAAGTATGCTTTTGAGAAAAATTTGACGATGCGACGATGCCAATGATATCATTTAAACCCACTCCCAGCAAAGCTGTAGAATTGAAGACAATTTAATACAAATACTCACGCTTTTCAGCTTCTGCCTGTACATGCCTCAAAACTAGCGCGTTTGGGCTGTTATTAAACTTTTGTCTCTTTCGCCTTAATGAATCAGGATCATCTATAAATGATTGCACATTAACCATGTGATTTATAAACATTTATCATATCAATTTTTCTCTGAAGACAAATGATCCTATGAGTTTCACAATACTTCCTTACCATTGAAAAAATAGCATAGCTGCACAAATGGTTAATAACTTGTTTCAAAAAAGGGCTTACAAATTACAAACAAAACGATCTTTGATTTTTTAAACTATAAATTAAATGCCTATCCTAAGACTAGAAACAAAGTCACGTTTATAAACTTGAGACACCATAAAAAACTTAACAATGTGTGTCATAAATAGTAAAAAGCAATGCGCAGGATAAGAATATAGTAAGTAGCAACACTGTAAAATTTGACTAGAACGAACGCTAACTCTTTGACAATAAACAACAAGTTTCAGGTTGAGCTCATGTGCTTCAACCATCTTTTAAGATGCATATGAAAGACTGTGGAACAAAATAACAATTTGTACCCCGACTAGAATAGCGTTAAATTCGTTTCAAGTGTGTTTCGATCAACGGGGAGCACGATAAAAACTTGTCGCGTTTTTCTTTGGTCATAAAAAAATGTTAAAAAGTATAAAATGCATCGCAAGGACGCAAGCACACTCAAATTGTGAGCATTTTAAATCACAACTGCGTATAAGACACTCCCTTCAAATCATCATTTTTTTTTTTTCATTCCTGAAAATATACCAGGGAAAAATGTCACTCTCAAATGGAAGTGGACTAGCAAAAACACTTTAAACACTAAAGCAAATTATGTTTCCTTTTTATCGGAGTATATCTTTCCACCTTCTACTGGGCTATAATAAAACGACATCTCATCAAATTCTGAAGCTGTTGCGTGTGGTGCCATAGCAGTATATAGAGCATAATGCTCAGCTTCTGTTAATTCCATTTCACACGATGGAGATTCATCGTCATCT
Organism: Habropoda laboriosa; assembly: GCF_001263275.1. Classification (NCBI taxonomy): domain Eukaryota; kingdom Metazoa; phylum Arthropoda; class Insecta; order Hymenoptera; family Apidae; genus Habropoda; species Habropoda laboriosa. The sequence continues at coordinate 1,333,891 of NW_017100183.1, read as the reverse complement.
AATCTAAGAGACTTAACGCTAGTGGTACTCGTTCCGCTAACTCGTGGAATTTGTAACTGTGCGCTGTTTGGTATATTACTTGTAGTTAAATATGAAATACTTCCTGAAGTATTTAAAGAATGACTATTTTCTTTTGACACATTACAAATTGTGTCCTTATCTTTTTTTGCTTTCTTTGCGAACAATTTTGAGAACAGCCCCTGTTTCGAGCTTTTAGTCAAAGTACCGGGTAAAGAGGGCAAGTTTTTGTTTGGTGCTTCTACGAAAGAATCAGGTGTCGTATGAGCGGATATAGGACGAGGTAGAAGAGGCATGGAAGGCATTTTGCGGATACGTTTCGGTGGTAAAGGCGGTAATCTCTCTTCCGTTTCCTGTGTTCCATCTCTCTTCGTAGTTGCTGGAGGCGAAGGACAAGGTTTAATTGGATTTGGTTTTGGTACACACACGTCTTCGTATTTTCTCTCATTTGGTAAATCCAAAAATTCAATGGGATTTTTCATAGCCATTTGTAGACTAGTGTAAGTCTGATTATCGCAAACGTCAATATCCATAGATTGATCGGTTGTATTTTGTTCAAGAGCTGCTTGTACCAACTTTGCGTGCGTATCGGCATAAATTTGGTCTAATTCGGCCACTTGTGTTAATAATTCATTGAACGACTTATTACAATCCTCTGTCGTTTCTGTTTTAAAATCTGTCTCGATGTCTTTCTCTTTGAGAGACATTTGACCTTTTTGCACCCATTTGCCCACTTCTGAGTAATCGAACCAGTCCGATTTATTTTTGGACATGTCTGTATTCTTTAATACGGACATGTTATCAGCAGTACTATCAGACTTAGTACAAGTTAAAGTACCAGAATTGGTATCGTTCGTCTCTTTATCTAGATAGTTATGATCGATTTTGTACATTTTATTGATTTGTTCGTCTTCTGCAGATTTCCCTATACCGATTGGTACTTCGTTATTTTCGTAATCTATAATAGTGTTTTTAGTATGACCTGTATTTTGCTCGATGCTCTGATTTATTTCTGTGTTTCCGTTACAAGAGTCCAATGTATTTCTTACGTTGAATAAATCGTTTAAAGCGCGTAACGCAGAAATTTTGTTGTTCGAGTTTTTCATATTGAAATCATTATTATTATTATATTCATCGATATTACGCGGAAACTTCGGCGCGACGTTCGATAGTAACGCCGATTCAGTGGCTAAGATTTTACTAAATGTACTATAATCTGTTTTCTTCCTAGCAAATGCTTTCCGTAATGACCAGAAAGCAGGCCTACCTGCACCGAGAGGTAACATCTGAAAAGGTAACGGTTCGCTCGTCGCACCATCCGATGGTCTTTTGAGTTGAATGGATACTTGCACCGGTTGTTCCACTTGCTGTATACGATAAGTGGGTGTTCTGAATGCAATTGCTGTCTGTTAACGTAAATTAAATATAGAATTAACGTATCTTTGTCAAATTAATATTATATGTGTGTTAATATTTGATGTCTGTAAGTTCACAAAAAACATTAAGTGCTATACATACTTGTTTATGTACATGAGTGGGCTGAAAATCACCGAGTCCTTCCCAAACCACTTGTCCATCCTTCTCCTCAAAGAATCTAACTTGTATATCTTCTTTTGCAACCTTCTCACATAGTAAAATCATTTCCATACCACCAGCCACTGATGCACTGCAATGACTAAGCTTGCATATCACAAGATCTGACATTGCCTCTGAAATATTTAAAGCATAACTAAATTGCTTGGAAACAGTTAGATTGCTTGCAAGTTAAATACAAATTGATTTAATCAATTAAACATACTTTTATCAAATATAGGGTCAGATACAACTGGTGGTAGTGCTACATTGAATTTCCCTTTCTGTGATCCATCTAAGAAAACTTGAAAACATAATCTCACTGCATTTAAATCAATACTAGTAGGCTGTCTTTTATGTTCGAAGCCAGCTATAAAAAAAAAGAAAAAATTATTATTTTTATGTCAGTTATAAGTAAATACATATAACGTATTTTTAACGCACTTCGAAAGGGATCTACACGAATGTCCTCTCGTATTCTAAGTGCATCTTCAATGTCTTTTTTTTTAACACACTGAATACCAAGATTTGCAAATGTAACTGTCATATTTTCTGATGAAACTTCTATCGTACAAACACCTTTTTTACATGCCTCCTTTCCAACAAGATTATGAGGATGAGGTCTGTGTGGTTGATCTTTTGTTACACATGATACTACAACTACAGCACGGCCTTTGTATCCTACTATCTGCAATTAATTTTATTTCTTTTATACAAGAACAAACTGAAATATATTTTGTCTTTCATTCTTACTACCTACTCTTATACTAGGAAATGTTTTGTTCTCAGGTGTACTGTTTACACCAGGTATGCTACCAGCTGATCTGCCTTCACATTCATAGCGAAAGCGTAAAGCTTTACTTGCTGGTTGTTCTACTATTTCAACATATGGCAATAGCCGTCCAGTGTTCATTTCCACTGGTGGTGGATCCTCCCTTCCACTATACTCTGCAAACCCAGGATCAGTAGTTTGGATGACTTCAACTGTGTAATAAAATTTGAGATAAAATATCTAAGATTTAACACAAAATATACCAAAAGGTATAATAAAATTTTCAATACTTACTGACATCACTTATATTTATATTTCCATCACTCATACCATGGAATTGTTCCATCCCTTTTACTGGTTAGTGCATTGAACAGTAGCCATCTGAAAAGTGATTCCTGTTTTAGTATATGTTGTTATTTAAAACTGTTGAACTAGCTTCTATATCATGTTTCAATATTTCTTAGAAACGTAATAACAATTTTATCAATACGAGAATATACAATAGAGAGAAGTCAAGAAACTCCTCTTCGCTCTTTGATGTATATTTTGAACGTTTTATTAAAGGAGGAAAAGTTAACCACATGACCCGCACTTCACAGAAACTTGGTAGCATCGTAAAGAAAAAAATTTTGCGCGCGTATCATTAAAACGAGCATAAATATAACTGGTTGAGCACCAATAAATACCTAGAAGTGAAGAGAGCGGTATCGCAGAAGGATAGATTCGCTTCGAGGATTAATTTATTTGATCTACACGAAAAATCGAACGTTCAAACGTGTGGATTGCACATCTTTGCGGAAAATATGTGTGTTTATGTCGCAATATAGGCGATGATTGACGCAAAACGTGTTAGGCGTAACTTTTTTATTAGCACCAACGAAAGAATCGGATGTGAGTTAACAGGCATGAATAAAAGTTTCGTGTTAAACTTCTATTGAACGCGAACGACAGCTGTTCACAGGTATACTTCCAGAGGCACTGCACACAAGTGTCCCAAGGGAAGAGAAACGAGAGTAGAGGGCGAGGAGGGATACCACGCTGATCCAATCATTATTTTGGGAAAGCCTAGGTCCGTACAAGCCGTGCAGCTATAATTAAACTATCGTAGGACAATGTGACGAGAAAGACTTGCCTGCAACTCGATCAACATAGTAAGGCACTTTCGAACGCTGAAAGCAGACGCACTTCTTGTTGGATTTCTCTTACCAGGAAAAACCTATGTTCCTGAAATTTCTTTAATGAAATCGAACGAGTAATCTGGTGAAAAGGAAACACGCGAGATATATATCGGATATGCGATTCAAATTTTCTTACTCGCGGAACACTGCTGCGCACACCATTCGCACACGCGACATAAAAGCGTGCACGGCCGTGACTAGAAACAAGACTTAACGCGGCACAACATTTCGCTCGAACTTTGCATCGGTACTGGCATGCTCGTTGCTTCCAACGGTAGGAGCAGAGCAAGAGCTCCGTGGATACGCGCAAGTACGCGTACTCCGACGAATGTACGCCTGTAGCTATTAGAAGTGAATATCAGCATGTATAATATTCCTATTTTCGGTTGCTTCTCAGAAATTAATGCACCGATAACGTCAGATTTTTTAACATTTTACTATATATAAATATATATTTTATCTTATCTATCAAAAACCTCCATTGCTTTTTCCCGCCTATTTAAGTAATAGACTTCACGTTTGAAAATCATTAAGAGATCAAACGTGTCCAGCGTACTCTGGCGTGAACAGACTATCACAGATCTAAAATAAGTTTGCGTCTAAGGTTCATCGCATTTATCGTGTGCAGATTAAAATTCAGGAACGTAGTTAGTTTGTTTGTGTTAGGTGCTTGGTGCCCGATGACTCATTCAGACACGTCACATAACTCTGTTTTATCATGCGGAATTGTAAGGCGTTAGGTAATCACTCGAATTTACTTTAAGTATTATATTTTATTATAGTAACATAATTCTACGAAATATTATTTAATATTTAACAGCACAAATGTCTATAGCAATTTCAATGTATAGTCTTGAAACAACTTGAAGGTTGCTGTTTTTTTCCACGTCCCTAATTGTTACCCTTTGGAAATACCTATGTAAATTATCAATTAAGCATCGCCTGTATGGAAGTTCGAGCTTTCAAAATGTTTCGCGACGCAAATAGCGTCAGCTGCTTGCGGTTTGCGATTACACTGTAAATCAGATCTATACATTACATAAGTTCTAATCGTTTCTTGCGTACATGGACGTAGGTGTATATACTCGATTTATGCAATTCCACCAAGTAGCGCATTTGACGCACGTTGCCGTGCGACAATTCATGTATACCTACTACGGTTATAATGAAAAATCAAGAAAAGGAAAAACGAGAAGGAGAATTATTACAGAAAGAATTTTATTCCAGATATTAATGACGTATCGAACAAGTTGAACATGTCAACAAGTGATAATGTTAATAAATCTGTCGTATATTAAAAAGTAACGGCACATTCCGGTGAAATACTTATTAATTACGATGTTTCTTTGTCATTTTACTTTTCGTGTCGTCTCCATGACAAGAACAAACAACGTCATTGAGATTTCTCAAGAGTTTACTCGTGACTACAGAAAACAATGCCAGAAACTGCGATCACTCCGAAAAGCACGTCTTCTTTAAGTGCCTCGACGAGCTCCAAGGAGGAGTTGAATCAATTTCTCGTCGAGAAAGGATTCACGCGATGCGTGCAACATAAATTTCTAACGTACACCCAACTTCCCGTAAGATGTCAGAGACCCAGCCGGTATTACCATCCGCCAAGAACTTCCTTCCGTTTGACCAACCTAACGAAGATTAATCGTACATCTGCAATTAATACCGCGAAAAGCTGTCCAGAAAATTCGTTATGCTCGATATTTCACAGGATAAATACACCGCGTTACAAAAAGAGCTTATCGATGATTGATCTCACACCTTTAGTGATGGAGGCTGAAAGTGGCGAACAGAGGTAAAATTCGTCGAAAAAATGACGCTCAATTAAACGTAACAGGTTGAACAATTCGTTTTTATTTATAACACAGATCAGACAGTGGTTCGACGTTAGAAAAATTCGACGAAAATGACAAAATCAAGGACATAACTACCAGCGAAATGGGAATAGGTGTCGGTATTAAAAAGTGGATGGACGGTTTCGATGTATTGGAATCGAACGAAGGATGTTCACGATTTTGCCGAGATCCAACAAAAGCGGCAAATTTGATGTGTCATGTTCTCATGTTGAACGCCTGGAGACAGAGAAGAAGCGAGGTGCAATTTCTTTACGGGAAGATAGAGGACATGAGCCAACAGATCGAACACTTGCATCTTCAGATCGTTGTACTGCGTCGATTACTCGACACAGAGAATGGTCGTGTCAGTAGACTCACTGGCGAGGTTCATCGTGCCAAGGTGCAGTTCGATGAAACGTTTAAAGAAAGGAATACACTGAGATCGGTAAATCGTTCAGTATATATATACATGTATATAAATTCGATAGGATTTCATTTAATATGAAACAACTGTAAGAGACAACTTTCATGCTTTTGTATTCCCGAAACTGCGTGATGCTGTACACTGGCAAGAATTATCAGCTATACATGCTCGACATCACACGAGAGTTCAATGACGTGTATCTAACTAGAGGGATGACGCTAGCATAAGAGCTCGCGACACGAGTTTTGGCTCGAGCAATAATATAGTTACCGAGAGGATAGAATTTTTGGCATTCCTCGAGTTAAACGAGAATACCCTCTTGAACAAGTTCAATAGCGTGTCACGTGGCTATTGTATTACCTTCGTGGTAAATTTTCACCCGATTTTACACCGTCGAAATTCCATCGTATCGCGGGAGAAAAAAAACAGAAATCGCATCGTTCACGGTGAACCGAAAACATTTTTCTCATCGATCGAATATTCACGCGTGAACGAGCATTTACTGGGGTCGATGTGATGGCAATGTGCGTCGTAGCCGGCCATTAATTAGTATATACTGTACACACAGTCGAGAAGTTGGCACCGGTCCAGCAAGCTAATTGTGAAACGAAAGAAGAAACTGTATCTCGACAACACTGGCATAGATAAAACCGGGAATCCGGTTCTAGTGGCTTTCGGGGATGTACGAAGTTCAACTTAGCCACACGGTGTATCGCGTTTACTAACAACTGGGTTACTTCTGTGTTACAGGAAAAAGGGAATATGGAGGAGGAGATAAAGCGACTGAACGAGCTTTCCGAGGAGAGGCTGGTCGTCACGGAGAACGTGAGGAACGAGCTGTTCACAGCGCAAAACCAGCTTCGCGCACTCGACGAGCAAATGTCGAAGGATCGTGAGAAATTGTTGAAATTACGCGAGGACAAGAGGATACTTTTGGAAAAGGCTAGCCATCCGAATGGTTGAAATATTGTACATAGTCTTATAGAGTAATGTTCAGTGGAAGAATGGTTGTTGCTTGCGAGCTTACATCCAGACGCCACTGTAAAAATTGATTTCGCTCGGTGACTCATTGTTGTGCTCGTGGGAGGCGAGTCTTTAGAAGAGGGTGAGAAACTCTCTGTTCGAGCGCAGATTTCTACTCTTTTCTATAAAGCAATGAGTCATCTGTTCACCCTTCTGAATCTTTTGGGGGAGGGACTCTTTTAAATGGCACCCAGTATCAATGGAGAGAAATGTCAGAGGACTGTATGGAAAGAAATTTGAGAAATTTTCATCTATGAGGTTTTTCTTTTTTCTTCTTTTTCCTCGCGTGAATACTTCCAAATATCTCTGGATCAAGGGTGCTAATACGAAGCTGATGTACTTGTTAGATAGGTCAACGCACGAAAGGATATAGTTCGCGGTTGAGTCATACTCTTTCTGCTTTATCGGTGACTCAATAACATGTAATACTCCTTCTGTACCAAGAAAAAGGGATCGATACCACTTGACCTATTAATTCCCGTACTCGGCGTAGAATCGAAACGAAAATCGCAGCAATGCTGTTCACGCGAAATGTGTTACTTTGCGCTAGTTCATCTAGATAATTCCATGTAATATGTATTCGATAAATGTATTACAGGTGACAGCCAGCGAGACACTGGTCACAGAACGAGGAACCAGAGTGGAAAAAGCAGAATCAATGGTGGAGGATTTGCAATTAAAATTAGCAACGCAGATTGCTCTGGTCGAGTCTTCTCAGGAACAGATAGAACGATACACGAAGTAAATGCGACGATTTGAAACATTCTTCGTATGCGTATTACTCGAATGTAAAGTTAAATGTATTTTTGCAGGCAGTTGAAAGAGAAAGAGGATGAAAAGATGAAGTTGTTGAAACGTTTAAAATTGACTGAAGATACGGGGAAAGCACTAAACTTGCGTGCTATTGCCATGGAAGTTCAGTTGTCCGATCGAGAATCAGCCCTGCAACGTATGCAGGCAGCCTACAATTCCCAATTGTGAGCTATTCTTTTCTATCGATTTTTTCTGCACGGTTGATACAGCTTTACATTGTTCTGTTATTGTGTGTTAGAACGGAGCTGAATGAACTGAAAGAACGTCTAATACGGCAATCTCAGGAAGGTGGTTGGAGCACTAGAATGTTGCAAATAGCCGGTAGTGTTGTACGCGCGCCAAGGGCTATTCTGCGTACTTTGTTGGCGGGTCCAGTGTTGACTTCTTAAAGGTAGTTTGGTAAGTAAGAGGTGAAAGTGGTTGTTGGTTAGAGGAACGTAATTATTGCATGCTATTGCAACTTTAGATGCAACTGTTCAAGCGTGATTGCGCCTTCGAGTTTACGTTGAGTTTCATTCAGAAGCGAGTTCGTTCGAAGAGTGGAACTTTTTGAGGGTGGTGAGGATGTTTGTTCGATTGAAAGTTAATTGAGTCAATGGGAGGATGTTTAGCACGAATAGAGGAAGAAGAAGAAGAAGAATTACGCGTGATCGTGGAGGTGACAAAAAAAGGTGGAGGACAATTTTAAAATGGTAGCAAAATTTGGGTCACTTTTATTAGCAAAATTATAACATTTTATTTTTATTTATTTAGTCTTTTTCTTTTTTTTTTTAAAGTTATGTATTTTCTGATATCACGGACTTTACGATACATAGAGTGTTTTAAATCAAAGAGAAACGAACTATTCTAAAATATGTAATGCTATGTATAATGATCAGAACTACGCAAAACTGGGGATGGATAAATAAATGCAGATAACGTGTGCTTTTTTAAATCTATATTTTACACCCTTTTTTCGTGTAACATGATAAAGTGATAAAAATAAGATACCGTCAGCATTGCTAAGGCGTTAGGTAATAATCCATCATGGAGGTTGTTCTCTTTCAATTACGAAACAACAGATACATTTTATAATTGATAAACATGTATATACATATAATCGTAGTTTCAGCAGATTTTACATAACGTCTACGTTTTACAGTTTGAACAAAGACAAAACATAAATTGCATGTATTTTAATAGAGCGATGCTCACGGCATATTATTTCTTTCAAAACACGTTACAGTAGATCGTAAAATCTAAGTAACCACGCACGAGTGACACAAATACGACGTGTCTGATCACATTTCTCATTATTGTGTACTTAAGTACAAGATAAAATTATTATTTTTTTCGTTTCGTTTCGTTTCGTTTCGATAACAACATCATCTTTGCGGTATGCTTCTCGTACACTTTTTACTTTTTTTTTTTCTTTCCTGTCGGTACTGTATAGTAATCCTTTCTCATTCTCGAGGCTTTCGTACACGGTAAGTGAAGACACGGCACAAATGTTTCAGTGGAAGATTCGTTCTTTGTTTTATCACAAAATCGTTTCATATTTGAGTATATCGTTAGGTGTAACATTTTTTACGTAATTTCATCTCTTTTTTTTTGTTTTGTTTTTTGTTCGCTAGTCGATCTAAGACATCTTTTATTGCGTATACTTAATCGCGACAATAAATAATGCTGTCCTACAATCTTGAGACTGGATTCGATCGTACTCGCCGATTCACCACCTTGATTAACGAATTTGAACAAAGTATGAAAATAAAACGAGAAATTTTGTGCGTGTTAATTTGCTATACATGGGATTTCACGCTACGTATGTGCACTAATTAAAGAAATTACGGACGACATTATATCTACGAAGAAGCCTAAATGCCGTCCTTTGCCGTTAATTCATATTATAATGCCTGAGTATTTTCTTTTCTTTTCAATACTGCGCGTGGTAAGAATTCAGAAAAAAAGGAGCAGTGATAAGAAAAATAATACATTCTCGAGATTGTTCCTAAAAGTGGTGCTCGAGGTAAAAGAATATTTATAGGAAAATACCGATCAAGTGAATGGCCTAATCCTCACGATGACCTTCTCAGACTTTACAATGTGTACGCTATTTTTTTTTTTTACTTTTACTAATTCGGCAACTACAAAAAAACTTTTCATCGCGTATCGATAAACCTGTAGAGTTGAATATATCGAATCTCGTGGCTTGAGGAACGTGTATACGTACATATTTTTTACGGGTAATAAAATTTACAATTATTTTAAACTACAGCAAGCCTTGATACAACAAATTGAGCAATTCAGATGTTTCGTGTTTAAGATTGCTCTTTGTATCACCATTTTGTTGTTTTTTTTTTTTTATAAAAACGTTACCACAAGCCAGTAAAAATATCAATATCGTCGTTATTTTATGTTTTGAAATATATATCGGATTGTTCTTGATAGTCCTTTGGCGTAAACGCAAAAAGAATAACATCAAAAATCGCAGGATTTTACGTATCAAAATGTGCGACAATTGTGGTGTTTTTTTCTGACCCCCATAAAGGGAATGTTCACACTTCTTTTTATCTTAAAGTAAAACTATGTTAATAATACGAAAGAAAAAGAGAATGTTAACTAAATATCATAATTAGATACGACTAGAACTGAATGGACTTTGAATCTCCTTAGATCATACCAAAACCTTCAGTACCCTCACTAATTGCTAATAATAAAGCTCTCTCAAAGTGATCGTAACATTCGTAATCGGGTAAGCAGAGCTGATTGAAGCTGTAAAAATATTTAAACAATGATTAGCCTGTGGATTATCATTTTTATTTAAACGCGTAACGTTACATACCAAGTATGTGCTGTAGGCAAGTTAGCAAAAGTTGGTGCTGCTGTAATCTGAAATCGTGGACTGAGTTGTTGAAATCCACCGGGTGGTAATTGCGAACAACCTGTAGTGAATTGTAATAGTCGGGCCATCTCTTCCCGTGTAAAGTTGCTAACCGCGGTCCAGAACCAATCTAGAACTCTAAGAAACTCTGGAGAACTCCCGTTTGCTATGTGGTGGGCACGTAGATCTGCCACGCTGTATTCACCAGTTCCACATAATAATAACTGGAATAAACGTGAATATAAGGTAAGAATGTAAAAGATATACGAGTATTAAGAAGGTATATTTATATACTTCGAGTTCGTTCTCATCGAAGATTCCCAAAAGATTATCGGGAATGAGTTCGTTCAAACCCCTTAGAAAATGTTCGACTTCGTTTCGTATAGAACTAGCGAGTCTATGTTGCGCAAGTGCGTCCAAATAACGTAGCTTCGTCTCGTTCGTTACACGAATCTTGCTACCTCCGGGAATTAATTCAGCTACCTGTTAAAGTTACAGTAACACAGAGGTGTCAAGGTAAGGTATACGAGTTAGATATTTCCTAACAGGTATCAAGTAGGAAGTTATGGTCGTACCTTTAATAATTGACCGTCTTTATCGTACTCTTCTTCAACGAAATACAGTTCCATTTCCTCGACATCATTCTCGAGAATATACTTTATCTTGCTCAGATATAAATCCGGGTCGTCTTGTTCGAAATACTGAATACCGATAAAATATTATAGATTTATTTTAACATAATATAAATATCCATGAAATATTTTACCTTATAATGCACTCTGAGGCCTATGATTTGCGCAAGAAATGATCTTGTGAATCTTGCTCGCACTAATTGTCGATAGGAACCACCAAGTGCCGATTCGTAGAGGCATTTGCCCACGATTCGTCCTGCAAACTCGTAGTGTTTTAACTTGAGATGTGAAGGCCGTTTACTGTTAGGATGAACTAGTGCCTGTTGTGATTCTACAAACGTCGCGAATAAGCCGTTTCCAGGATCGAATAGTGCCGCACAAATTAATTCAAACCATTCTCGTCTTACACCACCCCAGTCGACGCCTAAAAATCAACGTTAAATACGTTACTTTTCTTCAAGCGAATGAAAATATTTTTTCATAAGTGGAACGCACCTTGTTCACCCTGAAAGGTGATCTCGAAATTTCTACACCAATCGCTCACGGAAAATCCTTTGGTTGCTTTCATGGACTTAAAGAAGAAGAAACGATAAATGTGTGCATTTGAGTGGAGTGTGGATTATTTAAATGGACGACTGAAATTTACCGATTCCAACAGTTTCTCGCGTTGAACTTTTATCGAAAGCTTTTCGTGGTAATGTTTCTGATGATGCTTTCTCACTTCATGATAAAAGAAATCTTGTTTGTCGGCGAAAGTTTCACTTCCACCTATGTTTTTCAACAAAAACAACGTAAATGTAGCGGCTATTATATCTCGATAGAGAGAAATTAATTCAACGGGTGGCTGACATCCATCATCGATAGAAAAAGAGTCGTAACCATCGTACTGATTATTCGAACAATCAAAATGGAACTGAAAGATATCGTTTCAAAATTATTCCACGTATTTTACACATTTACTACAGAATATCAGCGTTCTCCTTTTTCTCAATGGTTTCGCTTACTTTAGTAGATGGACAAAGCCTGAAAGTAACGAGTCTCTTCGGTATGATTCTTAACAAGTATTCCTTAATCGTAAGCTGTTTAGGCGAAATAAAGCAGACAACTTTTTTTGGTTTCGAGAATTTCTCGCCCTGCATGCCCAACAATTTCGCCGCGTAGCAAATGTCTGGGTCCTTTGAGGCCACGTTATTGTGCACCATTCTGGCAACATCACCTGTGATAAGAAAATTTGGTAAAAAAAAAAATAAACAAACGAAGCACGAAATTGTATGAACAAAAAATTGAAAAAGAAAACATTATTCGTACTCTCGAGGACAATGATGTCGAAATCGCCATTATGCAGCTGTAAACCAGCTAAACTAACTGTCGCATGATAACAGCCACCCTTTGGAAAACTAACTTTCAAATGAATCCGCTGATTTGGAGAGTCGTAATCAAGTTGTATACTACAATTCGTAACAGCCGATTTATCCACTACATTACCAATCTGTAATAAAAAAAAAAAATAATATAAAAGAAATATTACAATAACAGATATATCAATCGGTTCCTGAGTGATTCTTTCACTTGCCTGAGTGATGTTAACTTGGTAGCCTTCCGTGGGTTTATCTCCAGGTCCAAATATACATAGATTATCGTACTCGTCCCGCGGTTCTATTGTCATACAGTGTGCAATTCCAGCTGTACAAACTACCGTCGAACTTTGTCGCACGAATACGGTCTTATTTGGATCTGGAGGACCTGATTAAACGAAAGAAAATTTAGCTGTACAATTCAACCTCTCTACACTTAACATTTCAATCGTTTAAACGTACCGGGAAGAAAATTTTTAAGAAACGGGCTACCGTGAACGTGACAAGAACCAATAAGTACGGCTATTCGATATTGTCCAGCATGGCGGACAGTAAATTTCACCACTGCAGTGTTTGCAGCTAACGGGTCGGTGCCTCCCAGCTCTATCAGGGTAGCTACCCTTCTTGTTCCTTCTGTGACCTCAACGATCAGATTGTCTTTGTCACAGATTGGGTAAGGTTGGCCGTTGCGTTGATAAAACTGCAAAGCACATATATACAAAAAGTGAAATATCATCGTGTTTGCTACTCTTTTATAAGTGTTGCACAGCATGTGCAATAAAAGAGTCATTTCTATCGACGATAATAGTTGTTGTTGTTCCATTGGAATATACGTTTAGAAAGTTCCATTGCGTACATACCTTCACTGTGAACGTCATTGTCTCCCCCACGAGCCGTGGTTCGTCCCATGCAAAATGAACCCGGCAGTTGCTCGGTAGCAAATACTTTCCAGTCACATATTGCAGTAGGGAATGTTTAGCCTCTGGTGCTAGAGCTGGCTGTGTCATAGCAGCCAGGGTCACTAACCCTGCCACAGACACAGAAACTACCAACATTCCACCTGACAGAACGCAACAGAAAGAAAGTTACTCGATAAGTTTCTCTCCTCGGACGTGTTACTCGTGAATTATGCAATCGAGAGAATCGTTTTTAAGGGGGAAAAAACGACGAAGGGTAAAATATGTATACCCCATGTCCAGGCGTCCTGATGTTGACTGTTCTTCACCACAGCGCTCCATAGATCAGCCTTGAGGGTTTCTAAATCTTCCTTTGATATAGGCAGCGTTTGCCTCGCCTGCATCCAACGCGGCAAATCCTTGCCAAGCGCTGCAAGTGCCTTGTGACCCTCCATCCAGTATACATCTTCCAGAGACATCACTCCCATTTGCATCAACCTGGTGAAATGAAAAATGTTAATTGTCTCATTTCTCCTTTTTCAACAATAGAAATATCATTATTCGTTACATTATTCTCTATCTACAATATGATAGTATCAATTGAACAGTTCTTCCTGAAATTTCTGAATGTATCATTTTAAGAGTAAATACTATCAATTCAATTAAAAGTGCAATAGAAAGGAAAAAGAAGGCAATGAGAGAAGGAGAGTAGGTTAGCTAAAATTATTAATAAGAATATACATAGTTAGGAAATAAAGCACGAGTGTGTGAGTGACAAGACAAAATGAGGCATGAATAGATGAGGAAATAGTATATTATAAATCAAGTTCTTCTCACAGCCATCAGGCTCAAAATAAATAAATACATACTGTCAATTCAATTTCTCTACCTGAAACCAGATTTAACCCATTTTACCCGTTAGTTAAAAAAAAAAAAGAAGAACAAACGCGGCTTAATTAAAGCACTGCAGCGTGATTCAGTCAGGCAGAATAAATTTCGCTCACTTTTGGTAATGGCTATGCAGGCCATGGTCCGCCAACCACTGGCGTAAAACGAGTCTCTGCTGTAACAAACGTGCTGCTCGTTGCAATCGTTCCTCGTCCTGTGCCGGCAGTTCCGGTAACGCGTCCACTTCGCCGCAGCTCGCAAGGGTTGAGATGCCTGCAACAATTTCCATTCTTCTATAATCATCCGTAAAATTCTCAAGGATCGATCGAATCGTTTCTGTGTCGCACACTTCGTTTAAAAAAAAAAAAAAAAAGAAGAAGAAATAGAGCAAAATATCGTATCATTTTTCTAATTAGAGTCTCATGGGGATTCAGCGATAACGGACACGAGTATCTATCAACGGGAAGTGAAACCAGATAAATTCGACGAGCTCTCGTCCGCCTTCGTTTCGTCGTCGTCAGTTGTAAAAACCGTGGAATCGCGACAGGCCACTCAGAATGCAACGTACGTCGCTGTTCGTTTCTCTGTTGTGCATTCTCAAGTGCATCGGAGTTGTACTCGCGATATGCACCGTGAACAGGCACGCAGGAGGTGAGGTAGAAACTCTTTCGATTGATCCCTCCTTTGTCGAATGTGAATTTGGCACAGGGCAAATTTCCTATCTTCTCTTTCCTCTGTACGAAATTTCTATCAGTCGATAGAGAAGAAAAAACGACCTAGAGGAAATGTAAGAAAAATCTCACCAAGTTTCTCATCGAAATACAGGATCTGGCAATCGTCTGCAATGCTCCAACGTCACTCTGCAGACGATCTCGAACCAAACCACCGACGTCTCGGCGATAATGATCCTCAACTCGAATATCAAATACATTCCTGACAGAGCGTTCGTGAAATTCGCGAGATACTTGCAGTCCTTGAATGTTCATAACTGCAACGTGATCGATGTCCATTCGGAAGCGTTCGTCGGATTGTCTAGCGTGAAGAAGCTCAGTCTTCCTAACAATAATATCAGTCTGGTGAAGGAGGACTGGTTCAAGGATCTGGTATATTTGGAACAGTTGGATCTGTCTTTCAATCGAATCGCCAAGTTAGAACCTGTAGTTTTCAGTAGGACGCCGCTTCTCAAGCATCTCGATATCAGAGAGAATCGTCTGACTTGCTTGGATCCGTCGATTTTACCGGGTGGTATCAGCAAGGTCTACTTTTACGGGAATCCCCTGACGTTCAAGTGTCGAGGGAAGGTAAGAAACTCTCCGATAATTGTTCATCTCCGACAATCAGAGTCAGAAAGTGAAAAAAGAATTCCTTGGAATACTCGCGTTAATTTTTCATCGATCGATAAATGATTGATCGACGAAAGAAGGATGCCTCGGTAGGGAGGTAAATAAGAAAGGAAGAATTGTAACAGTTGTTGAATGGACAGGGATTGGCAGTGTCGCGGAATATGGATGTGACGATTCTGGTTTATGTATCGATTTGGAAATTACAGTTAACTCTGTGGATGCGGGACCACGGAGTAAGCTGCAGGACCGAGATGAGCGAGAAGGAAGCATGGTTGGACAAGCCACTCTGGCACTGCGCCATCAGCGACGCGAACATCGCCAAATCGGAGGCATTGCTGAAAGAATGCGTTATCCTGAATTTATTTAATCAGCTTCGTACAGGCTTGACCACTGCGGAATCGTATCCTTTGGACGCGAAGTGCGCAGATATGAGAAATCGTCTGACGAATTGTATAGCCGTGGAGGCGAACATGTCTCGCAATCTTACTAATGGAAACGTAACGAAGATGCTACTTCTTTATTTACGTCAGAACAAGTCTTTGCGTTAATCAGTCTCTGTATTGTAAATTAATCTTTGTATTGTTAATTATCTCTGCATTGTAAATTAATCTCTGTGCTGTAAAGCCCTGCTACGTTTAACGGTGTATTAAAAATAACGACGTTGCAATAAGTACGGAAATTGTTTATTTTTTCTATGTAGAAATTAATAAGTAACGCATGAATTACGGAAACGTGTGGAAATTAACAAATAACATATTTTTTCTATGTGAAAATTAAGAAATAAAATATTTTTTCTATATGGAAATTAGCAAATAACATATTTTTTCTATGTGGAACTTATTACATATCATTTTTTCTATATGGAAATTATTAAACAACATATTTCATGACATATTTTTTCTGTGTGAAAATTAACAAATAACATATTTTTTCTATATGGAAATTAGCAAATGACATATTTTTTCTATGTGGAAATTAGCAAATAACATTTTTTCTATGCGGAACTTATTAAATATCATTTTTTCTATATGGAAATTAGCAAATGACATATTTTTTCTGTGTGAAAATTAACAAATAACATATTTTTTCTATATGGAAATTAGCAAGTAACATATTTTTTCTATGTGGAAATTAGCAAATGACATATTTTTTCAATGTGGAACTTATTAAATAACATACTTTTTCTATATGGAAATTATTAAATAACATATTTTTTCTATGTGGAAATTAGCAAATAACATATTTTTTCTATGTGAAAATTAGCAAACAACATACTTGTTCTACGTGGAAATTATTAAAATACAGAAACGTGAAATTTCGCAGGAAGAATCTGCAAAGTTTTATTTCAATCTCTTACTCAATCTGTCTATGAAAGAGAATGATTACCCCAGCGGTGAAAAGAGATACGCAACGTTCCATAAAGTTTTAAACGCAGAGAGACTCGGTATCAGAGATTTTTTCTTTCCCCTTGCCTTCGTTCACACGGAAGGAATATCCATTTTTTCTCCCCCCCGGCGGCAATTCAATTCGTAGCCCCCTTTTGAACTGTGTGGAAATAGCTTTTTTCTTTTGTTCAGAATCGGAAAAAAGGTTTACTCACCGGAAGAAGCGCTACCGCTGGGTCGTAGCGACATGCCGATGGACGATATCTCGTCGGCAAAGAAGTCTTTGTCGCGTTGTCCGTCTCGGCAGCCTCGATTTTTGTCCGGCATAATTTCCTCCACGCTGTTCCCTGGCTCGTCAACTTTTCGTTCTTTCTCTTATCTTTTTCTCTCTTTTCGTTCGTTTCCGCCTCTTTACCGACTACGAAGCATTTCGTTTCGTTTCACCGTCGCATCGCTCGCTCGTCACGAGGTCATCTTTCACGAAAACATCATTTTTATGTACACTCGGTGCTATCCTTTTTGCGAGAAGATATCACGCTGGATGAAAGTTTAATATCTCCGCGAAGGGTCTCGGGGTTTTCGCGACTCGAGATCGATTCGACTCGGACGAATCGCGTGCGATAAATCTATCTATACCGCGGTGAAGAACAATGAAACGCACTCTGTGCGCTTTGCTTTCGACTCGTCACCCACGCGTCCACCAGTCTGTGATTACGACGATCGAATGACGAACAGACAACGACAGCTGCAAGGTACGTGCAAGTATTGTCAAGCGGATGATTAACATTTCGACAGGTGTGCAAACATGCAGGTGCATTTTATTATGAGATGCGTTAGAACGGTAACGAGAGCGAGGCTTTGCCTCTTCGATTGTACCGATAACGAATAGAAACTCGACGGTACACGCTGTACTAGAGCTCTGAAACATCGAACAGTCGATAGTACCGAATGTGAATTCTTTATTGGGACAGCTGTGACAACTCTCCCGATAAACTGATGTCCGGAGAGTTCCACTAAAATCGTGTGATAATTGTAGTGTGCTCTTCGAAAGCTAAACGAGTTCTTTTTTTTTCGAGTGTTTATGTTCGCTCTTTTATCAACTAGGTGTGTGTTGTGATTGGTGGTGTGAATGTGAAGGAGGTGGTGGAAGTGTGTGGTGATTGGATTTTTCGGAATGCTCGAGGGGTGTCTGTCTGATGGTGTGGAAGTGGGGAAATTGTTATATCGCTGTGTACATAGGTTTTATGGTCTTGACGCATGTGGTGTCCGGGTGTAGAGTCTTCGAAATTTTTACTGTAATAAAGCAATTGACGGGCCACGACTTCTAAGACTTCTCTTTAGAAATGCTGTTTCTATGGAAAGGTCGTCGGTACGCCGGAACAATTTGAACGGGTAGAATTCAGGTTTGAACTTGGAATACTTCAACTATTACACTCGATAATACTCTACGAAGTTGGAATTTTCGTAACACTCCTAATCTATAATTTCCTATCTTCGTTAGATCGAACAGACGTACCTTCGAAATAATTCCTGTAACCGCGTGATCTACATACATAGTAAATCTATAGAGCAGTAGAAGAATCTCTCATTTGTAAAGACAGAAGAGAACGGTAAGAAAGCAACGGTTGGGAAAACGCATCAATCATAGCTCGAAAGACGAGAGAACACTTTGCGTTCCAGCTTACAGCCGGTGTACGCGATTAATTTGAATTAGCAGTCGGGTGAAAGCGAGCCGTGAAGTTTGACGAGGTCATGCGGAACCAGGGAATCGGGGGAACACGAACAAACGGGTAGTCGATGGATTTCGCCTGGAACGATAAGGAAAAGCTCGCTTTCGCGGCCTACGCTTTCCACCGACGTGAATATCTTTCGTTCCCTCCCCCCTGGAAAGGGGGACACGGTATAATTCGGCATGGGAGCCGATTTTCCTGCCAACTGCAACGGACCAACCTTTCTACTATCCAGGAGTTCCCTCTCCCCTCTCGGTGTCGCTCGAGTTTAAGGATTAAGCTTATCCGGTCGTGTGCTAAGCTATCGAAACAGTGGAACGGGTAAAAGGGAACAGCAGAGAGTGAGCGAGAGGGAGAGAGAGAGAGGAGTAGAGTTTCGATTGTGAGGTATTTCGAGGCAGAGAGTGCATACTTTTGCCTCGCGTTGACCCAGATCCACCCGACTCTCTGTTCGAGTTTTCGAAGAGATTGATAGCGGTTTTTCCGACCATTTCACACAAACGATTGTCCATTTGGTCTATCGGCCTGTCCGATTAAACGTCGCCAATTAACCGATCGTCGATCAATAGGACAGGAGAATAGCGAGGAGACGGAGGAGGAGAAGAGAGAGGGAGAGGAAGGGAGAGAGATTTAATCAACGGGAAACAGATACATAGGTTACTATGAATTAAACGGTCCCCCGAAAAGCGGGTCAAGAGTCCACTCGAGGTCGAACCGGGGTTATCGTACCCGTGTTTTCCGCGTTCATCTCGTTTCCCCGTGGCGCGATTTATCGGCCAGCCGTGCACACTGTGGCAATTGCGACTGATAAAAAACGAGGTGGGAAGGACGAGGGATCTGTGTGGTTCGAGGAATAATCGATGCGGCCGTGAGAAGTATTCGAGGGATGAAATCGGTGTTGAGAAGACGTGGAATCGGTACACGGAATCTGTAATAAAAATCGAACGGATCTACTTAAAATGAAACAGAAACTCTCTTCGATCGTTTCTCCAAGTCTGTGATCAAGTTTCCTTCCACTCGAACGTTACGCTCGGAACGATAAAAGAGTCTCTTCGAGATTACATCGGTTATCGATGAGCAAAGGTGCGTCGTCGAAGCGATGTGGGTGCGTTTCGATCGAAACTGTGACAGTCGGCAAGATTCGGGACGCGATATTTCCAGTTTAGTTCGTTCGAGAGGGAGAAGAAGAAGAAGAAAAGAAGCGACTGGGGGGACATTATAGGAGTTGGAGGGATAAGTGTTCCATTAGCGTGTACATCAAAGCCCTCAAGCAGGAAGATCTGAAAGGTAAAAGGAGGATATGGTACTCTTCAGACCTTTCGCTCTTTTCTTTTCGCGGTTGAGCCGAGGATATACACGTGGAGAAGGGAGGGAGAGAAAAGGGTGGCAAAAAAAAATTGTGGCCGCTGTACAATGAAAGAATCAACCGCGTAGCACACGGGCGAGCTCGCGTGGACTCTTGACCTTTTCGAACGGATATCCTTCACTGGCATCACTCTTCGTGCTAACGATCCTTTCGGTGCTGCCTAAGAGGGGTGGCAGCAGCGGGGATTGGAGTAGGAGAAGGAGGAGGGCAGGGAAAACCAGGGCATACGTATGTCATACATTCTCATGATTATGCATGAGAGGGTTGCTGGTATTACCAAGGTAGGACAGATCGATTCCCAACCTTTTCCATCGCACACTTTTCTGCGTCTCTACACACTCTACGCCCGATACCCATGACACGGTATAAACGTGCGAGGCATGAAATTACCGTCGTTACTCCTATCAGTCGCACTTTCTTAACTGCCTTCGAACGTAATCTTCGATCTTTACACACCTTACTAACCCTCGTATTGCTATAATTATCTTCTCTTACTGGAACCATTTCCATTTTCAAACGTACCGCCAACACCGTTCGTTTAACATCCCCTTCCTTCGTTTTAGCGTACGAATTATTTTCTTCCAGACGCTCTCTTTACTCTCGATGTCGACATCGTTTTATCGAATGCTGTGTATACGTTTCGGTGTACGTTATTATTCTGGTATCGTTAATCAGTTCCTCGTCTATTATTCTTATATATAGTTGGCGGAAGAAGTACAGCGAGGTTGTAAGTTCGTTCGAGTGTAAAAGCGTACTGAGGGACAACTTGGACGATAAGGACTCCGAATCTCGGTTGTTTCGAATTCGGACTATTCTTAATTTAAATTCGGCCAATGAAATTCAAACTATGCAAAATTTAGATTTGGCCAGTGCCGTTAAACTAAACACCATTTAAATTCAAACTATTCGTAATTTAAATTCACCCAATCAAATTCATACTATTCACAAATTACATTCAGTCGATGACATTCAGACTACTGAAAATTTGAATTCAGCCAATACTATTAAACTAAGCACCATTTAAATTCAGCCAATCAAGTTCGAACTATTCCTAATTTAAATATTCAAATCAGGACAAATCATTCCATTAGGCTGAATCGACGACCCAACTGTATCTCTTCCTTCGACTACATCTTTTTCAACCATACGACGAAGTAAGAAGACTTCGTCGTTACTATTTCATTTCGGGTTAACTTGGTATCCCAGGTGAGACGATTTCGAGGACAATTCGCGATACTCTGGGAATTCTGGTGCACCAGAGCAAACTTGGTGACACAGTTTCACGTGCAACACCATAGCGTGCGCATACCCTGGCGTGGTCTCGAACGTTAATGGGTCCCGTGCACTGATGTGCCGTTACCTTAACAGCTCTCCGATTAAACGACTGCCCGTAATCACGATTTCTTCATCTTCCTTTCTCGTTCCTTCTTTTTTTCCCTCTCTCTCTCTCTCTACCTCGAGCAAGTAAGAAACCAGGTCCGAGCAATAAGTTTCGTTGAAAAGAACTTTTTCGAGGACCCTCCGGAATTAGCTCTGCACGCGCGGATGAAAGGACGCAAAAGTGTGAATACCCCGGCCTGAGAAGAATGAGCGATTGTCTTCCTGGACTAATTAAAATATTGCCAGCTACTCGAGACGACCGCTCGCTCGCTCGCTCGCGCACCTACACAGAAAACCTCTTCGATATCCTCTTCCATGTAGAATAGAATATTTCTTCTCTTTGAATATTCATGGAACAACTCGTTCGTACCGTATAATCGAATTTCACGGTTTTTAATTGGAAAACAGGAAAACGAAGAAGATGATACATTTGTTTTTTAACAGTCTCTCCGATAAATCTCGAAATTGAGCAAATTTGAAAGCGTTTTTTCACCCGTACGTGTGAAATTTATACAGTGTGGCGATTAAATCGAGAGGGTTAGGCGTGTGATTTATGTACTTGGATCGTCGATTGCTTTCTATCAGCGACAAAAACTAGGTAGCCGAAGAATCGTTTTGCATTCGAGAAAGCGCGGGCGAACTGAAGGATTCACGATTAGAGATAGTTACGGCTGGATCGAAGAGACCAACGGCACACATTCGAGCGTTATTTTCCTTCGCGGCGTGATTCGCGAATCCGTTTCGTCCGACTTTCTAAGCGAGATAACCGCGAATTTCAGTTACATCCACAGCCTCGTATTTTACCCGTCTCCCTCTTTCCACCTAAAAACCGAGCCTCGTTTTTCACCAGATGCAACATCGTAGGTTCACTAGATTAAAAAGGGGATGATAAAAATTCGAGGAAAAAAAAAAGAGAGACACGAAGGTCTGAAAGGTCAGAAAATTCGCCGGTTCATCCCGGACGATCGCTGAGGAATGATTAATGGCGCGTGTCGCGGTAAAACGTAATTGGTGTCCGGAATTTGCTGTGCCGCGCACGCGGTATACCAACACCGATAAGGCTGTTAAATTCGCGCTGGTTTATAGCGGCACAGGATTGCATTTACATAATCCGCGAAAGCAGAAAATAATGTTCCTCCGACAGATTTCTTTTCCCCCCCTGTGAAATAGGCACTCGTCGAGATTTCATCGACTTCGAAAATATTACCTCCCAGTCGATACAATTCTTCCATAAAGAAAGAACGTTAAAACGAAACCTATATATATAATGTACATTTCTACATTCTCAATTTACTTTTCATAAAAAATATCGCTCGAGTTTCCCAGCAGAGTTTAACCCTGGTGCGTTCTTCGTTTTGACTGCACACTTAAGACTTTTGGGTCAAAAAGGACCTAAGACCTTACGTGTAATAATTTTGATTTCTAACGCGACATACGAATCTAGACAATAAACGTTTAAAATAATGTTAAGGAACGTAAACTTGATAGCAGCAAAAATGACTAAAAATGTAAAAAGGCGGTGGGTCAAAAAAGACCCGAAGACCGCTCTAGGGTTAAATATATCATTCCGCATAAATTCGCAAGGTGAAACAAATCGAACAGTTTGTTTCACCTGTTCGACGTGTCTTTTCTCTTTAAAATACCGTGTACGACAGGAAGCGGATCGATTCTACCCAGTCGATTTACCGCGAGGCTCTCCCGAGGTCTCTCCCCGGCCGAATCTCCGTCTCCAGATCCGGATTTAATTTGCAATTCTCTGTAGTGTGTAATCAAGTCCGGCGAAATGGTTTCCAGCCGTTTAAGTCGCATCTCCCATTCCACGGCCAGCTTTCCACGCCATTTCGTCGACGCCGTTCCGCCGCAACTGCACCACGAATCCTCTTTCCTACCGCCGTCTGATTATCCTTGCAAAAATTCACGTTACCACGTAGGCGTGGTTGAAACGTTTCCCAGGTGAAACGGCGTTAATTTTTCCTCGATTCTTCCACTCGGATATTACACATTCAGCGCGCACGTACAAGGGACAATTAATTTTTAACACGACAAGTGGAGCGTGAAGTCGGGCTCCTAAGCAGCGACTCCTTTTCTCCTGACGGATGTTCTTCGCGGAGGGAATTTTTCCTTTTTTCTTTCGCTGCGTAGAAAACGTCGAAAGGTTAAGGTCGAATGGGGAAGATCGATACTTTTCTCTGCAAAACATGCTTACACGCAACGTCGGCATAGAGAAAATCGATTTCGCGCGCGATCTAGCCCCGCGAAACGTATCCTGCGACAGGTTTCTGGAAACGTGTTCGTTTGTAACTGGATCAATTTGCCGAACGATTCATGGAATGGAATTTTAAACGATAGAAGATACGTAGATATATGTATGTAGGAAGTTGAATAGTTTCGTAAGTAAAGAGTTAACTCTACTATATGTCGAAGTACGATTTCGTCGGTATGTACATTTGCGAAAGGTTGATTTATACCACGGACATCCCCCGAAATTTTCGTTCCTCTTCGCTACTTTCGGACAATGCGCACGCGGAAAGGGGTCCATCGTAAATTACACAGCGAACAATGAGAAGAATCGCGAGCTCGGAGATCATTTCTCTGCGTCAGATCCACCGATTCCTGGAATACCTCGACAACCTTTAACAACTCGTATCGAATTATGCCAGGAATTTTCTTTATTTTTATTTTGGTAACCCGAAAATTTCGATTGCTACTTTAATTCTTCTCTATCGAGGTTCTTTACAAACCTGCAAAGTTTGGAAAAAATCAGAATTTCTGGGTTACCGAGGTTGCAGTATGAAAAGGAACAGGAGAATTCGATTTTTCTGAGATTTTCACGTTGCTCGTGGCACGGTAATCATGCGAGCCAGAAAGACTGGCGTTGAAAAGTGTCGCAATGCAGGACGCGTTCGCGATGCTCCAGGCGATCCGCGACTTTCGAAAAGTCCCGGCACCTTGTCGTGCGACTCGCAACTTCTCCGTGACGTCAATGTCTTTCGCGTTCGAGACGTTCCGTGACCTCGCGCGGCCCGGGGTAACGAAGTTCGGAGCGAACACCTACGCGACCGGGGTCAGACAGTTTTGGAAATTCAAACGAAACGCGAACCCTCTCGAATCGTGTTACCCGTTCGTGAAACTTTTGGTATCGTTCAACTTTCCCTTGCGAAAAAACCGGGAGTATCAATTTTCCGCTAGGAAGGAAAGTCACTTTATGCATCGAGCAAACGTTTCTTCGCAGAACCTGTACGAGTGGAATTTTTGATTAACAAACAGAGTGTGAGAAGCAAAAGAAGATTTCATCCATTCGTGCAGAGGGGGAGAGAGAGAGAGAGAGATAAATGGAGAGAAGCTGAGTGGAGTTTAATTGGATTGCAGAAGCTGTGTGTTGGATTCAGTGTACAGAGAGAGAGTAGCGGAAATTAGAGAGGAGGCTTGATGAGGACTGAGGTTCGATGTTCTCCAGGCAAATAACAACACTGTGTGTATGCGTGAAGCGAGTGCAATTAAGGCTGGAAGCCATTCATCTGCCAATGATGAAGCAATAATCGAAACATGTTTTACGTAAGGATGATACTGAACAATGGTGACACGATGTGAATAGATTTGAAATTCAAGAGAGAGAGAAACGTTTCCATTCGTTCTTCACCGTCAGACTGCCAATTGAACGTGTTATAAAGAAAGAAAAAAACAAAAGAACGATAAAAGAAGCGTCACATTTACATTTCGACGATGGAACAAATATTATCAGACACGTTTTGTTCGAGTCGAAGCTAAACGAAGAATACACTTACGGATTTCGAATCGACTTTCTGTCTCGTCACCTGAAGACTGCCTTTCCGCCGGGAGGATCGTGGCAACTCGAAGTTCGCAAACGAAAGATTCGCGCGGTGCCAGCAAATAGGGGCTTGAGAACGGCGGAGATGTGCAGGCTATATCGGCTTCGAAGTGCAGAGTTCTCGGGTGAAAATCAAATCGTATCACCCGTTTGTTATTGCAATCAGGAGCTAGGTGTTGTAATTTATAACTGTCGCACTTGTACAATCCTCGGTTATTATTTACGATTGGCTACTTTGTCGTCTCTACGAGGCTGACGAAACGAGAGAGATCGGGGTAGAGGAAGGAAGAGAGAAGAACGAGGAGAGTGTAAGTAAGCGACAGGAGGGAGAGAAACTTGCCTTTGTAAGGGAGTAAGTTTTGTGGTCTAAGGGGGCAGAGTAAGTTCTACGAGATCCGTTTCGTGTACGTTTCGAGGTCGAAGTACACACGGAGGCGTGAATCAGAGGGAGGTGGGCAGCTTGGGGGTAGTAGGGGTAAAGGAACGGCAAAAAGGTGGTGGTTCGGGGGGTGAGAAACGAACGAGGCTTTCTACGACCGACTCGACACGCGTCTACTAAGGGTGAAGCGGGCCAGTGTGTCAAAGGCTCGGTGAACGCGCGAACATCCGAGGCTCGTTTACGGTTTCACCGTTCACAAGGGCTCCGTTTGTCTGCTGGTTCACGCGTACGCGCCCTCTGGCAGCGCGCATAATGCTCACGTCGGTTTGGTTTCGCGATCGAAAACGAGTTCGCGATAGAGGACAATTGTCTCCAAGACTTGTTTTGTTTGTTTTCTTCTTTTAGAACCAAAGATCACCTTCGAACAGCGTTCTCTACAAGAGTGAGAAAGAAAGAAAGAGAAAGAGAGAGAGAGAAAAACAGGTGAGATATAGAAAGGGAAAGAAAGAGAGAGAGTCCCGTCGAAACAAGCGCCTCGACGCCCGTACAATCGAAGAGCGATGCGACTCGACGATCCGCTCGCGCGGACTCACGCTAGACGACTGCATGCGATACGATTACACGGCCAGAGCCACCCTCTGCCACCCGTTCGTACTCCCACCATCCACGACCACGCCACAAAGACCACGCCAAGCAAGCCAGCCCGCTCTCGCGTCTCGTCCTTCGCGTCTTTTCGTTCTTACGGAAGCGTCGCCACGCCGACAGACTACTCCTACTCCGTCTTCCAGCCACGCCACCCCCTCTTTCTCTCTTTCCTTCTTTTTACGTCGATCTCGCTGGGGAGCTATGCAGGCCTACGGTTACGGTTACAACCGTCAAACTCTCCCTCTCTCTCTCGTACTCCTCCTCTGCTCTTCAATGCTCTTCGTGGATTTTATTTCCAGGAAATCTGCACTTGGAAAAATTGGAAATCAATGGAGGGAATGGTACATGTACAGGATTGGTAATTCGAGTAAAAGGTTGATAATGAGTATTATATACGACCTTATGAATTTCGAAGAAAGTTTGGTCATCGGACGTAACATCTCGTACTGTGAATTTATTCGTAGGAAATCTGCACTTGTAGGAATTGGAAATCGATGAAGATGATAGGTGAAACGGGTTGGTTTTATGGTAGATACGTTTTATCAAATCGTTGGAGAGTGTATATATGTATGATAAGATGCGACGATGCATTAGCTTGAAATACAGCATCGATCAGTTTGGACGTATGCATTCTAAAGAAAGTTCCGAGAGAGCTGAAGCATTCGGGCTCGAGTATGGTCATTGGACCTAACACTACTCCATGCCCTGAATTTTTCCGATAATTGCAGCGCACTTGTCGTCCAATCGTAAAGGAGTGCTCTTGTTCGTATTGGACGCTCTCTCGACAACTAGTTACATTTAATCTCCGAGGATCTACGATCGATAGGGAATCCGGATTGGGTGGAAAGCGACTATCGGGGCCAGCCAACTTGCTGACGGAACGAAATCGTTACTTTACCCTCAACAAGCCAATCTTGCTTTCTGCCGTGTCGACGGAAGTTCGACACTCAGAGAGAGCTTCCAAAGGATACTCCGTATTTTCTCCTGTCAGATTAAAATCATCCAATCAGCATGAGTATCGCAATCTAGCATAGAAATCGATGAATATTACAAAACTGTCCGTATTAAAAATTTACGTTAAAACAACAGAAAAAATGTGTATACGTCAGTTTATTGGCTGGATCGAACCTTAGTCGTATAAATTGCGGCACAGTTTCTCGTTTAGCCTGAAGAACAAGCTTGGCACACTTGCGGACATTTTTCATTATTCCGCTATGTCATTCCTATCTGACAATTAAGCTTTCGTCCATTATTGGTCAGCCAATGTTTACAATGCTTTCGGTCAGTGATACGATACAGTGATGGACAGACAGAGCGGAGAGAAAAAAAAAAAAAGAAGTAGAGACGTCCGTGTATATGCAGAC
>NW_017100183.1:1295854-1306154 GCF_001263275.1 Habropoda laboriosa | reverse complement strand
CCCAGTTTGGCCCAAGTAGAAACAGCGCGCAGTGACATTGCCGCAGTTGGGAACTTCGTACCCATTCGTTCGTCCCACCAATAACGAGGTACAAAAGCCTAGCCCGAAGGAAGGTACGCGCAGGCGCCAACGTTCTTGGCACCGACCAGGGCCAAGACGAGAAAAGTTCGGATACTGACGCAGATTTATCAGCTCGACCGCTACAGCCTCCGGTTCTAATGCGGAGAACATGCGGAGGAATGAATTAAGATGAACGCTCGAGTGAAACTTTGTGTGCTTTCCAATATTAAGTCTTGTTCCATGCTTACCTTTTTTATTTATTTATTTTTCTTTTCTGTTTTTTTCTTTCGAAGCAATATCTGGCAGGAAATTAGATTACCAATTTATGAGAATTGAAACATTTTTCAATTTCACGGTGAATTGAATCGTAATGTACAAAGGGAAGATTATTGAATTAGTTATACCTTGATGGTACGTTGTGCTGAAGTTCGTGTTGCTTCCAAGTCTTTGAGATGTTAATGAATTCCAGAGCATCGAGGCTCTTGCCAAAGTAATGAATAATGTTTTCACGACGGATCCCTAAGTTCATGCTACCGTACGATTAATGCATTCCGGAAGACTGACAACTTTACGAGCAATCGAAAGTATCCGGTGCTTATTCTCGCACAGTGGAAATTGATTGCACGCCAAACAATGAATTCTGACGTTAAAACGTATGATAATGAACCCTATTGTCTCAGCGTGATATACAGTTGTAATTGGTGCACCGAAGATTTGTCAAACAGAATAAGCGACGACGTACTACAATCTTATCGATTACAGCTACACTTGTGTTCGATAATTCAATTTAAGCAGATAAACGTAATTTCTAATCTAACATATTCCACTAGAATATTTCATATTGTCTATCGAATAATTTATTTAACTTTGATTGTTTACAAACTAGAAAATTCTAGTGTTTATAAATATTGACATATGAACGTCACTAGGCCGCGCCATGTGCACTATACTACCAGTAACGAACGAAGCAATGGAATTAGCAACGTTTCTGAATGAATTCTGACCTTTTTTCCTGAAGAGAGGCCGGTATTGTTTAAGGCCGATTTCGGCCAGCCACTGATCTGCTTCGGTGACATCCCCGTTGTTTCCATTTCCGGTGGCAAGCATCAGAAGTTTGCCAAGGGACAGGACCATTGTAAGGGCCAGGAATACTCCCGACAATACAGTCGACCATCGTGCCATTTCCTGACCGGTGCGTCTTTAAAACGAACGGTCACAAACTGTATTGACATAGTCGCGTGTATACACATGCATGCAGTTAACAGGTTAAGTGTCAATTGGAGGTTATGTCACCACGGTGTTTGTAAACAAATCCGTGTCGGGGAATGTAACTAGCGGTACGTTACGTTAAATGGCTTACCACATTTTCGTAGAACTGATCATCGGATCGCGATACGATTGACAAAACCGTGGTTTCAAAATTTTATGGAGTAAGAACGTGTATAGTCGGCCAGAATGAGGATTACTGTAGATGGAGTGACAGGTGGAAGGCACTATAGTTTCCTAGGGACTTCGCGCGCCGGTCTTTCTCCTAATGGACAGACTGAAAATCAATTTTAAAGTGCTGCTTCCTTAACATTCGTCGATATTAAATAAAAAAAAAAGCAGAAAAACTTCGTAACTAATTTACTTGTAGCATTCCTTAGTTCGTAATTTATTCTTGAAAATTTTATTTTAAAATACGCTTCATTTCAACGAAGTTTCTCTACAATGCACATAGATATCTAACTTATCGTTTGTTGGAAACTACGACTATTGCAACTTGCGAACTTCAACGAAAATGAAATTTATATTTCATGCGAATATAACCAGTACATTACTTAATTTCTATTCGATACATACGTAACATTGATTTTACGTTTAAAACATTCAAACTTTGCGTCTATGAAAAAACCAAATAATTCGAAATTAAAAATGTATGGCAAATTTCTTGTAAACCGTTATAGGAACGCGACTGAAGTAATGTCTCTGTAAAGAGAAAGAGAATGCAACCGAAATTCGCGGTACTTGAACAAGGAATACCAAGAAGCCGTAAATTGGTTGGCAATAAATAATGAGTAAGTCTTGTTCTGTAATCCGGACCGGCAAAAGAGGCTGCGTTAACGGTCCACGGAAGGGACTGCAGTCGGCATACAGACACTGTGTCCTCGACATTTTGATCGTTACCACAGCATGTCGAATGCGACCGAGTTCTTCGCGGTCTCGATGTAAAAGTTCATATATCGAACGGTTAGGGCAAGAACTGACTTCAGAGTGTCGGCCTGCATTCAACCGTCCGATAACTATAGTCGATCAGAAGGAGAAACGCTATATTTCATGCATTTTACTATCAGTTTATCACGCCGTTACTTTCATAATATTAAGCAAAAATACGAAATTCGATGTTATAGCTACGGGTAACATAATATAGTAAACTTGTTTGACAAGTATTTCAACGAGGGCTATGTGTCGTTAATCGTTTTTTATGGCCAGTAGTAACGACTTAATGCACACTTCTACCGAGGTATTATATTCCTTAGTCTGGTTGATGTTAATTTATAACGGCAATAAACGAAAAAGAAAGGTTATTTACCTGTTGGGCAGGGCTATTTGAATTTGGCGCGGGTTATTATTGGAAATAGACTAAAGCATGTTATTGCGTAGTAAGCGATTCATCAGGAATGTGACAGATACCTAAACGATGTATTTTCTTATCGAGCAGCAATTATGTAATTCAATTTCACGCACCGATACGTACCTAATATATATACGCGCGACAAGTTTTGATAAGTATTTAATTTTGTCACGGTAGATAAAGAATTGTAGACGCGCGGTCGCTTATTAACTGTATCCGATTACGGGCGCTACTACATACATGTGCGTTTTAGACATCGGTGAGCTATATACCTGATTACAGAAGTATCTATCAACTTTCCAACTCGTAATCCACTGCACGAACACTGACGATACATAATACAATTCGTGTAAAATTAGAGGTATTTTCACTTTGTACAATAAAAGAACCCCCGACATTGGTTACATCAATGAAGCGACAAATATGATATGATAGAAATGGATCGTGACTTGACTGGCAATTTGTTCCATACGTGACACATTCCTTTAAAGATTTCTTGCACAAGAACTACACAGATGTCAGATCTCCTTGTTAACTTCGAGTTGACACACTAGTTTCACGTCGAAGGTGTCAATTGCATTATGCGCGCTTATCCGCACGGTTACTGCGAACAAATTGAATCAACAGGTCCCGAGGAAAATACAGGTTAGAGAAAACGTCCGTCCC
Source organism: Habropoda laboriosa (assembly GCF_001263275.1). NCBI lineage: Eukaryota > Metazoa > Arthropoda > Insecta > Hymenoptera > Apidae > Habropoda > Habropoda laboriosa. Next base: position 1,302,814 of record NW_017100183.1, on the reverse strand, counting down.
ATAGGCGCCAAGGCAGTAGTCAATCTTGATCTCTCTTTTATTTATGCAGCGATGAATAAACGAGTGATGTAGGTGATAATGACGCATGAAATACAAGAGTGATACTCTTGTCTGCTACTAGGTAGATCACCATGCCGAGAGGTGAGAGGTCTCGATAGTAATTTAGCGAATGGCCGACCAGCGGCGCTGTCTTGGTGCAAGCGCGCCGTTTTGCCTTGTCCAGTTGCATACTTTATGAGTTCCCCTGTATGGTCATGAACATGGGACACCATACCACACCGCTATACTTTGCTTTGACAGCGGCGAAATGTTTATTTAATACATGGAAATTCCCGATTCCCAGGTTCGCAACGTACTATACACGGCCGTTTCAGTCTCGTTGGCCCGGCCCACAAATCCTTTCATTTTTTTTCGTGCTCACCACGATGCTCGTACGTTCTCGACCGCGTAAACATTTTTCCCATCGAACAGAATACGCATGAAGTATTATATATTCTCCCATGGTGTTTCTACGCAATTACTGTCATCACATATGGCCAGCCATGCTATTCTCTGTAGAAGAGACTATGATTTTTACGCGTGTGGTGTTTTTTTTTAGAACACGTGAAGTGCCGTATAGTTAGTTCTATTTTTCATTTAATCGTCTATGACCATAGATGGTGTGCATGCGCCCATGAAGTGTATTCAGATTGATACTGTGATAAGATTACTGTTGTAAGTAGGGAAGGAATTTTTTTTTATTGCTTTTAACGTGAGGTGCAGTCTTTGGCACCTAACAGAACCTGTATTACAACCACCATGGTTGTTAAGAGGGCCGTCACCAAACCAAACAGCGTGTCGATTGAACCTCGTTTCACTAGCAACTTTTTTCTTCTTCGGTTGAATGAATGCAGTGTTGATTTTTTCATTCTATTCGATGTAAACGAATGAAATACATCCGAATTGAACGGTGAAGTAGGCGCGGTACTCTCTTTTAAGACGTATCGATCGATAAACGAATATCATGATCGTTCAATTATTGCGTCGTGTCGAATGTTTCCGTGGTTTTTGAACCGTTCACTTCGAAACAACATAACTCGAACGTTTCCTTTTGAAACGAGTGTCGTTACGTTCATTATACTTTTCCAAACGTAATACAAGGGTCATTCGAGGTTATGTCAACGTCATTCTTGTGACATTTAGGTCATTTAAGGTTATGTCAATGTCACTTAGGATAATTGGGGTATCTCTGGGATAAATGCAACGTAATAGATATTCTTGTATTGTTTCAGCAATAGCATACTGAACATAATAGTGATCATTTCAGACAAAATTATTGAATTTCAGCGATGCTATTTATGTTCTCTCAACGTGAATGGTTCAAAACCACAGGATCTTTCCGGATAAACCAATATTAATAGTCTCCCGCCAATCGGTCGAACTGCAATACCTATATCATGGTTTAACGGTGCAAGAATCGTAAACCGAGGGTATAATGATATTACTGCGCATGTCTTGTACTGGTCGCGTGACACTACTTGAAAGACCATAAAATTTAACCTAAATTCTTCGCAGAAATAAAACTACTGCGAATATTCTGTTTAGCAGACGAAAAAAAATCTGCTCTGAATGTTTGCCGACTATGTGTGAGTAAGTCGTCGATAATTGGCGCGATTAGATTTACCATACATGTCTCACGTGTCACCGTAAGCGTTGCGCTGTCCGATAGATTACAAACGTGTTTAATTATCATTTAACGTCTCCACGTTTAGACGTGATTTGACGAGGGTAATGAATGCTAAACACGGCGTGGCAAGCTTATTAATTAATCGCCATAACGGTGTACAGGTCGGTTGGGATAATGTTACGATAAATTACGATGTCGTGTCCAAACTGATATCACAGGTGCTCGAGTGGAGGAACGGAATAAAGTGGATCACCTTCGTGAGGCTGATCTAACTCGTTCGTGGCGTCAAATTATCCTGTTGTCGGATCGGTATTAAGATTCGTACGACTCTTTGATCTTCCGAGGATTATCGAACCATGTCGAAAGGAAATACACTGGAAAATGTAGGCATTAAATCGAAACACGAATCGTTTATGCAATTACAGAACAATGCATGTACGCCGCAAGATCCTACGTACACACACTAACACAATATAACCTATTCGTTGCCATAATAGCTACAAGGCTTTATTTTCATTTTTTAAGGTAATATTTTTTACTTAAATTTATATTTTTTTTAATTTAAAATTCAATCGAATTTAATATTTCATACGTCTAATTGTAAGTGAACACTTGATTACGTCACAATGTTGCCAACTGCGTAGCAATTGAAAAATTCATCAAACATCTTCGAAACGTTAAAACATTTTTACGTGTATTCTTTTTTATAATTATTAAATAATTTGCGAATGAAAGGGTTAATCTGCTGTTCGTATTAACAGTTTAGGTATATACGGTTGATACACCAGACACCCCTGAAGTTGACTGCGAAACTTGAGTAAAAGAGGGTCGAACGCAATTGATTGCAAAATTGGATTGCGAACAAAAGGCGCGTGTTTGTGTTCGATCTACAACAGAGACGTCGTGTAAGAAAGTTATGAACGCGGCTTGTACTAAGGAGCGTTTATAGAGGGAGGTAATGAATCCATTCAAATTCAATTCGCTCAAAGGGTGTTCTTGCTCGGCCGACGTGTACACGTCATTCCGATGTACCGTATAGAGCCGCTTATCAATCTCCCTAGATTTTTCGTTATTCACAAAGAAAACTTGTTGCTTGTTACTATTTTCATTTACATACGCAGTGAGCCGAGCAAGCACATACAATTAGATACATAATCATAAATCGTAAACGAAATAAGCGTTTTATGTTGTTCTTGTGTTATTTTTGGCTTGCTTTCACGATGATTTTAGGATATTCACCGCAGGGACACGATCAAAGAACCTTAGCAGAGACATTGCTCGGGCAAGTGAACCGTGACAGAGGCAGAGTTTCGTAATGATATCGAGACGACACACGGCAACGAGGTCGTTGCTCGATTCGTGTTTGCTCGTTTTAAGGCCGTCGTGAAACACATGCAAAAACATGCGAATCGTTACACGTAGACGGTCACCTGGCCCGGTTGATCGAGAAACCAGAGTGAGAATACATGATTCCCGTAATCGAAGCTGTAGCCTGGGCCTATACAAGACCACGTCACCGATACAAAAAGGTATACAAATAAACTTTTACAGACGTTTTCTTCAGTCGGTTAAACGCTTTTATTCAAACAATGTCTGGAAACTCTAGGGTACAGTTATGAGTGTCTTAGGCGAGGTAACCACGTTAAACCGAACAAGTGGGTTAATGGTGAAGTACACGAGAGAAGAGAAGAGAAGAGGAGAGATGAGAAGGGAGGAGGAGGAGGAGAGAATAGAGAAGAGAGAAGAGACACGATACATATGTATACACGTGCGCGTTTTACAATCCAACAGATAGATACTCTGACAGTTGATGTTGATGAACGATCCCTCTTGGCCTTCGACGGACACAGAAGCTACATCGACGTTAGAGGTTGGCGGTGTGCTGCAGCTGCACCTGCACCACTGCACAGTGAGCGGTATACATTCGGCCTCTCTTCCCTCGGGCCACTGCCACACTTTCGTGTGTAACAACCGGTGTACTCGGTTTTTTAGTCCTCCTTTAGGAACATTAGACGCCCGAAACTGGAGCACCGAGAGCGATTTCGTCGAATCTAGGAAAGTGTACATTGGGGCGAATAAAATCCTTTTTATACAACTAACCGAGAGATCTTGATTCGCGATATGGAATGAAGTATAGTTAGATTTTTGATCGTGTACACAACACACTATCCGTCGTTACGGTGCAGCGTCGAAACGTTTCACAGCGAAGTTTTCGAGAGCGTTATTGTCTAGAAATTAAATTGAAATTCGACCAACACCGATGAGAAAGTTCACCGAGCAATTTCGTTCCTCTACTCGGATGCTTAATTACGTTTTTATACCTGAATCGCGTGTTACCCGCGAAATCTGCGGATAATTAGTCACTACGGACGCGGGACACGATAGAGGAGGCGAGCTTAAAATGTTTCGCTGCGCGGCGCGTATGTAATTCCCCTCTCGGTTTGCACGTGAAATTACCGGTTAGAATGTAAGTAGGAAAGGAGATTAATGTCGCTGTCGGTAACAAGAAAATTCCCCATGATCGTTCGATTAGAAAGTGCACCCGCTAAAATGTAAATGAACGACTACGTCCCGGGTATGGCGTCTTCATCGGGGAGTAGCCGAGAATATTCCACACTTTTAATCGTCTAACTTTCTCAATCAGGTTCCATCGTTGAATTTCCAGTCATTTCCTTTGATCCAGTCTCGGGTTCCTCTTCGACTGGTCCTTTTCTGAAAAGGAAAACTATCTTTCCTGTTCACTGTATGAAATAACACTTCTAAGGTAATAAAACCAGGTATTTACGGTAGCTCTAGTTATTCTAGATCGCAGAACTTGATTCCTAAACGAATACAGAAAGACACTTGTTTCTTTGCTAGTGGTAATCAAGGATGGATTAGGATGGTAGAACAGGACATCCCTTCAGAATCGGGAGAGACCGGACCAAATGTGGCCGGAGACCATTTCCTGGAGATGAAGAAGAAGAAGAGGAGGAGGAGGTCGAAGAAGAAGAATAAGATATCTTCTGGTGGAGGAGGAAGAGTTGGCCTAGAAACGGTGGTTCTCCGATCTCCGATCTGTTGCTGGGTTTTCAGGCTTCGTTCCCTCGTTCCACCTCGTCCAGCTACACAACCCCTCCCCCGTTTGACTGGCCGTCGACGACGATGATGGTAATGGTAAATGGCCCATGGAGAGGCTCTCCAGTCCGCGCCTCCACTGGAAACGGGAGCACGCCACGTGAAAGTAGGAAGGGGAGGCTATAGCCGGACTGACGTCGCTTCGTGCGCCTCAGTCGTTCGTGGACCTCGAAGGACGATAGAGGTCGAAGAGGGCACTTCCTCCTCTCCTTCCTCAACGGCGCCACCACCATCCTTCTTCTCCGATCATCTTCCTTCGCGCCTTATCCTCTTTAACCGGTGGCGAGAACAGCCAGCCAATCTTCATACACACAATAAGATAATCGTTTGTTCGAGACGTCCGCCTACTGCGACTACGAGAAAGTTGACTTATAACGACGTCGTTGACACACGATCGTGGCACAACGTCCGAACGGATCGTCGACAGTTAGGAAGGATGCATCGTCACATCTCACTCCTCGTTGGGATCATCCTGCTGTGCTGCCTTCAAGGTCGGTATCGCTTTTAAACCTCTACAACTGTAGAATCGACGGGTAAAGTTGCTCCACACGTCCGGTGAAAGTCTCTGCAACAGGTCGGACTCACCCGTCTTTTCTTTCACGCATCCCTGTTCTTTTTTTCTTTTTCTTTCTTCCACCTCTCCCTTTTTCCTATCTCGTTACTTTTTCTTTGTTTTTCTCTTTCTTTTTTCAAACCTGTGCCACATAGATTACGGTATTTCGGTCGCAGAGAGATTGATCGATAATTCGTTCCCGTCTACTGCAACCAGCCCGAACAGTTTCACGGTTGGCTAATTGAGAAATAAATGAACTCCACGCGATGCACGAATAGACGGGTCCATTCATTATTCCGCGTAAAAGCAGTCAGCCGTCCGATGGAGAGTAAAAGCACACGGCCAACGGATTCCACGTCAGGGATGCGTAATGGTGATCGATATTGCGTTAAAGTAGAGATTCGTCCTAGCGGCATATTAATGTCCAAGAGAAATACCACCACTCGTTAATTTATATCCACCGTGGTAAAATCAACCTCTCACGTTCACCAGTTTCTGTCAGCAGTACTCGGTGGTAGTTAAAATCATCGTCGTTCCTTGGCATTCGATAAATTTCATCTCACCCGACGATCAGAGAAATACGTACGTATATACGTAACGTGTACAAACGAGCCATCGAATGCAGTACGAATCGCAATTGGTCGAACGTTTGTCGCAGAATTGATCCTCGTCGAAGTGGGTCAGTCAACGAGCTGCAAAGTTCAAAGAGCCAGCATAGAGCGTCGCTGGACTAAAAAAAAGAAAAAAAACATCTAATCTTTCCTTTTTCTCTCTCACAACGAAGAAAGCAAAGCTCCTTCCGGAGCGATACCGATGTTCCTGTATCGACGTCCAGCCTGTCCCTTCGTTCTTTTTTTCTCTTTTTCTCGGCAAATGGCTTTGGTCAGAGCACCCATTGAATTCTCGACAGGGGGGCCGGTATCTCTCCATGGCCAAGTGCGATGCTCTTTCAACTAAGGGGGGAAGAGAGAGAGAGAAAAAGGAGAGAGGGCCAATGGTTTTTCGTTTTAATCTCCTGCACGCTGGTAGCATCGTGCACGAGAGTCGACTCACGGGGGCGAGTTCCTTCCTCTTTCTCTCTCTCTGTACGCAAAGCTCTGTTGGTCCTCTCGAGCCCGTACAGCGTGGCGTCACTCGATGTTTTATATTTCCATCCATTTATGGGACCCCACGTGTGTGTACACACACACATATATCTACCTCGAGTATCTTTTAATTAATTCACTAATAGAAAATTCATTATCTCCCGTAATAAAGATATTATTACGGGTATTCCCACGGGAGTTTCCTCCGCGAAATATCTCGCATTCTCCCAGTCTCTAAACTCACTCTAAACGATCCCGCTTAATGCATTTTATATGCAGTATTTATTACTCTTCCGTGTACACGTACATATGATAAGTACTAGTTAGCATTAGGAATAGGCTAATTTTATTAGACGTATCTTATGGTTAATCTACCGCAAGTACATAAAGGGCCTCTCTCGGTCGAGTGTTCGACCAGGCACGTATAACTCGTGAAACGACAAGTTAGCCTACGGCCTCGACTCATTCGCCTAATTAAGTATGCTAATCGTCTTAAAAAAAAAAAAAAAAAAAAAAAAAAAAAAACCCCCGGGGGGGGG
>NW_017100183.1:1285363-1295758 GCF_001263275.1 Habropoda laboriosa | reverse complement strand
GAAAAACTCGCTGGGTAGCGTAGTCGAGACCCTGAAAATTCACGGAACGGAAGCGGAATGGAGAGGAGATCTCCGATCGTTTCGTTGCTTCGTTCGCGCGATACGTTTCATCGATGGAAGTTAAGAAAGATAGAAGCACTAGAGAAACACACACACACACACACGATCGAACACGTACGTGTTCCGAACACGTACACTTACTGTTCACGATAATACGATTTATATTTCTATCCTAAGCAACTTCTAATCTTTAGGCCTGTAATAATAGCGAGTTTATAGGCTGGCCGGAGAAAACTAGCCGCGATATTGCTCGGTTTCACTAGGTGGATAACACTTTCAGCTGAGCAGCATTTTAATGAATTTTAAAGCGTTTCCTAACGAGGCTACCGCGCCGTTCGTGGAAATTATAAATCACCGCGATTAATTCGAACGTTCTAAATACGAATCACCATTTCTTTTCCAACGAGGCGTGCAAATTTTCCTATTACCGTGACCGCAGATCCGTGGCAATTTTTATGCAACCGGCTTACGCGTCTATATATAGCGCATATTTAATTGAATAATGGAGTTGCACGCGCGACTCTGCATATTTTATCCACGCGTGCGTACCAGCCGAGATATGTAATAACGGATGACACAAGAAACGAGAATTTATGCCTTCTTTCACGGTGGAAGAAAGCACGCTGCCTGCTCTCCGAACATGCTCCTTTTCCTGGGATTTTTACCTTCGCCTATTGTGGCCACGCAAGAAATACGACGGTAATCCTTTGCCACTCACAAAAAGGTTTTGTGTATCTTTCCAGCTTCCGCCTTCGAATATGCTCCTTCCACTCGGGAAATCTCGTTTTCTCCACGCCTCCTTTTTCCGGTTCGTAACCAGAGGAATCATTTCCCTCGATAGAGTAGCGTCAGGTAAACAACGCAACGCGACCTTTCACGTCGCGACAGGCCGGTGTGTTTTATCATCGAGAATCTCGGTACCTTTGCACGACTTCGTACGAAAGAAACGTTTCGTGAAAAACCCAGCGAGGGAGAGATGTCTTCGATGAAAGACGATCTTCTCTGGAAATGTCGCGATTTCGTCGGTTCGTTGACTTCTCTCGAACACGTTCAAATCCATCTGACCTGGTTTCATCCCTCTGGATAACGACGAGAGATTAAATCGACGCTCGATATTACACCCGCGAATGAAATTATACTTGGACAAGTTGAAAGAAAGGGAGAGAACGGGGGAGAGACAGAGAGACAGGGGATGTTCATTGGCTCGTATTCTCGCAAGCTTCCTCGTTCTATCGACTATGAAGCGTGTTTTCACGCTTGGAAAAACCTTCTCGTTTAGCCGAGTGTGAAAAAGGGCAGCACGTCGCTTCGTCCCTCCTATACACGATTTTACGTTTATTAATACACCCCTCGTTAACAACCACCTGATGATCTCGCGAACGTAGCGGAAGGCGCGAGAGTGTGACACTTTAAACGACAAACTTCGCCCTGGCAAACGGTAACAGTTCTCCGAAAACGCGCGTTCTCTCTTTATCGTACGAAAACGATCGGATTAATTCACCGCACGTGCGAGATCCAGATTAGAATCGCGATCAATTTAACATTCCGATGATGTTCGAACGTCTGCTGTCAGAAAAGTGGAAAACGTTGTACGCGTGCCAATTAGCGCGAGTCTGTCTTGTGTAATTACATGTATGTGTAACGGACAATTACTCGTTCGAACACATCCTGCTCACCGGTCAGCAGCCGAACGAAACTCAATTACCAGTATTGCCGGCAATTAAAACGGAAGAAATCGAGAAACGTTGAATATAATAATAGAGAGGGGCGGGGAATGATAGAAAACAGGCGAGAGCTGATCTCATGGGGAAAATTGGATCGTGAATCGAAACTGTTGAAGATCGTTGCGCTTATGATATTACCACGCCTACGCTGCTTTCATACGAAAGCTGTGAGAGTTCTTTTTACGTTACGCGTTGCTTCGGTTCGTTCCGACTGTAATTCCTTTCTTTGGAGATCGAGAAACCCCGTTACCGTTACTCGAAAATGCTTAGAAAATATTTGTACGGCCTGGTTTTGTGACACCGAAACGGCTAAATAGTAGGCTGCATTTCACATAGACCGAATGGGACTCATCGTTGTACCTTTCGTCTTCGACAGCTCTCCCTTCTCTCCCTCTTCTTTTCTATGTTTTCCCTCTCTCACACGTGTTTTTGATTATTTTCCAAGAGAAAAAAGACGTGGTACAAGCCTTTCGTCTTCCCTCTCTCGGAAGATTTTTTGATTATTTTCCAAGAGAAAAAAAAAACGCGATACAATGTATCGATTTGATAGAAGATTCGAATGAAATGGTAGGCTGCATTTCACCGAATTGGGACTCTTCTTTGTACCTTTCGTCTTCTACAGCTCTCCCTTCTCTCTCTGTTTCTTTAATTTACCTCAGAGATTTTCGTTATTTTCCACGTAAAAAAGGACGTGATACAGTCTATCGATGTGATAGAAGATTCGAATGAAATAGTAGGCTCTCTAATGAATCGAGACTCTCCCCTGCACCTTTCGTCTTCGACAGCTCTCCCGTCTCTCCCTCTTTTCTTCTAATTTCCCTCTCTCAGAGGATTATTCATTACTTTCCAAGAGAAAAAAAGACGCGATACCGAACGAATGATCGAAGTTGAAACACGGATAGTGTGCTTTAGGGACCAGTAAATTCTCTCGGATCGCGCGTAAAAATGCGAGTAACGTAATAGCTTATGCCTGTAACCGAGCGTTGCAAAAGTTGACCAGAGTCTGGTTGTGCAAACTGTGCTGCGAGGAGAGATGCGTAAGTACGATTTTATGCTAACAATAAGTGGAAAGGGTTATGTAGCATCGGTTGGAGAGCACGCACAGTAGATGCTATCGAAACAATTTCCTCGTCGTGTGTCGGCGCGATATTTGCACACCGCCAACCAGCTAGCCTCCTAGGAAACGTAAATTATTCATTAAACTCCACGTACGAAATGTAGTCACGTTCTCGTTTCGTTTTAACGTTAATTCTTTCAACGATTTGCGCTTAACCACCTCTCCCTCTACCTTCACAAACCTTTTTTTCTTTCAGTTTTCATTCAGCATACGTGTATTCTTCCCCTTCTCGATCATCGATGCACACAAAGGGGAAACGCGTGCATTGAAACACTTTCGCGGGCGTACATCGCACCTTTCACTTGAAATTAGATTAAACGCGAACGCAACCACGCTTCCACCACCTGTCTCTTTCAGTTCTTCTTCTTTTTTTTTTGAATTTTGCAACGCGATCACGTACGGCGCGCTGTGTCGTCGGTACAATGAGGCCTAGTGCCGCGTTTAATGGAACGTATCGGGGAATCTAGTACATCTAGAAGCTGAGTTTCAATCGGATTCATATTGGCCAATCGCGACTCTTTTTTTCTCTTCACTTCACTTTTGCGTATCTCGTGTGCTCGTTCTTCCTTTTTTTCTTCTTATCGTCGTCCCCCCGGTCGGCGAACGTGATATTTACCAAGAGTTATTTCTATCACTCGTGCTGCTTTTTCTTCTATTTAACGTTCGTCGGGATAGAAAGGATCGATCGTTGTAAAAAGGAACAGTTGATCTTCGATAGGCACACTTGACGGCGCAAAAATAGCCGGAGAAAAAAAAAGGTACTTTTTCATTGCACACAGATGATGATGGGATAAAAAGAGAGGAATAATGTCGTTCCACTTGCCGACATGAATTAGCATCATGCCAGACATACACAATGCATACGTGATTCTTTGAAACTAGGCCAGCTTGAAATTCAGTTGTACACTCCAAGTGATTCACGTTTCATAATTCAACATCTCTTGTGCTTGTCTTAGCCGTTCTTAACGAGTTACCTTTTCTTTTTAGACACGATGTGACTAATATTTACTAGGACCGATGATTCTCTCGGGGAAGACGATCAGAGGGAACTCGGAGGAACGAGAAAGGTGGAGAGAAGATTCGATCGGATTCGAGCATTAGCGTCAACTCTGAGGAATTCTTAGACAAGGAAACGCGTGCAAGAGCATAACGACATTGCTGATACGTAGCATAGATATTATTAGTAGCTACGTCTACGCGTGCTATTAATACTCCAACCTGTCTAACTAGTTTCTCGGTCTTCTCTAGCCGATCGACTATTATTTAGTCGAGCTATGCTATTTTCGATAAGATCGTCGATCGTGGATACCTTTATTCCGGTACACTCGCCTGTAGAATATACGCGACACACTGTGTATACTTGGTCGATTGATGATGTACAGCGAATATACATTTCCATCGTTCGCGTTGACAAATGTCCTGTGTCAATAACGCTCGAGATTTCGCTTGGTTTTGACAGTTTCGATGGTTATCGATCGAGGAAAATGGCAAATGGTACCACAGAGTGGGCGTTGCTCTTCCGCGAGCCACCGTTGTTTCGCGTTATTGCCTCGTTAATCACCTGCATTCGATAGATATCCAATTCATTTATGGTTTGATTGCTTGAAAAATGAAAAATTGCCTTTCTATATCGTTCGTTATTGCAGTTGACAAACACACACACACGCGTTCTTAAAAATGTATCATTTCTTTTTTAATACTTCCACTACTTCATAATTGAAGAAATTTTGTAACGCGGAAGCTGAACGATTGTAGCGATGGTCAGTAGCGAAAGGGTTAATCCCCGATATCAATATCTCGGAGTAGAGATACACCTGTTTTAAATGGCAAGCGATACTCGATCGTGAAAATCGATCGAAGCTTCATCGAGCTTACAGACTGAACCTTGAGGATCTGTAGACCGCAACCTGATCACCGGTTCCATGAAACCTTGTTCGATCGATAAACCAGTCGGCTGTCCTTTCGGGAACGACACCGTTACCGTGGCTGCTCGATTCATCCGCCGATGCTTGACTTACTTCGCTGACCTGAAGACCCAGTGAACGTGTTCCCGTGAATTTCAAACGCGTGTGTCGTCCGTCGTTCCTATAGATCATCTACGTATTTCCTCGACATTTTACACACCTGATGTTCCCCGATAAGAAAAAGAAGAATTCATGTTCAAGGTGCCTCTCTCTCTCTGCGGCACCTCTCGAAGAATTTTACATTGAAATTCTCGGTCGGTTAAGGAAACTCGACTTGATCTTTACGGTGGACGTTAGAGATTAAGGTTGGCGTCAAGATTAGCATAGCGTTCCTTCACGATCATCCGCTAGTTTACAACCGATCCGTCGGGTGAACGGAGAGAGAGAGAGAGAGAGGCGGCTATATCAAGTTATATACAGCTCGAGCGATCGGTAATGATATGCGCATAAAAGATTTCGTGTATTCTTGCCGGGAAAATACCGCGAGCGAATGCGACTGCGTATTTACGCTGGACGCCGTCCACCGAAATGCACGTCACGTTTTTTCGATGTCGGCTGACTTCGAACGAATGACGTCGCGTTAAAACGCGAAGATTCCAACCCGGACTGAGACCTCTATCCAGACCTTTTATATTAGTACCACCTTTCTCTCCCTCGTGCTTGTAGATCGTTCAGGCTTGTTCTGCCTGGACAAGTCGACAATCAATTTGTAAGCCAAGAGGGAAAAGAGAGGGAGAGAGAGAGGGAGAGGTGTACACCGGCGATTATTTAACGAACGAGATATACGAGGATAGGCGCGTTGTAGTAAAAGAGGATTACGGTCGCTGTAATTGAATGGGCTAGAAGTTATAAGATCCACGTTTTAACTTCCTCATACCGACTTCTCTCTTCTCTCTTCTCTTCGTCTTAACCACCAACCTGTATTTCTATCGTCTCTGTAGTCGTAAAACGACGAGATTTAACGCTTCGATCCGGCTGGAATAGTGGCTCGAGGGTTTTTCGACGGTTTTTCTACGCGAGACTAATCGCGAGAGGGATCGTTGTAATGTGTTAGGCTTGGTCGTTGTAACGAGAAGAAAAGTGATCTCGCGAAACGAAATGATCGCCGTGTAATGAAAAGATAGGAGAGAGAGAGAGGAAGAAGATCGGTAAAAAAGAGGGCTTCTCCTTTATTTACATTTCGATATCATCGGGTAGAGATATATCTATCTAGAGCTGTCAATTTCACGCTCCACTTTTCTCATTTCAACGTGTCTAATGATTTCTCGAGATTATTAGCAAAAAATAACCGGGCGCCCATAATGTGTTCCTTGATTCGTGCGGCGAGAAATCACGCAAATGAGAAAGCCACGAGTTCGTTTAGAAAAAGAGTCGGAAAGATGAAGAGGGAGAGAGAGAGAGAGAGAGAGAGGATTCGACCGTGTTCGACGATCTCGATTCTCCTGTTTAAAAACTTCTCGATCACGTGTACACGCGTTTTGTTTGACGAACCAAACGAGCACACGTTAGGTCGTTTCGTAGTAAATTTCCACGATCGAGGGTTGTGAAACCCTGGCCTAGACTGGAAGTAGGTATGGAGGTAAGGTCGAGGTCGCTTTCATGGCTCCCTAGTCCACGGTGAATCACGGGTAACGCTGTAAATTAATAGCTGCACCGTGGGTTAAAGGCTTTCTCGCCTCTGGTGAGCATCAATGAAAGATTGAGATCGTCTAACACCATCCAGGTCTAGTCGATTAATTTTACCCGTTCTTCTAACCGGTTAACACACCGGCGAACCCCGGTCACATTAAATATCCTTACATTCTACTCTCTTCCAAGTAAAAAGAGAGTGTAACGAGTGATACTGTTAATACATCGTCTCTCTGGCCTGTGATTTTTAATACGTCGGTCGTAGAGAGAAGAGAGTAAAGTAGGATCGAGGTCGCTTTCGATGCACATCTGACGTGATGAAACAGATGTTGGCGAACGAACCGAGCTTGATTCCGAGGCCTCTCTCTCTGGGGACTATCAATGGTATACTGCTAATTAAAGGTCGAGGTTAGTCTCGTAAAACGTTTACATGCCAACGATGAAAGTAGTAACTGGTTGTTTCATACTTTAGGTCCTGTTTACATGCTCCTCGCAGAATTACCAGCAGATCTCGGAGATATGATTAGACGGATCGGCGAAGGGATTAGCAAATCGCTATTGAATCGAGCCTTAAATTGCAAGGTAATGATAGACCGAGTGTCTAATGGAGCAAGGCGATTTTTCTTCTTTTCTTTTCTAATTTCCACCAGATCACCGGACGGGTTTTTCCTTCTTTTCATCGTAGAAACGCCATTTATTACGTCTCGTTGGCACGTTGTGTCACATGGGGTAATTATCATCGAAGATCCGATTAAAATCGGCTTGAAATATTGGACAGAATGTCGGAAGGGTAACTCGTGAGAAAATTTCTCTCTCTCGTTGGACGGAACTGGTATTATTCTCACGATGAAACTCGCGGGGAATTTTCGGTGAAATTTTATCGTGGAGAAATAGAGTGCCGCGTACCCGTTATTAATAGCGCGAAACGGTAGAGCAAGTGTCGAGAATTCCGCTCTGAAATTCTAGAGATCAGAAAGTAAAATGTATATTTAACACGTGCACAAGTAGTGCAGTTTGAGAAATAGAGTCGCGCGGTTAATATGTTAATTTCATCGGCGTGTTTCCGTCATTTTTATCACCGCCGCGAGATACATCCACGGCGATTCTCAGCGTTGTAAAAGTGAAATTCCTCATTTAGAAACGGCATCTCGGTGTAACACGTGCCTTAGCATCATCGATCATATTGTCAACGCTTCCAGCAACGTCGTTAGATCTCTCTCCCCTCGGGTTAATTTGTAAATCCCCGGAGAGAGAGATCCGAGTGTGATTCGCTTGCAAAAAGTTCAACGATCGAGGAGCGCGTCGCGGATGAAGGAACGTCGACCTTCGTCCGATAATTATCCTTTCTCTGGGATGCAGTGGTGCGTTTCTTCTTAATCACTCAATATTCCGTCCCCCTTACCTCGTTTTACTCTAATTACCTCTAATACGCAATTTCCTTAAAGGCAAACACGTGCGTACGTGTACCGTATGCTTCTCACGTGGTCTCCGTCTCTCTCGACCGTTCAACGATAAGTCTACGAAGGAAATCTCGAATTATAGCCGAAAGGTTCATGCCCGATGAAACATACTTGCTGGAATCCGCAACGAAGGAAATCTCGAATTATAGCCGAAAGGTTCATGCCCGATGAAACATACTTGCTGGAATCCACAAGACTTTACCGCTGTTACGCGAACAGTTAGCAACTGTGATGCACGTTTGTGAAATTGAAGCATTCGTTTAGAGATCGATACGAACTGGATCAAAGCTGAAGCACATTTCACGCGATCCTGACTGAAATTTTGATCTCTTAACTCCTTTTTACCTTCTAACGATAGGATAGCACTATGCATATAGCTCGAACAAACTCATTTGAATAAAATTTACACGTTTCCGGGCAATAATCGACCGAGTGTGCGCTACCAAAAAACCATTCCAACCAGTACGACTAACATGCTTGCAGAAAATACGACTGCGAAGAGTCAACTTCTCCGATTTCTGTCGCTTCTCCATTCGATATCCTCGAACGTGTAAACCTTGACACCTGAATTAATCTCCCGACCTCGCTATATTTCTTCCAGCTATACACTCGGCACGTTCGCCACAGAATTACGATTCCATGAAAATTTTATCGCCTCTGGGCAGCGAATTCGTAAAAGAACCAGCCGAAAAATTCGTGATTCACACCGAGTAACGTTATCCACCGATCGTATATACATACATACACCGCGTTACCTGTCTTCCTACTCCCGTTATCCAAATTCACGCGAGAAAAAGGTAAAAGCCAGCCTGCCGTACAGTATCAAACAAAAGACGAAAAAAAAAAAGGAAGGTACAATTGCCCGTGCGTTTACAAAAGAACAACAGCATTGTGCGTTACCGGTTCCCCACGTGGAATGTGTCGAGTAATCATCGGCTTCTATACGCACGTGTATTCACGGTTCGAAGCCGTTCGTATCGAATAACTAACCCCCCGTATGTAACGAACGCGCTAAAACATGGATCCTCGTTACGAATCCCTCTTTAACACCTGTTTGTTCATCGTATGCTATCGGCATGCAACGTAGAGGAGGATCCTTCTTTTTCCCCTATCCCTCACGTCTGAAGGTGAAAGATAACCTGTTACATGCCGCGAGAGGAGAGCATCATACGTGCGTGTTCGACGACACGAGCATCGCGGGGCAATTTCTGGAAAGATAAACGGAACGCGAGGAGCGTTCGCGCACCGCGTGATTCCCCGTTGCACGCAACACGCGGAACAAGAGAGAAAAGAGGGGAAGTCCGGTAGGGTGAATCGGCAGCACGCGACGATTCATCGATTGAATTTTCACCCGTTCACTTCTCCGTACGAGTCGTCGAGCACGCACGAGATTTTCTGCCGCTCGCGGTC
Organism: Habropoda laboriosa; assembly: GCF_001263275.1. Lineage (NCBI taxonomy): Eukaryota > Metazoa > Arthropoda > Insecta > Hymenoptera > Apidae > Habropoda > Habropoda laboriosa. The sequence goes on along the minus strand of NW_017100183.1, from coordinate 1,286,394 downwards.
GCCTATGTAGGAAGAGTGCCGCGTGTGCACGCGTTGGAATTTTCACGCTGCAAGAGACTGCGAAGGATCGCGGAGGAAGCGAAGCACAGGCGCGAAAAAGTTGGAGGATAACGGAGTGAAAAAAAGTGGAGGTAGCGCGAGTTTAAGGTACGTGACATAGGCCGATCGATCGGCCAAGCGCGCACAGAAGGTTTCTCCGATGTAACGGATCGCCGCGAGTTCCGCACACGAGGACGCGCGTGCACAGAGCTCGTGGGAGATCGAGCGATCTGGGAGGTAGTTTTTCGCCCCAGTATTCCACTTACCACTCGCCACTTAGAACTGCGACGATTTATGGAACGCGACTCGTTTGTCGTGCTCGTCCGCGATCGGCGACACACATTGCGAGCTTCTTCTTTTTCTTTTTTAGATCCAGGACCACGCGCTTCCTATGCGTCCTCTTTGTTTCCCGATGATTTACGGTCGACGATGATTTCGACGAGATAAGTGGCTCTTTTTAGAATCGTAGCCTGTGTTCGTGAGATAGGATCTAGAAAGGTGTCTTACCGAAATTGAGGGAATTAATTAGACACGTTTTTAACGAAGCTTCGAGTAATTCTTGTATTTCCGTTAGAATTTCAACGAAGTATCGAAGAAGTTGGTGCCAGATTTTCAGAGGTGGCGGAAACCTTACCGACTTTCGGCACAGATCGAAAGATACACCGTTTGTCTTTCATTTTCAAATAATTACTCATTTAACCCCTTGCGCTACGATTTAATTGCGAAAAATTGTGCACTAAAGAAGCGTTTAATTTTAACTAGCCACTATATGTAAATTGTCACGAAGAAAACAACGTATTTTATTTTACGATTCGTATATTTTGTAAATTAGAAGTATATCATTGGTTTGGATATAAATGTAATTCATTGTGGAAGATCAAAATGACAAAAGTAAAAAAACATAATTCAAAGTAGAACTTAAATTAGATATAGCTAATAGTTTTCAAGTGTGTGCTACTTTTCAAAACATTCTGGCAAAGGTATCTAGCATT
>NW_017100183.1:1251014-1285249 GCF_001263275.1 Habropoda laboriosa | reverse complement strand
TAGCATTGTTTTTTCTTTTTTTTTTTTTTGTAAAAATATGTATTGACCGATGTTCACACTTACGCTAGCAAGCTACAGCTGGCTGCTACAGAAAATTGTCTCAAAAATTAGCTGTAGAAATTTTGTGCATGTTACAACGTGTTAACTATAATCTCAGTCGTATAGTGCGGTTTGGTATGAAAAACTCGTGACGAGCTAGACTCGTCACTGTAGCGCAAGGGGTTAATTCCATTTCAGTTTCAAATGAAATATGCTTCTGCACACGCCGCTTGCATTTTATTTTGAAATTATTCATTTCGTTCCATTTCAGTTTCAAACGAAATCTGCTTCTGCACACACCGCTCGAAAGGGAATAATTAAATCGACGATTAGGCATATCGTTTTTTCCAACTCCTAATCTATCTTTAGTATCTTTAGTTCCTTATTATTTCGTATACGGTTTTCTTTACCCTAAATAACGGCCGTCCAACGATTTCTAACGGCGACGACCATAAACGGAGGATACTAACCAGGTGTATATCGAGAATCAATTCCATAGATCGTACAACAGTCTTTCTATCCCAACACCGCCTGTATCACCGTATTCGTAGTCATTTTAATTAGTTTTTTCCTTGCCGTTTTGAGAGACAAGGGCGGCCGCGGTGTACAGTTAGAACGGATAGATTCGAACCGGTACTCCCGTGATTAGCATTTATGAGCATTGTTTCGTTTTCGAAAAAATCTCCGAGCTAAACGAATTGTTGCCACACCGTGGCGTCGTCTGGCTACCTGTAATAGGTGAGAAGAAGCCGAGAGATGCGTCGCGCCGTCGTGGAGACTCGACGTGAAACCTGTTTTGATTAACAACTGCCAGCTAACTTGTAATTAGCTGTTTTGCGCTCTGAAATATTCCCTTTGATAGCACGCACACACGCGTCTTTATCACAGTTTAACCAAACTTAACGACACAGACCGTGCTTATGATGCATTAAGTCCGATCCTCATGAATAAGTTTCTCGTACAATTTTAATGCGAAACTTCTGTTCGCTTTATCAAACCGGCCCAGCTCTACGGAACGCAGGATTCTGTGTTCGTTATTATACATAGGCAGTTAAAGTTCGCCCACGATGATAAATCATTTCGAACGCCTTTCGTCTTTTCCTGCGAATCCCGCTCGAATCTCCGCTTCTTTACGACGTTATCGGAACAATGGCGTCTCTTGCACAGAGGAAATGGGATAGTTTCGCCCGTGATACGGAAGTCGTGACGATACATGCGTCTCGTCGTTAACGTCCGGATTCTTTCCAGTTTATCTCCGTGATAAACTATGAAACAATGATCCTCCGCTGTGGAGATGACAATGTTCTTAGAAATATACTCGGACTCGTCGTTAAACCGTAATTTTATCCACTCGGATAGAATCTAGATTCCAAATCTTACATTATCCGTCTAACGATACGTTTCTTACATTTGAATGATACTTTTGCCTCGATCGTATCTTCGCGTAAAAACATGGAAAACCGCGGTAACGAGTGGAAGAGAAGCAGACGGTGTAAAGGCGTTTTAATTCGAGGAGAAAAGGAGAGGAAATTGAAGTTAGCCGAGAGGAAAGAAGTAGAAATATGTATTAACACGTAGGATTAATTGCTCGACGTTCGCGTGCTCTCTATAACAGCGAAATAAAGGTTGGTTAATGCAACGCAGCGCGGACGTGTTACGGGACAATGCTATGAGGAAGACGAGATCGTTTCGCGGTGATAAAGGGGCCGGCTACGTCCAGAGAAGATCGGCCCTGGCAACGGTGTAGAGATGAGGCTGGAAGCACGAAGAAGAAGAAGAAGCTGACCGCTGAACACTGGCCGAGAACCACGAACACGAACGACCTTACCGTGATTTTGACGCTATCGATTGCCGGAATGATTTACGCGGACGTTGAGATACCTTGTCCAATGCACGCGATCATACTCGCCGGTTAGATCGTTCCTCCTAGGATTAATGGATTACTTATGCACGTCTAGAGCGTTGCTCTCGATTTTCTTCGCTGTTCGGAACCGGTCACGAAAAGAGATACCACCGCAGTTGGGTATCGAGGAGGCGATTCGGTTTCGTCGACGAAGATCGCTGATTTTTCTAAGCTCGTTTGTATTCACAGGCCAGGTTGGTCGTTCAGATGGCAATTCCGTGGAATCGTAGAGAAAATAACGGTTACAGGTTAGGTGAATTCTAAGGTTGGAGAACGATTGGAGGATAGATTAAAGGGGAGGATTCCCCATAAGCTCGCGGAAGCATCGTCAGCTATTCGAGTTGAAGGAGGAAGCGCGAGAGGAGTCAGCTTACGATAACCGATCGCGAGCACACGGTACAATTTGTCAAGCGTTCCAAGCGGGATCCGTAGCTGGAATCTCGAGAAACTCTGGAAACTATTCGACGATTCCGGCTTCCGCGCGAACCAAGTCATTCTCTCCCCCTGTCTCGCCAACATTTATCAATGCACCGTCCACGGATATAATATACACCACCGGCTTCCACCGTTAATTAAGTCGATTGGTCCATAGCGATTTCACAGGTCGTCCGTTTATTCCCTTTTCCTATTCCCGTGTATATTCTTCAACGGTGTACACAGCAAGGAACCGAGCAAGGAAACGATATCTCGTTTACCTAGCCGTAACAACAAGAACAAGACGACCGCGTTTCTTTTCTCATTCTACCTAAGGTTTAACACGCGTTGCACCTAACGTCCGAGCTTAATTGACACCGGCCACTTAAGGATTCACGAGAGAGAGACGGAGAAAGAGAGGCGTTCGTGAAACGAATTCCCCCCTTGCGGCTCGTTTAATTATCTTTCCTCGAATCAAAGGTTCTGTCATGCGAGCCGGTGCGCTTCGAACCGCAACGTCCATCGAGTTCATCTAACCCGCCCGTTTTTCTGATAGTGTCTCCTGGTTGGAAACAACCGACTCGGTGAAACAAGAAACAAAAGGGGTAAAGAGAGCGGGAGGAGACGCGCGAGAGAGTCCCTCACATTGTCCATTTTATTTATGAGCCTAGGCTTATAGTACACCTATTCGTATCAAATCGTTCCGGTTCGTTAAACAGATCCTTATTTCTCTGTTATCGATCTCTCCCCGGTCGCCTCTTCTTCTCCAACTCGGCTTCTCGTTTCGTGGACAAAAATCCACAAGGAGCAGCCAGCATCCACCCGGTTGTCGGCTCTTGCATCCTTGCCGTGGTTCACCGACCCGCATATTTCTCTCTCCTCCTCCTCCTCCTCCTCCTCCCCTTCTCTTTTTTTTACGAGTCCACCGTTGATCTTCGTCTCTCGTGTTGCAGCAAGTGGCGCGCATCCATTGTGCACCGCGTGCATGCATGCACGCGCTCGCCGGTTGCTCGCTCGCGCGACCCGTACAATTTCTACGGGGATATAATTCGATCTGCATTGTTCGCCAATCGCCCCCTGGCCAGACGTCGCCCCCTTATTGGCATAATTGATTCACTTAATCGCCTTCGTGGGAGTGACGGACACCTCCTTCTGACCGCGCCATCAACGCGCTAATCGCACGTCCACTTGGCCAACTGACGTCCGCTCCGAGGAAGAATCCTCCTCCTCCTCTTTCGATCTTCCTATTCTTCTTCTTTGTTCCACCGAGTTCCTCTTCTTCTACGCTTACATTGTACACCGGCTGGTTGGTTACGGCGACGCGTACGAGCGAATCATAATCGTTTTTCTCGCAATCTACAGCTTCTTGCGCGCGATCTTCTTCGGCGATGGCTTCCGTTTTTCTGGCGCCTTCGCCGGCTTGATCGATAGTCTCTCCCAGTCGGGGAACACTTCCTCTCTCTAACTTGGCAAATTTCCGGATCGATTACGCGTCATTACGCAAGGGTATCTTTCGGTTAAAATTCGTCGGTGTTTCGTACGGAGGGAAATAAGGAACGAAAATATACGAACGTGTTAAAGGAATCTCAAATATTCACTGTCTCGGTTCGAAAACGGGGCAGCAGAACCTCCTCTATCTCCTCTCTCCATCTATGCATCGAGATCCTCGGCGGAAATTCAATTTAGATATCGCGTCGCGTACTTACACGCGCATCGCGAACGAGCTATATTAGCTAATCCAGTATACCGATCGATGAATCGTAATCGTCGTAATTACGTACACGTTTACGCTCGCGAGCCATCCGCGACGCTTATCTGTTCGCCGTATTCGGGTTATTAGCGTGGCACGGGGGGAATCAGGAAGGAGAGACAAAGTAAATCGATTATTACACGGAGAGAGAAAGAGAGAGAGAGAGAGAGAGAGAGAAGAGCGGCTATGTAATATCGTACGATGTTCGCGGTGATAAATCGAGCAGGAAGAAAGTTCGCCGTTGTCGTCCGCCCTTATATTACAATGCGTATCATCGGCTTTATCTTCTCTCCCCTCGTTCACTTTGTGAATTTCGAGCGGGCATGATTCTTGGATTCGTAGCGAAGCTACGAATTACCGCCGCCGCTGTAGAAAACGGGATCAAGGTGCGTCCTCCGGTTTGATCGCGCCGCGATCTCCAGCAAATTGCATCCCGAGGAGCCTCGAACTCGATCGTTACACGCGGAAAGAAGCTATAGTAATCCGCCGTATGGTGATTCCAATGAAGAAAGGCAGAGAGAAAAAAGGGAAGAAAAATGGTTTTTACGAGCAACCAAGGGAGCGTGAACGCGCAAGAGCCGCGCGATGCGTGACTCCGATCGTAGATAAATTATCGAGTTGCGAGAGAGAACAGAAGAGAGCGAATCGTCCATTAAGCTCGTATTGTTCACTTGACATTCCGTACCGGTATGCAGCGGTTCGCAGAGGATCGTATCTTTTTGCTCGAGCCTGTGCTATCCGCGATGGCCGCGTTATCTCTACTTAGGCAGGAGAGGAATGAGCTAAAACGTTATACAATGTCTGCGGAACGTTTGTGACTGGATCTCGTAACTGATGTTTGCCAGGGAATTAACTTTTCTCGTCGAAATATCGCTTTTTTAACACTTTAACGTTCGTCCACGTGACTCGCGCGTGCACAGCTGATCGTTCTCAATAAGTGCACTCTCTTTTCGAACTATTTTCTTTCGCTTTCCGTGTTTCGTCGTTGTTTCTGTTATGGCAAACAAGAGGAAGTTACAGCGTTCTAAACAACGGGAAACTTATCTCTGTGTGCCTAGAAAATAATTCAAAATTGACCTTATCTGGCACGGTGAAGTTGAGACAAATCTGAGCGTTAAGGGGTTAAACGCTCCGTGTCAGAGCTGACGGACTTCTTTTTTAACGTTACAGCGTTCTAAATAATGGGAAACTTATCTCTGTCTGTCTAGAAAATAATTCAAAATTGATCTTATCTGGCACGGTGAAGTTGAGACAAATTTGAGCGTTAAAGGGAGCGTTAAACTTCTTTTTCAACATAGATCTACCAGTTCTCTCATTAGTCACTTCCCTAACTAAAACTTCGTGTACACACTGTCGCTCGATAAGTATTAGAACACCTGTTACGTTCGTGATCGAGAAGACTGGGATCGATTTCAGAGGATGTTCCATACGCATCTGCCGATTAGTCGGATGATCGAGCATCGATCGGTTAAATGGTACGCGTATCGGCGCGACCGCGCCTCCGGTTATCTTTAACTGTACACCGTCGATTTTATAATTTGTTACATATTATGCGAGTCGGTGGAGAACGACCGTAGTAAATCCCGTGTGCTGTTGACCCAACGATCACTGGACCGAAACCAACCAGCGGACCCGTACTACTGTAGATATCCTCGTGCAGGGTCAACAGGAAGCAATTAAAGTTTCGACAGAATCTCGTCGAGATTTAACGTTAACCGCCTCTCTCGAAAATCATTGTGATTTCGCTCGTTAATACAGGGTACCTACGTTTTGCAACCTTCGTGAAACTTTCACGCACAACGAGAGACCGTGATCGCGAAGATCCTTCGCTGTTTTTTTTTCTGGTAAAACGAACGAACGATCGTAAGAAACGATCCATGGGCTCCAATTATCCCTGTTTCCTTCGATTATTCGCAGGTATTTATACCTCCACCGAAGTCACTTTCTTTCTACAGCCGTGTAAGTTCACCTTTCCATTGTAATTATGCCATTACGGCTAACGCTTACTGCCGGTTTAATAAAGAAGACCTTATGCGTCTTGATGGCTCGGCAATAAACCGGAGTAACAGTAAATGTTATTTCGTTTTACGATACTACACGGTTCTTTGTCGCGAGCGAGGAAGAAGTTCGACCACGCCTGTTACATTTATCTCACTTCGATGTCAATCATACTGCTAACGAGATAACACGTTTAATTCTCTGTTTGCGCCATTCCTTTCAGCCGTGTTCCACAGGAATAACAACGATATTAAACGAATAACAAAAATATTTCCTATCGAGACACCTTTAGAAGAATCAACGGTATTTTAAACCACGCACTCAATTACGTTGTTTAAATCACCATTAAACGCGTTGATTGCCACCCCAGATTTACACGTTGCTCTAACTATTATGCTTTATTATTTTTTTTTTTAATTCAGAATAATGTCTAGTTAGCTACGATGTTCAAATTTTTTAGTTGACGATATTCATTTTATTTTAACACTTAAAGCGCCGGCTATTTTGTTGGAAACTTGACTTAAAGCGCTGCAATATTTTCGAGTTTTGTAGAAACATACATTTTTACAAAATAAAATAAAATGACTCTTGTAAAACAGAAAATTTCTGTTCCAAAATTTTACATAGTGCTTATTACAGGCACAGCGACGATTTTTAACGGTATAAATATTCAGCCACTTGCTGTTCAAGAGATATACTATTTTTTTCTGCACAAACATGTAAACACGCATTTAGGCGGGCCCGGCGCTTAAAGTGTTAATTATTCTAAACATTTGAGGTCACCGATGACCACCATAGTCCCATCGAGGAAACAGTCTCCGGTCACAGGTGATCAACGTGTCAATCAACGTGTCAAATTCACCTTCTAATCGATTCTATCTTCACGCAGATTTCGTGACGGGCGCCTGTCCACGAATATGCCCGCCGAGCGGCGAGCCAGTGTGCGGTAGCGACGGCGTGATCTACGCGTCGCAGTGTGAAATGCGGAAGAAGATGTGTGGAAAGGGTGAGCCTCTTTGTAACTATAATAATTATCATCGAGCCACCGTCTAACACGTATACGCTCGCGTAATCTTCCCCTACCGACTGCACAGTTGCTTTACAACGTCCGTCGAACAGCATCGAACGACCACCGTTCGACACTTGCCGTTCCCTAGTCTTACCGTATCCAGAACCATCTTAAAATCCTTAACTCTAGCATTAACGATAATCTATTAACGAGGTAAACCCGGTGTATTTGGCGCATTCGAGACCACCGATAGCGGCTACTATCGGACGAAACACCGGCATCAGGACCGGTAATTATCGGTGCTTTACAAATTGCATAGGCGTGACTGTAGCCACGGAGAAGACAGCTTGCCTCAGGTCGTCCGGTAGCAAGTGCGAGCACCGGTGTCCAGGTGATCAGGATCCGGTATGTGGCACCGATGGACGCACGTATCTCAACAAGTGCATGCTCAGGGTAGAGATCTGCCGTGTCGGCATCGAGCTCTCTCACCTCGGACCCTGTAACAATATCTCAGCTCACAGAGAGAATTGTCCTGTTTCCTGCGACTTTGCACCTCTCGATGGACCGATCTGCGGCAGCGACGGAAACGTCTACAAGTCTACTTGCCAGATGAAGCTTCTCACCTGCGGGTACGTTTCTTTAATAATTTTGTCATATTATGGTAGATGTAAAATCTAAATAATGTAAACCTTGGTAAAAAGTACTTCTTGTTCGATTCAACGGTAGTTGTTCTTTTTTCTCTCTCTCTATCGTAGACAAGGAGTTGTGCGCACGAATAAAAAGCACTGTCAGACCACGAGACATTGTCGTGAATCGTGTTGGCGCGGTGCCAAGCCAGCCTGTGGTAGCGACGGCATCCTTTACTCGAACACCTGCAAAATGCGAGCGAAGAACTGCGGGTAAGAAGGAGCACATCCTTGAGAAAGTCCTCGATCTTGAGCGTTACACAAGTTGTACGCCGCGAATATGTATATGATATCTTCTCTGGTTTTTCCGTCCATTCATCGGGATACTCACTTTGTGTGAAATCGTTTAGCAAGCACGTGTTCGAGGTGCCAATGTCGTTCTGTGTGTCGCGGGAACGGACGTCCGGTGGCCAGACCAATGCGTGTCCTCTCGATTGCAAAAACGAGGCGGAAGTGCCGACCTGTGGATCAGACGGAAGTGTATACAGGAACGAGTGCGAGATGCAGATGCTTAATTGCGGGTCAGTTTGACAATATCAGTTTCATAGATTTTTCTGTATCCTTTCTATCGTTCTGTCTGCATTGAAGAACAGTGTATTTTTACGATTACCATTTTACTCTTCAGGCAAGCAAGAAGAAAGGTGAGCGTGGTAGATTTCGAAAAGTGTCGACCTCGTTTGACGAAATGCATGAAACAGCAACAGAGATGTGGAAACGACGTGGATCCAGTTTGCGGAAGTGACGCGAATACTTACCCGAATCAGTGCCATTTGAACGTGGCAGTGTGCCTGTAAGTTCGCGTTCCACGGCTATAAATATTTGCTCGGTCGTACTTTTCGTCGAATTGAAAAATTCCGTGGAATATTTATGAAAGAACGAGTAGGCTAATATTTATGAGCCATGGTGAATTTCCTTTCAACGCTCGTTCTATGACAATTGTACAATAAACGACACTTAATTACCGTAACAGGAAACAGTTACGTTTAAGCGTTTCACGTCACGCACGTTAGTTACGTAGGTCATTAATAACGTATCGTTCAGACGTTAATCCCTGTCGTTACCGTTCGGTTCCAGAAAGGGTATTCAATTGGCTCACGTCGGAGAGTGCACAACCTTGAAAGAGACCGAACAGTGCCCCGAAGACTGTAGCGAGGTACCCGAGGAACCAGTTTGTGGAAGCGACGGCAACGTTTACCGGTGATTAAGAGCGTTATTTGGATTCCAGGACGTTCGGCGCCGAGAGTTTTAAGGGCGTGTGAATCACCGATGGTTGCTCGTTACGTTCCAGTCGATGGACACTTTCAGCCTTTCTCTTAGCTCTATCTGTAGTATCTCTCATTTGTGTACCGTTGAAAACATCGTCCTTTCCAATTCCCACCTCTGTGATTGTAACATTCTTTTTCTCCTCCGTTTATTTCGAAGAATTTTCAACGTGGAAACGAAGTAGTCAGATTTGTAGAATGCGCCAAGAACTCTCGAGACAACGGACGTTCTGTTCCTGTGAAGAAATCTGTGTTCACAAATGCGTCATTCTGTGTATTTATACGCTTTTAGATCCCTTTGCCATCTGCGGCGTGAGACATGCGGTCAGAGGGTGGTTCAAGTTCCAGCGCAACATTGTCGTACTACCGCACTTTGCAACCAGATCTGTAGCGGAGAACGCCAGTTTGTTTGCGGTTCCGACAACAAGCTTTACCGTAACGAGTGCGAGATGAAGAGGGACAATTGCGGGTGAGCAGTAATTGTGTTTGAAATTACATCCCTGCTGAAGTTTACGCGCTTTCACAATCGTTTAGACGGTTCTATCGGCGAAGCGATCAGAAATTTTCACTTTTTTTGTATCTCGTTTAGGAAACACGTGTACGTGGTGCCTATGAAAAGATGCGTGCAAGGTTTCCTCTTCCGTGGTTGCCAAAAGATCTGTCCGCCGTACTACGATCCCGTTTGCGGCACCGACGGCATGACCTACAGCAACGAATGTTTCCTGGAAATTGAGAATTGCCGTAGTCGGAGCCTAGTTACGAAGAAGTATCACGGAGTGTGCGGCCAGCCAACGGAAGAACCTAAGAATTATTTGTATTAGATTGATCAAATTCTCATCCTCGTCGGAATCTCTCTTAAAAAAAGATGTTCTCTAAAAAAAAACAAATATTCACGATTTCAAGACGACTCGAATGAAATATTCTGAAAAACGATCGGAGAGAACAAGTTCCTTCGAGTCGATTGATAATCTTACAACGATCGAACGAATTGATCGACGGAGGGTATCGATTTCTACGGTTCGATCGCACACCTGTTCGTTTTAAAACGAAAAATTTCATCAACTTCATCAACTGAATTTTAACGCTACGTGTCTTTCCAAGAGAAAAAGAAAAAAAAGAAATATTTCAAGGAACGAATATCTCGTTGGTGATACACCTAAGTTGGGTTATGATACCCGTTAATCGACTACACTGGAGATTCTTATTATCATTTCCGTAATCGATCGTATCGAGACTGCCAAATCGTTCACGAATTCTCGCACGGATCGTCCGCTCGATTATCGATTGGACTAAGACTGTAGTTTATATGGCGGCAACCAATTTTTGCGGTACGTGCTTGGCATTTTTTTAACGATCACGCGCGCGATTGTCCACGGATTACCAAGTCTCTATATTTATTTCTGCGTCCTTTATTCTTGAATCGAAACGATCCGACGTGACATCCTTGCACGACGCGCAACGTCATAATGTGAATCTCGTGACGCTACATCGATCGTGCGTTCGTGTAAACACACTCTCTCCGATAATCTTCTTCACACATTACTCGCCGGTAAACTCATTCTTATTTATTGTAGTATTATTATTGATAATCGTATCATCCTTGCATCATTTTGTTTATCGCTATTTTGCTACATACGGTAACACGATAGTTTCATAACGTATCCCTATTCTAATTGTAAGGAAGTATATTTAGCTGTTGTATCTCCCTCTCTGACCATGTGATGTGTGTTCATATTATAATTATTCTGATCATCGTATCTTTTTTTATTTATTACCGGACATGAGACAATCCTTTTTGTATCGAAACTAACATACATGCTTCAAATGTCAATAATAAACTATATACGTATATTTTAAGGTAACAAACGATGCAATTTTATCAACGAAATCTCGTCTCGAATACTCGTCTACTTTATCGACAGTTGATACTGTAGTTTTGAAAAAGTATCATGCACGAACACAGGTAGATACCGCTAGTAGTCGGAATCGATGTTGCTGCCGCAAGATGGCGGCGATGTACGCTGATATTGACAGGTGCTGAGAGAGCATGGCGGCCAGTGTTTACGACAACTGATCGCGACCGATCGAATTTGCGGATGACCCGGGTGTTTCGCGTATTGTTTACGATTTCCTTTTTTACACAGTGTCTTCGTTATCGTTGAATCGTACGTCTCGTATCCGTTCGTTTTTCCTTAAAAAAGTCAAGTGTAAAGTTGATCGGGTCAGTGAAACGTGTGTCCCAATCTCGAAAGTTGGGATCAGGTGGTGGATTTGTCGTCGATACGGGAGTGCTTTCGAAGGGGATCACTGGAATATTACAGCATTCGTCGTTATCGTAAGTACCAATAATCGTTCTTTATTCTATCGTCAAGCAAACGATCGAGAAACAGCTGGCAAAAATAAAATGTACCGTTTCAAACGATACACATTAAAATATGATAAGCGAACGGCAGAAGAGGCCATCTTTGAGCCTCCCTGTGTGTGTTGGTTACGCCGGCGAAAGAGGATCGCGATTACACGACTCGTGTTACATAAAATGCTGCTGTCGGATGACACACAGGATGCCTTAGATAATCGTTACGCGAGAGGAAGGGCTTCCTTCTTCCTACCGTCCTACTCGATGCCTTCTACGCAGGTCGTACACGAGATTTATCAAGACCTGAAAATGTTCATAGCGTACATGTCCATCTCGTACACGTACGATGTTCGCAATTTGTTTTGACTTCCGATTTTTCGATAGTACCGGCAAACTTTCACTCGAACCGCCTCGCTGTAGGCACCTAAAGTGTAAATGAAATCATAAATCAGACAATGGAATGATTTTTCCATGGCGCAGCCAATTTTTTTGCAGCGTACTAATACGAAATTCGTTTCGTTATCTACTTTCTGCGAAAAATCCCGCTGTTACCGTGTTACTAGGTTGCGTAAGCGCGAAGATAGACGAATATCGATGCGCGAATCGAATTAAAGCCTCATTCCTAATCGAACGTATCGCTGTAAACCGTGCTCGGTTTTTGTTACGTTGCATTCCATCGCAGCCAATTACGTTTTTATTCTTCCTTTTTTTTTTCTCTTCCTCCGTACACTTAACCTTCTTTTGCTCCTCCGTGGAATTACGAGTTCGCAGATAGGAGTGTTTGGTAATGATGTAACACACGAGCTTCTGGTGGCGTCGAGTCAGATCTCCCGGTGTGTTTACCTCCATCCACCTTTTGTTATCTTATCATTATCTTTCATGCTAATTACGTGACCAGAGGCATATATACCGTTTTTTCTTTCTTTTTTTTTTTTTTTAACATTCAACGCAATCCACCGGCATGGTATCGTTCGAGAAGGAAATTCCCGAGGCATGGAAAGAACGGTCGTTGCACATAATTAAATTTATCGATCGGTGTGTGTCTCTCTCCCCTGCGAGAGTGGCTCTCGCGGCGGCTTTTCTTGACAAACGTGTTTGCGAATTCGCGACGCTCTCTCGCGCTTCGCGTTGTTTTTTCTTCTCACCTTCTCTCTTTTGCGCGCATCTGTCCCCAACAGCCTTGGCGAAGGAGAGGCGAGCGCCGATGCAGCGGCATTCTTCGCCCTCCTATCGTATCGCGGAGAGAGAGAGAGTGAGAAAAAAAAAGGAGGAAGTAAGCGAGTATCGATCTGACCGTTGGGGAAATTACATAATCAAACGAAATCACTCGTTACGCAGAGGTTAATTTTTCTAGGAGCCAGGTCACGTTATAGTAATAATTTCGGTTGTCCGATTTATGATTTCTGCATCTCCGTATTGTGCAATTCACGTTGGAGCAAATTCCGATGCATCGTGAAGTTAGCTACGGTTATGACGATTCGTCTTGAAGAGTGACAAGAGGAGGGGAAAAAAAAAGGCGATGGAAAAGAAGTTGGTCGTTTCTATTTGAGACCGTCATGCGTCTGGGGCTGTGAGTTCAGACCGCAGAAAGAAATACCAATGAAATCGTCCTCGGGCAATCGCAGCAGCACCTTGTCTCGGTCCTCCCTATTAAATGAATTTCCTAGCGAGTTGACCTGCGGACTGCTCTCGCGCTCCCAATTGCCGCGTACCGCCATTGTATGCTCGTATATAGCATTTGCAGAATCCATTCAAATTTCCTGAATATAGATTGTTAACTTACAATCAAATTATGCAGCAGACTGAACTCTTGCAAATTCATTTGATTACTTATTGATGTAATAAAAATGTTGAAATATACTTAAAAAAATATGTACCTTTTATTATTTTCCCTAATTCTCCCTTTATTCACGAGATAATACTTACAAGTAGACTGTCGATTTTCGTGCATTTACGGAAAATTTGAAAGCACAAATAGATAGAGATTAAATATAGTACTCGATATAATATTTAGCGGATAAAACAGTTGCCTATCTACCTTCTACATAAAAATACGAATTTGCATAAAAATCCACAGTCTATTTACAACAAATACGACGTCACGCTAAATTTCATCGCGATATCCAAAACAGTAATATCATTCCCACCATATATTTAGCCCCTTCAAGTAATTAGCGCTCTCGAGACGACGTAATTCCATCCATAGTAAGCTCACACCAAGCTCCGTCGTCGTCGTCGACGAGATTGTTTGCCGGATTAAACCGTATCCTATAGAGAGACGAGAACGGAACGGTGTTACGTTGCAACGAGAAATACCTATTCCTCGTCGCTCCTCGATAGTCGATCATGTAACAGGCGAACGGAGGAAGAATTCAATCCGTTCCACCGACCTGAAACATCGTGGTACGCGTAATACTGTAATTACGCGAGATTGCGCGAGCAGGATGGAACAAGTGGTAGACTCCAGCGGCGGTGGTACCCTCGAAGAACGTATCGAAAATTGAAACTACCAAACTGGCGGGAAAGTGAAATACGCCACGTATGGTTTCCAGTGTCTGCGTGTGTGTATGTGTGTGTTACACACAAGCAATACCGAGTATGTAGTTTGCAAGCGAGCAAAGGAAGTCAATTACGAATCGCTGTGAGCATTTCTATGAAATTAATTATATATGCCAGTACCGCCGCTCGAAATGATCTATTGTGTTTTAATGGCCGTGTCACACGCTCTGCAACCTTGAGCGCGTAAGTCGAGGGAATCGACCCCGAACCGGATCTCGAATCCCTGTCTTTTTTTTTTAATTCTTTAAGAAGGGGTAATATGGAATTAAATACGGGGGTGGAGGGGTCTCTGGTGTCACGCGGTAAAGTTCTATTCTGCGCGCATAAATGAACATTGAAATGCACCGTCTGGCGAGAAGGAGGGGGCCATTGAAACCCGGGGACAGAAGAGATAAATTTCTGTTCGAGTGGCGCATTGTGTTGCAATAAAATTCTTCCTTTGACGGTCGTTTAAAGGAAACACAAAAATAATGGCCACGCGTGTTTTATCGAGCGTAATTTCCATGCATCGTTGTCCCTCTCTGCTCTCGGCCAGGTTTTCATCCCAGGTCGCCGCGCCGGCTACAAGCCTACAGTGTAACACGGTGAAAAATATCCGTGAACCGTGTGCAGAATGTTGCGCGTTCGGCGAATTTTTCTTGCGCGATATAACCCATCGATTCCCCCCCTTTTTCGTTCTGCTGTTATGTGTGTTTTCGGACGGTAGCCGGTTAATGGCGCATGCTCTGCCAGACGAAACTCGCCGGCGCAACGTAATCGAAGCTTTGTGTTCCCCTTGTTTCGCGCTATGCACCAGACGCAATCGAATCAAAGCCTGACGCCGCAAGGAACCTCCTTTTACCTATGTATCTACACCGTCGAGTATTAAGTTCAGCAGTTTCCGTTGCATCGAGGTTTTTTCAAATTCTCTGTTTTCTCTCCAGTTGGGATATAAATGAAACACGGTGGAAGACGAGCAGTCTAATTTTATTCGTGTTAAATTAATATTAGGGCTGATTTTGACTTGCGTCCAAGTTTGATTTTTCTACCGTTTTAAGCTTGCGAAGAATTTGAAAAAATTTGCGGATACTTAAAACTATTTTAGATAAAAATAAACATTTCTTTTGGAGAAATGCGGAGTGAAATTTCACTTGCCTACGGAGTCTATCCTTTTCTATTCTAAATCCTTGCGATCTTTTCAAATAATTCTCTCTAAATAACAGCGCTACCAATGTTTCCACCAACAGAGTGCACAGCCGAAACTAATTGTTGCGACCTGATGAGGATTTCTTTTTTCAATAATTCTCTCTAAATAATATTTCCACCAAGCACCGTGCACAGCCGAAACTAATTCACGTTCAGTTCTCTCGCACCTCGTTCGAAATTCTGCTCCACTTTCTTTCACCTAACTCCGAGGAAATAGCGGCCCGATCGATTCCTACGGCGTCGAACAGGAACGAAATGTCCTGTACGATATCGTGTATAGTAGAGGTAACTGTCGGGTGGTTGATACTCCGAAAGGTTTTTCTTATCGGTGACAGCATTACGGAGAAGTCGTACAAACTGGAAACACGGGACTACGCCTACGTAGAGACCCGGCTCTTCGAGCGGTTCTCATTCGCTTCCGGTCACGCGATTCTCCCCTTAATTAATCGACGTCGCGCGATCATCGAGGATCAACCAGGCGAAGAATAATCGCGAGAGAAGAGATAGGTAGAGAAAAAGGGTCTGTCTGGTGTGTCGGTTGATTTTTCAACTCTATGTTCAAGCTAGTTCTTTTTCTTCTACCGATTTCGGCCCAGCGATAACAACTCGTTCACGAATGTGCCGTTATCTTGACGTCGCGCAGCACTGCACGGGACGCTTTATTTTCATGCCCGAAACCGGAAGCTCGTCAGGGTGCACGGCTACCATTGTCATGGCCCACTGTTTATCCTTCGCGATACCTTCTTATCTTATCCGCTCTCTAGTCCTTTACCTCTGTCGTCGAGAGAGAGAGAGAGAGAGAGAGAGAGAGTGAGAGAGATAAGGAGCGGCTGCTCGCCTTAAATATCCCTGATCTTTTGTGTTACGCCGATATGATAAATCTCCCGTGTTAATTTAGACCTACGCTTTAGTGTAATCATCCCATTTACAGTCCTAATCACGTCGAAACACTTGTAACTATACAGCTTAACGAGGCAATTCTACGTCTGCGAAAATCGGACGTTCTTCTTATGAATTCTTCTTCTGAGAAACTGTTTCACGATGAAATTTAACGATCTTTTTCTGTTTTCGTTTTTTTTTTCTTCTCTTTTCGTTAATTAGAGAAGAGCAATTGTTAATAACAGCGATGCTTATTGGCCTGTTCTTCTTGAGAAATAAAAATGGGCTGGAAACAGAAAACCGCGAAACACTCGCGGGTTTCCGGTGGAAATAATTTGCCGTAGAAGTGGTTGGTAGCGTCTTAAGCGGATTACCAAGATGATATCAGTAATTTTACCACGGTAATTAACGCCGCTTCCCGATAGAAGCACAGAGATTCGCGGTGAGTTTCTCTTTTCCGGTAGAGGCCCGTGAGATAGAGGAGCAATTAATTACCGGTCTCGTTAATCAACGCGGCAACTTCGTCTTCACGGTCTACCTACTGATATACTAATCGACTCTACCCGATTTGCCTGATCGTACCGGTCGATTCATTTGCTACTGCAATTATATCCTTTCTTTTCCAATCTTCTTCCTATTCTACGGGGGAGAGATATCTGCCTCTCTCTCTCTGCGATAGGTAAGTAAATCTCGTTAAAGAAAACTCGTCCTCGTTTCCGCGACACTTCTTTCCAACTGCACCCTGTTGAATGGCGTGAAATTTTTTTTTCATCAACGCTCAAAATTTCTCGCCCTTGCACTTTCTCGCCGCGAGTCGAGCACCTCCAGGCTCTCCGCTCTTCTCTTCTCTTTTATACCAGCTTTCTCTCTCTCTTTCCGTGAAAAGACGGGAAAAACGAGAACGAGTCCTGCGACTATTCAGACATTCAGCCCACTTACCAGTGTCCTCAGTCTTCCCTGCAGAGAGCTACTTCCGTCTCTTTTTTCGCCACTTTTCTTATCTTTCTCACGCGATCGCGCTTACCCCAGTTTCTCTCTTTACTCTTCCCTTACGCGAGCTGCTCCACTTTCAGACCTTTTCACGTTATCGTAGGGAAATGACAACTACACGTTCCGTACAGATTCCCTGGGTCCCCGCTAATTCAAGCATTTAAGCTTCGCAGAAGAAACGGTAGGAAAGGTAGTACCTCTCTTTATCGTAGTTTGCTTATCGAGGCAATTCGAGCAGAGCACACAGAGAGTGATTCGTTTGGTTCTCTACAACGCGATCCAGTTACCGAACCAATTACGCTACCTTCATTAGCCAAGTTTTTCTCCTCTTTGGTACAAGAGAGAGACAGTTCGTCTCGGCGGAGCTTTCCTTCTTCCCAGACGCACGTAGACACGTGTGTATTTACCCTATTAGCCATTGCGAGAGAACGACGAACTCGGTTCACTTTGTCCAACGGGGTTCAACGTTTTCCATATTATCAGGAACATCCTTTTCACAAACGTTCCGCCGGCAAATTGGCGTAAAGTGCTCTTTGGTCCACTGAAACGTCGTCGTCTTCTACTCTCTCCTCTTCTTCGGCTTCCTCGTCACCGTTACACCAGTTTATCGTGGGTGGTGGTTCATACGCGGTGACTCAACCATGTTTCGAGCAGCGTCACACTATTGTGCGTGCGATCGTTGGGAGGAAAAGTTGAGTTTGGAATTCTTCGCTGGGTTAAGTCACGATACACCAACGGAGGTTTCTCTTTCTTGGTTTATGTTATAAGAAGAGAGATTGACGGAGAATCGTGGTTTCGAGCTGAACTTTAACGAATTTCAATTGATTCGTCTTCTCTCGTTTAGGAGCACACCGTGGCCGCGTTAAGCACCGCGACGTGGACTGGGTTTATGAGACGAACGTGACTCCCTCGTTCTTTTTCAGACCTCACCATTTCTATGCAGTTTCAGTCCCGAGTTTACGACTCCAACCGTTTATGACCCCCCGGGAAAAAGTCTCGATTCGAATCGGCCAAGTTGCACCGTGCAGGAAGTTTTTGTTCTCGCCTTTCTTCCTGCCGATTGTCTTCTCGTAAACAAAGGATTTTTTTATCGTTGCTATAGGAACCCTTTTCGCGCAGTCACATCTGTGAGATCTGGGAGAATTATCGTTTCAATTCAAATCTTGTACTACTTGTCCTCGTAGTGTTGATTAACCCTTGTAGTGCCGGCCGAAGGAATTGTACCTAAGCGAAGAATACCGAACCAATTTGATGTAATTTAAAAAAGAATAAAAAAAAAAGTAAGAATGATATTTACAAAATTGAAAAAGGAACTGTTGGATTATTACTAATAATAATGCGTCAGCCAACACTGCTAGTGAAAGAAACGTAATAGACTGATGTATTTTTGGTCTCTTTTTCTTAAATGCGCAACAGAATTTCAGTTGTGCCGTTTACGTTTTTGTTTCCTTTCATTTCGACTACGAAATTCGAAGAGTAAAGGCGTCCTTCCGCGCCGTACAAATAAAACACATTTAAGAAAATTTAAAGTGAGCGCTATTTATTAAACCCATTATCCAATCGACTACGAAATTCGAAGAGTAAAGGCGTCCTTCCGCGCCGTACAAATAAAACACATTTAAGAACATTTAAAGTGTGCGGTATTTATTAAACCCATTATCCAATAGGAACATATTACGAAATGAAGGGAGAATAAATGAATGCCAATTGTATTTCAATATTTGTTGAAAATCATACTAATAATACTTATTGAAAATCATTACGAAAAATGGAAAAATCAGATTTCTTCTGTAAACAGTATTTGCAAATAAGAAGAATCATCGTTTGGTCATAGTTTGATGTAGAACACGTAGTATAAAGCATAAATACTGCATTTTCAATTATTTGTAACAAAATTTCTAATATCAAAACACAAAACACACCTGCTGCAAAACAAGTGATTCGTGCAGCTAGTACAACATCACTGAAATACAATTCAAATATTATTAACGAATAAATGTCGCTTACTTGACGAGTCTCTTAAGGGGGTCTTCTAGTGTGACGGCCGTTTTTGCTAATTTATTACAGAAGTACGGTAACAGTTATTAACACGAGCTTTATTCCTATGTATTTACTTGTCCGTGAAGACGGGTACTCACGGACGTTTGTATTTCTTTCAAGTTTCTAAATAATTCTGAAAAAAAGAAGTAAGTTTCGTATCTCTCCCATTATCTGAGCTAACAAACAAAAGACCTGCTGTGCTTCACGTGTATAAATATACGGTGCTCCTAAAAATATTTCGACACCAGTGAAACAACCATTGAAGTGCAGACAAAATTACCAAGCGAAATTTCCGATACGAATTGTTTATCAATACGTAATCCTAATATACAGAAAAATCATCACCGAGCCAGTCTTTCAGACAGGCAAGCTTCGATAAAGTGTCTGTCGAAAGAAACATTGTACAGCCAATTACCAGGCCTTTGATCGTCTCCGTTATCTCTCCCGTCGACTTTTCGCGATCCGGAAACCATCTGCTCGCCGGTATATAAAAGGGAAGGCATAAATATTAATCGTCGTCTCCCACGGGAGAAAATGAAGCGTTAACGAAGCTGTTTGCCAACAGGCATCTCCATTGCTGATCGCTCGGACAGCGAGCGTTGTCGCGAGTACCGCAGCTGTGTCGACACGCGGTGCAAACACGTTCAGTTTCCATTGCGATACGCGGCAGAAGGGAGGAGAAAAGAGGAGAGAACCGAGACACCACCAGGCAGCCTGGTATCAAGCTGGCTTTTCTTCCCTTTCGCCCTTTGTTTCTTCGTCATCGGCCTGCGACGCACGCGTCTGGGCCTCTTCTTCGAACCAATTCTCCTTCGCGTGAACCTTCTCTTACAATTCTCCTTCTTTTTTCTCTTCTTTTCTCCGCTTCTGTGCTTTCCTCTCTTTCTCTTTGTTTCAACGGTTCTCGCTTCACGTCGAATTTGAAAAGGGGGACAAACGGTAACGGCGTTGAAGCTGTTCCTCTTGGACCAGTTCCATCTAGGGCTCTTTCCACGTGGTCGAATTTATGAAATTCCGATGGAGATTGCGCAGTCGCATCGATCCTCGTTTAGACTCTTCGTGCTCTCTTGCTTCGATGCCAGTCGAAATTGGTGTCCTACAGATATCTGTCTCTTCGAGGGGAAAATGGAAGAATTAGCGGTACGTGTCGACGATTGCAAACGTGGCTTAAGTCTCCAGGTAGATTCTGTCTCATTGTTAAACAAATATTTCACTCCGACAAATATCCACGTGACAAATTCAATTATCCGCAAACCTCTGACTTAGGCCACTTTAAATCGCACATCTGTGAGTTCTCGTAGTGTCGTTTCTCTAGTCACTCCGTGAAACCGTTTAAATCTCGTACAAAAATTTTCTCCTACCGTCGTAACTATTTACGCAGCCAACCCTGTATATTTACACAAAGTGCAATCGTCGTAGTTCACACATTTAGGGTTGCCCTCGACGTTGGCCAAGCAGAACCCTTCTCCAAGTATCGTACGTAATTCCAGTGTAACTTTTCTCCGTGACCCAATTACTCGACTTCCGTTCGGTTTTTTAATAACGCGAAGAGCATCGCGTGTTCGGGCATTTCCAAGCTCTCACTCTCCAGGGGCGGTCGCGACGAAGAATTATCCACGTAACACACAGGTCGTTCGCTTTCGACTCGTCCTTTATCTCCCACGCCGGATTAGAGGGCGTGTCCATAGCGTTCGAATCGATTTGCCCGCGCGAAAGATAATTTACGATCGTTGGTATTTCGAGCTTCTCGATGCGGGTGTATTGAGACGGCGAGATTTAAGGGACCGTAAAAACGTACGAACGGCGTCATTCGTCTCGCTACGTAGGCCACGGGAGTGGTAAGAGAGTCGCGTGGAATTCGTAGGTGAATTTAATATCAAACCAAACGAGGCAGACGTGACTGGTTGACGTTAGCTGCTCGTGGTAGCTCGTAAAAGAAAAAACGAAGCCCCCTTCGCGTTTCGCGTGACAATGGCCGGGTGTCGTTTCGAACCGTGCCAACTTACCATTCCAGCTGTTTCCCATTTTCGAGTTCGAAAATCCGAAACCTTCCATAGAGGCTGCAACGTAAAGGACGTCGAACCCAACCCGGCGGATAATCCTTTTGTAGGATGAACGAAATTCATCCGCGAATTTCAATTTCGTACTAGCTCACCTAGCCGGTAAACATCAAATATTTACGTTTCCTGTACTTACGAGCGGCGCGCCGCTCGATCGATATTAATTTATTTGTCGCTGCTGGAAAACCTAGAGTAGACAGCCCGATCGTTCCACTCGAGAGGTATATACTTCCAGTCGCTTCATTCTTCAATTTTCGTTATTATCCGGCTTCTGTGTAGAACGGTGTCGTTAAAAATATCGAACGAAGGAAGATTGTTCGACACGCTCAAGAGGACCGAACCTTCGTTCCGCAATTTTCATCATTACGCGGCTTCTCCAACGAAGGGAGATCGTTTAACCCTTTGCGGACGGAGGATTACCGGTGTAACACAAAATTAGGTCACTGCTACAGCTATTTTTTAAACTAGATTACATAAAAATTACATTTTCCTCCGATACAGTACACGTTCATTCCTTAAAAATATACGAGTTCGTTGGTTGCGTTCGTAGACTTCTGCGAACTCATATACGACTCTATCGTGCTCAAAGGGTTAATTCGTTCAACTCAAGAATCGTCTCTGTCTCTCCACTCCGCTGGCAAAGGGTTAAGAACAGATTACCCTATCTGGAACCCTTTGAACGTTAGATACAAAAGCTCCTCGTACCCCATCGAATCTCTCCCTCCATCTCCCCAATTGCACGATGCGAGACGCTGCACGGTGCACTCGTAGCGTACTCGTGAGGTCGTTGCGGCAACACCTGTCGGAAGGTCGTCTCTCCCCGACTTAACTACCCCCGCGACATCCACCTCCCCGATACTCTCGAGGACCCTCCCTTCCCTCGGTGCTGCTTTCTTCTGTTCACGGGTGAGCAAATAATCAAGCGTCCGTAAGGTAAAAAGGTAGGCGCACACATGGATTCTGAACGCCGGCTTGTATAAAGGAAGAGAGAGAAAGAGAGGGAGGGTTTCTGAAGCGGAAACGAAGCGAGAGGCTTGAAGTGCGTGAACGAGAGAGGAACGAAACGCGAGAGAGCGAAGAGGGAACCGAATGAAGTGGAGGAGAGCAGTATGAGCAACGAGAAAGGAAGCCAGTTGGTGGAAGTGAAACGGATGGGTTAACTGGTCTGAGGGAGCAGAGGGGCGGCGTCGCAAGTATGAACAGAGATGAATAACCTGTGGTAGAGACAAAGAGGGAAGAGAGAGAAGTGCGTGTGCGACGAGAAGTGCGTGTGTAAGAGACACACGGTAGCTTCTCACAGAGGAAGAGACAGTCGCTGGCTTGCCGCAAGGCTGCTTGCATCGTGGAGGCGAAAGAAACACACCGTGTGGCCCCAGTACACACACTACCCTCTCCGTACCTCTTTCGTCCTCCATCTCACGCGTCTAGTTTCCATCGTCTCTTCCCGTGTCGGTACGCACGTCGGTCGAACTGTCGCGCAAATCCTGATAACATGTCGGTTGTGACGTGTGGTGGTGGTTGGTGATTTGGTGCGGTTAACTACGAGGACCGTTCGTCGATTAATTCGCGAGTCAACGGATCCGCGAAGGTAAACGGGGCACACGAGTGGTCACGCCTGGTGGAAGCTTTTTAATTGGGAGTTCTATTTCTCCAGGATCCTGTGTAGTATATCTCGTGATTATTCGACTCGATCTTTCGCCGATCGAACGAGAGAGAAAGAGAACGATCCACAAGAGTATCGACGGGTGTAGTGCAATTAGAAGAATGGTAAGAATTGGAGCGAAATGGAATGGTTCGCGATCCATGGGTCGTGCGTTAACCAGCGTGGCGGGAAGAAACCGTTGAAAATTAATAGCGTTATGGTTATAGCAGCGTTAGCCGAGAGAAGGAACGAAGGCAGTTCGTGATTGGTGCAACCGGCTTCCATCAGTTGCTCCGAAAATAATCGTCGTATTTTTACCGACTCTTTATACCCACTTCGCTGCTGCCGCTGCTACTGCCGCTGCTGGTGGAAGGCCTCACAAAGTGGCGTTAATTCGGTGTGAAGTAACGTGGACGTTGTCAAGTAGATGTAATTGCTCGTTCTGTCTATAAAAATTCTCATCCTCTCGATGTCACTCGTTCTAATGTCATCTCACGGTATCTCTGTGTATACTTTCCTTTTTATCGCCGACAACACGTTTCCTTACGTCGGACAAAGAGTCAAAGATCGTCTTTCCGTGCCATTACCTCTGGAAAAGTAGCGATTTTCGCACAGAGTGTCCACGACTGTTGGCCGTGGCGAGACCACTCTCTGTCCCCTCCCTCCTGATTTCCGATAAACGCCGCTTCCTCGTCGCCTTATCGCCGCTTTCTGTCGCGGCAAACTTTCGCCACCCGAACTATTTGCTCGTGTTTCACCCACGGGTAACACAATGCATACGCTCCTCCGCACGTTGCTCCTATGAAAACCTCTCCTCCCAAACCCGACAACACACATAGTTCACGTTGTCGACGTAGCCAGAGCATCTCCGTCGGCTTTTCACGCCGCGAAACAATCGCTGGGAAACTTCCAAGACACAGTTCCAACGTGTACACCTTCCGGATTCTTTTCTTTGTCGTTGTGCAGAGACACCCACGGGGATCTCGATTTCCGAAAGTTTCGGTTGTCTCTCTCACGAGTAGAGAGACTCGATGGGCTTGGTTGTAAGCGTGTAACGGGAATCTTAGGCACGGTTGGATGACGAGATCAACCGATCGATTCGACTTTAAGCGAGTGTCTCACGTTCTTCGCGCTCCTCTGTTTTGTTTCTCTTCAATTGTCACGTGGCGGAGCCGGGAATAAAGGGAAGAAAACGTGACAGTGCTCCAGCGTAACCCTCGACTCGACGGTTAATCGGTAAACACGCGAATTGGAAGCTCTTGTGAAAATTGGTACACTCGAAAAGATTTGTTTATACGAGTGTGTGCAATACAGTTTCGTAGAATTGGAAAGTTGGAGGAATGCGAGGATCTCTTTCACGCGTGCTTCGTATATTACCGTACATCGGAGCTATTACACCTTTGCTCGTCCATCTCTCGGAACGATGATTCACGGAACGCGTCAGGTAAAAAGCGACGATGGAAAAAGATACACGTGACAAAGGTGTAACAGATGAGAAGGACAGCAACTGGTTCCGCGTATTTTCGGCCTCTTAATCGAGTCACGCCGTTTCCGCGGTCGATGCCAGGCGAATGCAACGATTATTGACGTTTCTCCGATCGCGTTAAACTTCGATTCTCTATGGAAGTCTCATGGTGTCTGACTCGTCACCAACTGGCTATTGAATCCGATGAAATATCGAGGTCTCGCCTCGCAGTTTCAATTCAACCCCACCCTCCTATCGTGTGTCGTTTATCTCTTACGAATTGTTCCAACGAGAAAAATCAACAAGTTGAAAGACAGCTGGAAGTGGAAGCTTTTAAGATTCCAATTTGCAAACTTCTCCGGGTAAAATGATCGTAGGAATCGTAACTTCGGTACACGGATCGTTGGAAAGTTCACCGAGGAAGGCATAAACGCCGGTGGTTTTGGAGAACGAGCAATTTCCCGTTCACAGGGTGCACCGGCGTCGATCCGCTGATCGTCGGTGCAGGTGAATGAATCCTCGCTCTCACGATTCGCGTTCGCCTCTTTAGCCTGTCCATCGACCCTAACTAGCTATTTATATACACGAGCTTCTTGTCTCTGTGCTCGTGGCTTCTGCGTATCCACGTCCACGGGATACACGCTCGCCTCGAGCTCTCTCCGCTCGGTTTTCCGCTCGCCCAATTAAAAGCACCACCGCGGATATATATCGATACCGCCTGTCATAGTCGAACACACCAACCGTGTGTACGATGCACCGATTTTCTTTCTTTTTTTTATCGCTTCTTGTACCAGTGCCAACACCGATTCTTCGTATTTTCTGCGCTTCAAGTTGTTCCTTGAATGGCCTTCAGAAATCATCGTTGGACATGTAGGAACGAGGATTTCCTTGCTTTCCGTACGGGCAAAAAGTGTAACACTATCTTTCATTCATAGTCGAACCGCGCACGATTAACGTCCAGCATGTACGTCATTAGAGTTTATCGGAGTTTATACGTTCTGCACCTAAGAACAGAATTTTCATCGTTCCCCCCTTTCTCGTCGCGTGAAGTGAAGTATTTAGAAGTTTCCTTTGGGTAGTTGTTGTTAAGTAGGAATTCGTATTTAGCGGAATTCTAAATGTGAGGTCTTGGAGGGAATTTGTAATAGTTGGTAATTAAATGTACCACGGTGGTAGGTAAACGAACGTAGTCCGTGTACGTACACCTAATTTGCAATTATCATGTCGTCGATTCGAGACTGTCGCATGCATACGATATTATAATGTACTATCGCTCATAAGTAGCTCTCCCATCGGTTATTTATTGCGAAAAATTCTGTTCGGAGGAGTTCCAGGACGAAGTTAATATTTAGGTTGATAAATTACTTTTTATTGTGAAAAATTCTGTTCTGAGAATTTCCAGGACACAGTTAATATCTAAGTTGATAAATTATTTTTTATTGTGAGAAATTCTATTCGGAGAAATTTCAGAATAAAGTTCATACCTAAGTTGATGAATTATTTTTTATTGCTAGAAATTCTATTCGTATAATTCCCAGGCCACGAGGGGCCAACTAAAACCTCGACTAAGTCACACTATTTTCATTTTCAGAACGACCGTTCTTTCTCTTCTATCAAAAGGGACATTTACGAGCGCGTGCGAAGCGTGTAACGCGCGGTTTCTCCTCTCCGTAGGCAAAGTACTCGCGTCTTAAGGTTCCGCGTTTCACGGTATCCCTCTAGAAAACGGTGGACGTCTTCCTGAGCCGAGTCGTAGGTAACGCATAGGACGGACCACGCCTCTCGAAGCTCTCGCGTTTTGCTATTCCCTTTCCCGCCGCGGCTAAATCCGTAGCAAAAAGGAGCAACCGCCTCCTGGCCGGATAACGGCAACGTTTCGAGCGGACTCCGGCGTGGTAAACGCGAAATCGCGCGCGATTAACGAGCCGAAAGAAAGAAAAGAGCTGCATGAAAAGTCTTTGTTCCTTCGGCTGTTGGAGAGCGTGAACCGACTCGACGATTCCGCTCGAGTTCGCGGCACACGTAGAGGGGTGGACTCAGCTAAATCCGTAGCAAAGAGAAGATACTTTTGCCCGTGGTCTCCTCCAGAGGTCTTCGCGATTCACGTGAAAACGCTTAGTATCTTGTTTCTCCGAATAGAAGTGCAACATTCTTGCTATTAATATTGTTGAATAAATGAGCTGTTAGTCAGCAGTATCATACGGGGTGTCACTGACCCGGTGGTGCAACCTGAAGGAAGATGAATCTACGTTGACCGCCACGTTGATCACCGAAGATTGTTTCCTCGATCAGGCTATGATCGGAGTGCCTTAGAATAACTAAGATAAAATGAGTATCGTCAGCTAACAAATTTTGACATTATTTTGAATTTAAAAAAAAAATAAAGCACAAGATAATACTATGCTTAGAATAATGAAAATTCTCTTGTGGCCTCCTGAGAAATCTAGTATGGCAGTGAACGTGCTAAAAAGTAAGTCGAAGATGCAGAGTGCTCTAGATTTACTTCAACTTCGGTAGAATTCAGCCCTTTCGCACCATCAGTTCACCGACACTCTCATCTCAGTTTATCACTAAGATCGTATAAAGTTTCCTTCGCCCTAAGAGTCTTTGCTATAGATGTGCAATCTTCTTCCTTCGCACAATTCTCTCACCCTGTATCTTCGTCGAATGGGTTGGAGAGCCGGAACGTGTCAGAAAGAAAGAACAATTCGTGGTCGATTCGGTCGGTTGAATCACCTGTCAATAGGGCCGTCGAATAAGGAAAGAGAGTAAGCACACGATGGCTACGCCATGTTGGACCACCGTCGTCACTCGCCGAATATGCTCGGCGCATAATTATGAGGGCGCAGCTGCGAGATGGCACGTACACACCTTTTTCAAAACCACCGCTATGCACCTCCGTCACGCCAGTCTGTATTCCTCGTGAACGCTCCACCGTCGTCCATGTGCGCCGCACCGGGGACCGGAAGTGCCGCGATAGGCTATCCAACGGCGTCGTTTATGGCCACTGGATATCGGCCTCCGATCAAACGTGTTCGTAACGGTCGTACCGTCTTATCCGCTCCTCTGCTATATACTCCTCTCTTCAGTTTCACTTATTCACCAGCCTTTAATCCTTCGATTATACCAGTTTAACTCGGGAACTCGAGGAATGATCCAATTAATTCGATCAAATGACACAGGGAACGAGAGAACGTTATTACTCGTGCAAATCGTGATATTTCAATTATACAAAGTGACATGCAAAACGCTGATGTACGTTAGGCAATTCTAACTCGCAGCCTCACCTTTACTCCTGTATTATCTTTCTTGTGTAACAGAGACGTTATTATTATTATCATCAACCTCTTGGCTTGTAATCAATAAGTCACACTCGTAACGTAGGTCGCAATAGCGAAATGTATCATATTATTCCTGAAAGAAAAATCAAAGTTGTTCCTCTTCGGTGGTGCAAACACGCCTCCTAGAGGATCAACGAATTAATTCAGACGTATATACCGTCACGATAGAGGAGCGAAAGGGACTTGCACGCCGCTCGATAGCACAGATGATAACGCCGTTTGGCGCGTGTATCGCGTAAGAGCAGAAGTGGCTCGTTGTTCCCGTTCCTGCGTCCGCAACAAAACGAGCCGGAGCGTGAATAAAACGTCGATAGATCGTCGAGCGGCGGCGTGTTACGATCCACGGACAAAAGTATCTCCAAGTTCATCGAACTAGGCGCGCGGGCTACGATACGCGCCCGCGAACAATGCCCATCATCGCGTTTCATTTCGTCTCGTTCCGTTGGTATCATCACCGGTTCCACGCACCGCTACTTTTCACGCGTGCTTTTCCACGCTCCGCGGATTTTCTTTCCACGTTTCCTTCGCTTTCTACCAACCCCTCGCTGAATTTACACGCGCGTTTTTTTCGTTCGGTCGAGCGTTCGTTTGCGTCGCGTTTCAACGGTTCGAGCGTCAACCGGGTGAAGGTAAGAGGATTAGCCAGAGACGAGAGGATGATCCTTTTCGAAGCGGAGCACCTAATTACCACTTGTACCGTTCAAGGTTCACGGAGGATTTTTTTTTTTTTTTAAACAATAGGGCGCGAACGAGAGGCTTTTAACGATAGGAGAGGTATCTTTGGAACTAGGTGTTAACTTTCTAGATGAAGGTTTCCTGGATATAATTAACTTGTTGCACTTTTAATTTTAACTTTTTTTTTTTTTTTTGCCTGGTTAGCTACTTTTTACGAGTGCTTATTGAACTAGAAACACGTTTAAGAAGAATTCCTAAGAGTGATTAGATTGAGAAGAGATTGTGAACTGGTCAATCTCATAAAGTCGAGCGTGTAACACCGGGGAAATTAATGAACTGGAAACTCGTCGGCCAATTAGCGATTTACGGCGAACGCCGCGTGAATTTTCCCAAGGCTCGCGATATTGTGAGCGCTCGTTGCGTAAACTCGAGCGATTCGCGCAACACTCGCAGTGCCTCTCATCTTCATCCGGAAGATTTGACGTACGGCTACAATTACGGTATAAACGTCGATTACGATTAACGCGTAGATTCGACTAGATGTATCTCGGCGAGGAAAAAAATTGGGATGATTAAGTTAGGTTAGATCAGATTCGCGTTCGTCATCTACTATTTCTGATTCACTCTGTAGGGAATGGTAGGAAACACATTTGCGTAAAAATAAAAAAATCTGGAAGATTAGAACGGATGACTCTGTCGAGAGCAACACTGAAAATAGCCCTGTCCACATGACTGTAATCTGTCCACCCTGATGCGTAATAATGAAACGAGCGAGCGTGCACAGGAAAGACGTGCACGATAAGCACGCGATAACAGAAGACAGAGCGAAGAATCGTTGCTTATTGTCGGTTTCAGACCGGATGCCCTGTGCTCCACACACGGTACAACACTCTTGCACACCGTGTCTCTACACACGTTGGTTCGAAGTTCAAGGCCGTCTCGTGCACCGACTCGTGTAATTACTAGGGAAACTCTTTGATGAAAAGAAGGAGAAAAAAAACACACGAGAGAATTTCATTCGCGAAGAAACAAGCGATCTCGATGGCGAACACGCAACCTTCTCTTCAGCGCATACCACCTCCAAGCCTCCGTCGTCGTCGTCGTCTTTCTTTTCGCGTGACACGATAGTCGGAGGAAAAATTTCTCACGTGGAAATCGTTTCTCTCCTACTACCTCTCCTCTTGGTTTTACCTCGCAGAATTCTTTCCCTCTCTCGTCAGTGCTCGCGGCAGCTGTCAGCGACGCGAAACCTCCGACTAGCCACGGATCGATAATTCACCGTTCTCACGATCCAAAGAGAAGGAGAGGACACGAATGGACAGAACACAGAAGGGTCGGAAAGAGATAAATAGAGAGAGGGAGAGGGAAAAAAACGTACCCTCTAGCCGCACACTAATTTGCATCAGGGGTACGTATACATACATAGAGAGAAGAAGAGGATCCCTTTTGGATAGGGCGGTTCTCTTCTGCGTATCAACAGGGGTATCTAACGGTGGTACGAGGGTGAAACGTTACAGAGGGACAGGGGGATAATGCTCTCGAACACGTCTCTACTCCCTCTCTCTCTCTTTCTCTCCGATCGTTTCGTTTCGAAATGAAATATTTTATCTCGACCAGGATGCTGCCTGTACCCATCGTTTTCGATAAACTTTACAACAGAGCCTCGCTCTCTTTTCCAGTAGCCAGAGCTCTATTTACCCTGCCTTTCGTCGTTACGAGTAAAAAGGCTTCTCTCGTAGTAGACGTTAGTCGTCGTACGACGGAGGAAAATTCCTGATGGAGAACGGAGAGCAAGAGAAGATCGATCGAGAGTGGAGGCAGCGACGTCATTTTTCTCCGTGGTATTATTCCGAATCGAAGTTGTCGTACAGGATGCAGGCGCGTCAAGATTACGTACGTGCCGGGAATTCTAGGATACCGCGGCGGAGGAACGACGACGACGACGAGGAGGAGGAAGGACGGTATCGAAACCAACGAATTCTTCCTGTCGTCTGTTGTTCGCCGATTCGCCGGTGGCTTTGTAGAGTGGAGGAGAGACTTCAATTTCCCGGGAATCGAGTAGCAGCCGGTGCTGGCCATACACGCGCAAACAAAAGAAAAAGCATTAATCGCGCTTCCTCTCCTCAATACTGAAGCTTATCGCATACACTCGAACGCATCTCTCAAGAGGCTCACGCAATTTCTGTTCTCGTTTCTCTCACCACCGATTGCTCTAGATACTTGCGCCTGCATGCGTCTTCCACATGTAACACATGTAAACGGAATATAGACAAGTCTGTATTCGATGATAACGGCGGCAATCGATAGATAAATCGAATTAGGTTCATAGGGGAACAGGGTATGTGTGTGTATGTGTCCTCTATGTACCTATTGCCTGGTAGCGGCTTCTCCATTTCCTCTTAATTGTCTCGGTGGAAACTGGCTGATATCGAGATCCATGGTAACCAGGGTTATTTCGACGGAATATTACATTGACGAGGACGACGAGGAGGAACGTTTCCTAATTTTCTCCAGTTCAACGAGCCAACCTTTAGAAACTGTTAGCGAAACTTTCGACGGTGTAACTTTCGGAACAAAAAGTCGATCCTCCTCGAACCATTCTCTAGGTTTATATATATATATACACTCTTTTGTCGTTGAAAGTAACAATTATTGGACTTGCTAGGTCTTTTTGGATTATTTAAAAGCAGGCTTGGAGGAAAGCGGCGTAATTACTTGGCTATCGTTGGTCGCGAACGCGGAAGGGGATCGTGTTTGCGAAACAGATTCGCGAAAGTAGACTTCATTCCCATCCGTAACTTCGTTGTCTAACCCCCCTCGTTTCCTTCCTGGTCTTATGTATCCGGCATTAATCTCGCGCGACAGGCAAATCCCGTCGCAAGGATAATTAAATTGTCTGTAAAAAGGATTAATTAAACGTGGGCATTTCGTCTGTCCACGCGATGATAATCTTATACACCGCATCGGATCGTTAAATCCTTGCCCGTGTATATACATACATATGTATGTACGTACCTGACTGCGTAACCCCATCCTGACTGTTCACGTATCGATTCTGCACCAAGTTCAACCCTTTGTGATCAGAATTATATTCGCTGGATTGTTCCACGATTCAACCTCCTATCAGCTCTACTCGAGAAAATTTCCTAATTTAATCTTCCTTCGTTCTCCTCCTGTATTACACATTATCACACAAGATCCTTCATTTTTTCCCCTCAAATTAATTCTTCGTTACATACGTCGTTGCAGGCGTTTTACACTGCAATGCGTAAGTAAAGCACGCGTGTAACATAGGGTTGAGAATCATAGTTGGTTCTATTGTCTCTTGAATTTCAATATCAATTTTTCATATTCCACGGAACGCGATATTTAATTGTCTGTAAGATGTTGCAATTAGAAAGGATTAAAAGACACTCGTTGCGACAACGCGAGACAGCTGAGTGATTTTATAGTTAGCCTGGCGACTGCATCCCTAACGATATTCAATCAGATCAATATGTATGAACCGTGGCGAGCGGTTCCGGTCACTTGAACGTCCCTGTATACAGCCTGGGGCCGGACACACGGGCACGTGCAAATTTTCAAGAGGCTGCGGGAATAGGTCTCTGACCGAGGCGAGTAAATATTCCATTCGTAGCGGCAGGAAGTAACGGCGGGGTTATGTATGCGCATAGGCGCTGCTCGAGGAACGCAGGGTTGGTTGCGGGTTGTTCGAGTGAACGGTTCTCGAGGGTTGTTCGGCTATCGGGGACGAACCGTGCCACTCCATTCAGCGCGATAGCCTGACGTAGACCCGGCGTTTATCGCGCACCGGC
This sequence comes from Habropoda laboriosa, assembly GCF_001263275.1. Classification (NCBI taxonomy): domain Eukaryota; kingdom Metazoa; phylum Arthropoda; class Insecta; order Hymenoptera; family Apidae; genus Habropoda; species Habropoda laboriosa. Next base: position 1,253,181 of record NW_017100183.1, on the reverse strand, counting down.
AACGCTTCGTGAAAATAACCGCGCGAATTAACTCGTCGTTCCCGGCTCAGACGCCGGATTGTTTTCTCAGCCCGCTTCCCCAGACGCGACGCTGAAACGCATCGCCTGGACTCTCTCTCTCTCTCTCTCTCTCTCTGGGCTTTTGATACTTCCAAGGTCGAGCGTGGATCTTTTTAGAAATAGACGGAGCTGAGTTTACGAGCAACACGCGACGGGACATTTGGTGAAAGATGCTGGGAGAGAAGTGTTACGGATGGGTTGAATTGTTCACCGACAGATTTTTCTAATTAGGAGTGTTTGTAGCTTCGAATCTAAATCGACAGAATCTAGCGGACTGACGTTTTTCTGAAAATTCTTGAGTAACTTGCGATTTAGGGTAGTCTGCGATTCTTCACTGGCAGTGTATAGTTGATTGAATCGATAGTGTGAGGTGTTGAATTAAAGTTTGAGGATTATGAAGTAGGCGAATTTTTTAAGTATCTTCATATTCATCAAACTGCTGTTTTGCCTAATGTTACGATCTTACTATATCAATTTTATCGACTGTACGTACTAGACAAGAACCTCCGCAATTGGTAAGAGCGGGAAATTTGAAATAACTAGGACGAGAGAATCTATCGTCGTTAATTCGACAACGTCGCTACATAAATGAGGTCCCAAGGTCGTGTGTACCCACTGTATTCTCATAATCGAGTTAATATACTAATTTGGCAAATTATACGTGGGCGTAGGGTCGGTCAATGTCGCGGCTAGCACGGTTGCCGTGGCTGCAGGGGCTGTCGAGCGCGTTCTTCCTGCCAGGGACGCATTCTTACGCGAGATCACCGGTGAAATTGATTCTGATAGTCGAGGCCGTAACTGCAGAACTAATTTCGCAAATGGCACGGGGGATGGGCTGGTGTACCAGGTGCTGGTGAACTTGCGGCTACCGCGTTGGCAAACGTTCGAAACGTTGGCAAACGTTGCCGGATATTTCGCCGAGTTACACGCCGCTAACTCGAGCCGACGTTCTCCTCGGCGAAGTGCCGTCGAAAACGCGGGGCATCCTTCCCTCCTATCTACAGAAACGCCGTGGAAAATACTTGAAAGCTCCATTTCCATTTACCCTCTCCGTGTGATTCTCTCCCATCGAAACCTTGACTACTCTTTGATGTTTGCCAAACGAGTGTTCTGTGTTTCATATCGCGATGGAATTTTCATCAGTCGCCTGCAGTCACGGTTAACGAATCGGTTCAATTGTCCTCTTATTAAAGTTCTTTACCCCTTCTACGATACCCAAGCTTTCGATCGTCGAGGATTCTCTCTCGGAAAAGTGTAATCTACTCTAGAACGATACGGATCTATTTGCAGAAGTAAATCAGTCGAGCATGTTCGCTATCTCGAATAAAGAAAATAAATTCAGCAAATACCTCCTCTCTATACGCTGCGCAACAATCGTGAAACGTAGGAAAGAGAGAGGAATTGGAGGGACGGTAGAACCGGCAGGATCGGACGTGAACGTTCGCCCCTGGGCCACGCATACACATCGGTGTATGTGTTGGGGGGTTGCGAGCCGTGTCAGGATCGAGGGTAGGCGGCCGACGAACCGGTGGGAGGCCGACAGACAGGGACGAAGGGGGAGAAGAGAGGCGGCAGGCTCGACGGGAGAGTCTCTAACCGGGGGAAGGACGCCGGGCGTCGCGGCGCAGGCTGCCGCACCCAGCAAAGCGCCTGCTCCCCTTGAACCGGCAAAACGTATACCTGACGCAACCGTGGAGACGACGAACGCGCGTCGTTCTCGCGACACGCTGTTGCTAGGCGCTCGTTCTCGACGAGCCCCGATTTCAACCTAAGGGGATCTCGCGCCCCTGCACCGCGACGCCGTCCGTCCGTTTGCGTCTACGCGGATCTGTCAGAAACCGAGCCAAGGTCACGGAAACGTCGCAGAATCTTCGTCCTTCCGTTTTTATCCTCTCTGCGTATATCCGTGTTACTTAGCTTAGAGAGTGGTTCCTCTTCAAGTGTCGTGTGCTAATATAGATGTAGCTTTTGTGAAGTTCCGTTGCGAAGTTGCACAGGTGATAATGATACCGTGAGTTAGAGTGAGGTAACAGGATCGGAGTAAGGTAACTAACTGCGAACCAGGAGGAGGTGGTGGTCCGAATTTACACGGAAGCTCTCGGTCTCG
>NW_017100183.1:1159201-1250995 GCF_001263275.1 Habropoda laboriosa | reverse complement strand
CGAGTGTATGCGACAGGAAGTAGCCGAAGGTGAATTACAAACCAGTGGGAGGTGGTGACGAGGAGAGGAGGAAGATTTCGAAGCGCCGTGTCAAGGTTGCACGACCTTGATTCGGTCAGCGACACGGACGGCTACGTTTCGCAAAATCGAGCGCACGCCGAGAGCTTCGTGCGCGCACCACACGCGTACCTTCCTCTTCGAATTTTCCCGAACCACCTCTCTCTCTCTCTTTCTCTTTCCCGCCTTCTTCACGCCTTTTCCCGTCCAAATTTCAGTTCCCCCGTGTTGCACCAACTTTCGCAACGTTCTTCACCGGTTTATCCGGTAGTAACACCCAAGTCGTAAGTTTTATCGAGACTCTCTAAAGCCGCCACGCGAGTTCACTGGCCTGTGAAGCGTGTAATTTTAGGAGCACGCTCTTTTATTCCTCCTTCAGAGAAACGTAGAATTCCAGCATTTTGTCGACGCGAAGGGTAATTTCAACAACGACCAAGGGAAGATCAGCACTGTCTATCTCTCTCTGTTTCGGCCGTTTCTCCATCCGCGAATATTTATGAAACGTTCACGCCGCCTCTCCCCCATCGTCGTTTATTTCCAACGGTGTTTCGTTTCCCCACCGTTCGAGCTAATCTAATAATCGTTCGATCCTGCGAGACCCCTCTGAATTTCATTAAGCTCGACCGCCTCTTATCTTTCAACGTTCCGTATTTGCATGGGGGAGAAAAGAACCGGCGAGGGGGGACTTTCGTTGAAAAAGAGTGAACGCGTGCACAGCGGTACTGCCAGACTCGCTGGCTAATTACCGTACCAACGGGAATAACACTGCGGTGGTCGGCTCTGCGGAGACTGCAGACAGACGTGGGTGGTGTCCATCTTGAAATAGGTTGCATACCTTACCGGGGAGTTGGACGAGCTTTTTTCGCGAATTAAATCCGTCCTGCACAAATTTTCGAAAGCTTTTACCTTCGTTCGTCTTTGATCCACCGTTTCGAATCAACTATTTAAAGACTACACAGACCAGGAGCTATTTTTTCAAAATTCATCCCTTCCGATTACTTTTTTCTCGAATAAAAGCAATTAAAATAGGCGTGAATTTCCCGTGCGAGATGTGAAAAATTTAATGTACAGGATGTTCCAATTTTTTTCAACCAAACTTTGTCAGGATGTTCTACGGGTGTAAATAAGAAAAAATGTTATATGCACACAGGTAATTCGAAGGTTTGTTAAAAATTTGTAAGGGAAGTACGAAGTAAGAAGGGAATGGCAACGAACTTGCGGTTGCTATGATACAAGACAAGAATGCCACTGGCAGAAGTTACATTGAACACTTTTAATGACCTCAGATAGTAAACACAGCTCGCATAAAACAGACTAGATATAAATATCGCTGATCTATTTCTACTTCGTATCGCAGTAACCATAAGTCCGTTACCATTTCGCATTTCCTTCTTAATTAACCTTCAAACCACCTATATTTATACAACATTTTTTCCTCATCTACGCCCATAGAATACACCGACAAAATTTGATAAAAGAATAAAACTGAAACACCCTGTATGTCGAATAATTTCGTCGATACACCGTTTCCAACAAAATTGTTCGAGGAAAGTAACTTGATTATTTCCAGGTATTTTAACGCGATTAAATAGATTCTCTAGCGTTCCCTAGGATAGTCAGCCGATACTTGGCGGAAGAGTTCCGTGTTTACGTTCCGTTCCGGGGGGGATTTACGCGACAGCGAAGGGGTTGATAGGCACGCGAGCCATAAGCAACGGTGCTCGACACTGTTGGGTGTCTGCGTCCAGGCTTAGGCGGTGGCCCTGCTTGCCTTTGGGATAGGTTAGGTTCGCTCCCATACCTCTATGCTAGTGCACGCGAGATCCTTATCGGGCAGTGAGCTCCTCGCAAATCGTCCGACACGAGCTTCCGACGCTTTCGAGGACGAACCAGCCCCTTAGATAAGGACAACCGCGTCTTCCCGCCACGCTCGCGTTATACACCACGTTAAACCGGCTTTTCTCCCTCCTCTGAAGACGGAGAAAAGTGGGCAGTGTTGAAAAAGAATCGACAATTATCTCCAGAGAGAGAGGCAATTGTTCTTAAAAAAATGTCGCTTTACTTGTTCGTAGAGTATTAAAGAACTTGAGGTTAACAAATGGGAAGAAAGTGACGTTTGAGAGAAAGGAGAAGTGAATAGTTGAAGTTGCTCGAAGCTGAGTTCTCGTTAATCGTAACGAAGGATTGAAGAAAATTGTTTCGGGTGCAGCCTGCGGTGCGTGTGTTTCCGGCAGCGATATCGATTCGGAAGTGGCGATGCAGCGAGTGCACCGGAAAGGGAAGAAGCACTGCCGGTGAACGAGGAAGAGGATCCCCGTTGAATCCTGCAGCCTCGTCGACGCTGTAAATCCTAGCAACACCGGAAGCTACTCGTTTCTCCTTCGGGAAATTCCTTCTCCTCGGTGAAACTTACCTGTATCGATACGAGGAACGACAACGGCACAGTTTGGAAGAGAGAAATCAGGGATTCCATCCGTCCACGAACTTTTCAAACAAGTGTTCTTATTTGATCGTGAAAACTGACGAAACTAGTGTGACTAGTGGTGGGTGATGATCAGTGACCCACCGTTTCGAATGAAGTGGTTTTAGGATGATGGTGGAGCGTGTCGAGGACCATCTCTTCATGTATCGACGTCCCGTTTACCGGGTCTTCCAGTACCTCGAAACCACCGAGTAAGTACAGGAATAACAAAGAAAACATCCTTTCTTCAATCGTGATAATTATAATTTACACTTGCAACGAGTTTGTTACGGTACGACTTCTTCCTACTCCCTTCTTTTACTGCTCCTCCTTTACCGATACCGATATCGAACGAGTTCTCGTTGTCGAAAGCTCTTGAAACGACAACAATGTCCTAGCAGAGATGTGTGAGCAAATGTGAAATCGCGTTTCTCCTACCGGTGGAATCGAGTCGGATTCAAATCGAATTTCCATAATAACGTTCGGTGCAGAGTGCTTTTGAAAAGTTCGCCCCGAGGCTGGTTGGTGTTCCGGCTCTCGTTCCTCCTTAGGAACGCCGGGTATCCAGCTGTTAGGATCTTCAGTGCCGCGGAACAGGCGTTTAAACAAAAGGGGTTGGCTCGTTTGAAGAGCAGCCAATGGCAATTTGCGTGCATAAAGCCTTTGCAAGTCCCTTTCCAATTCGTGAATGGAGGAGCTTGGCGAAGGTGGGTGAAAAGGTTTCAAGAAGACCACCAGAGCGAGAGAGAGAGAGAGAGAGATAGCGAGGCAAACAGAATCACGCGAGGGAAACAGCTTCTTCTTCTTCTTTTTTCTCTTTTTTCTTTCTTTCTGCGGTGGACTCTGTGTGTTACGTCGATGGCAAGCCGGGTAACCATGGCGAAATTGCCATCATCGACCACGGACCTCACCGGTAACCGTTCGTTGCTAATTGGCGCCATTAACTAAGCTTCAATACAACCGGGGCCGCGTCGCCTCGTTAGAGTTGCTAACTTTCAAATTCACCGGGGATTAAATTATCTATGTGTGTGTCCTGGTGGATGTGGCGACGCGACAAAAGAACGATGCTGCAGTATGGTTTTATCGAGCGTTTTTTCTTTCTTTTTTCTCCCTATTTTTCTTCTTTTTCTTCCCCTCGCCTCCTTCTCTGTGCCCCTATCTTTGTTTCTCTCTCTGAAACGGCGATAACCGCTTTGCATTATCGACGATAAAGTTTCATCGCGACCGTTCTCGCCAAGTGTGTCTCTCTGTTTTTTCTTCTTTGCTCCTCCTTTTCCCTTACGATCCGAGCGATGCTTCCCTCTTGCCAGAGCAAAAAGTCCGGGTATACGTTCGTGGTGGTCAAATTGCAGCGGAAAATTCGCCTCGCGAGATAGTTAGATGGAAGAAGAAGAAGAAGCCGCCACGTGGCCCGGGAAATGAGAAAAGTTTCCACCTAGAATACCGGCCAGACTTGTGTAGCTGTAGAACTTCTCGAAGACGTCTGCGACGCTATTCACAAGTGGCGTGGCCGCTTTTATTTAGTTTCGAGTCGCGGCAACCACTTAAACATCGATATCCACCACGAAATTAATTCGTTTGTTCCGTATCTCGCTGCCGCTTGAAATTCTTTCCCCGCGAAAGTTCAAACAGCTCCAGTATAATATCACCAATAGTCGATCCTTTCTTTTTCTATCTCCGAAAGAAGTTTCACTTCGTCCTAAATCTTCTTTATTATCGTTACCGTTAAAAACAACGTATCAGGTAAAAATTTGTCCAAGTTGCCTCGTGAAACGGTCGTCGTGGCTCGAGTAGAATAGCCGGTCGTAATTTTCGAATCTGAAAGGACCACTTTTGCTCGTGTCACGTCTCTGGTTAGCCAAGCAGGTTCTACTTGATTTTATAGCTCGCACGATGGGCAGACTGGTCTCGTCTATGGCTTCAGATGAACCTCAAATTAATCGGCCGAGTCCCATGCGAATTCTCGTGTTTAACGAACGTAACAACGTCGAGATTGCCGGGAGAAGGAGGTCCCAACGAAATTCCTCCTTCCACCACCGGTCTTTTTATTGCCTTGTACATTTTTCGATACGATCAACGACGTTGAAATTTTCGACGAAATATCTCGAACGTTGCACGGATTTTCTCGTATCTCTTCGTCCGGTTCTCTAGACAGTAAGTACGGAAAAATGAATCGTCGAGAGGCACGCAGCGCAGGTAAATACCGTGGCATGTTGAAATCGTGATTCAGATGCAATTCGTATTCCGGTCTCCTTGATTATACACCGTGTTGTCGTGCATCGCGACGATCGATACAGCTAGGAGATCACCGACCATGTTTTACGCCCGCAGTTAAGTCGCACAGTGATGTATCGGTGTCTGTAGATTTCACAATTTTTCTTCTCTCCCCAACCGAATCTGTTTTCAACGTTTTAATCATATTTATAATTTATCTGAATCAAGTACCGCTTAGCCCCTGCGAAGAGCGTGCATATACGCCCGTCTAATACGTGGAATTTATTCATTTATTTTCGCTCTTCACGAATGAAATATCGCTGTCGACTGAAAATCGGGCAACGTTAGAATGCAGCAGACATTTGACTATCGTGAAACAGTTGATTGTTCATCTTTATTTTTATACTAGCGCACTTTTTCTCTCAAGTGTGTCAGAGAAAGGGTTCATATCCTGATGTAATTTATATTTAACAGTGCTGTAAATGAAAATTATGCATAGAATAAAAAGAAAAGTGGTATAAAAGTAGGAATTCTCGTAAAGTTCACATCCTATGATATATTCACGCTGACTATTGTTAAAACATTCTATCCTTCGCCTAAATGCCATTAAACACACAAGCCAGTCCGTTGTCCCGCGGACAGCCTTTCACGCGGCAGGCAGCTCGATCTCCAGACTTGTCGGACTTGTATTTTCCACGGCAGCATTGTCGACGACGCGTTGCGTTCCTGTACACTGCCGGTTTCCGTGTTTCCTTCGTGGCACAGTCACCGCGATCCTGAATTATCTTACTCGTCCCTCACCCAAGTCGAATGAATATGAAAACAGGCTGGTTTGCATAAGAACCGTATTTCTTTCTCTTTCGCTTTCACTCGAATCGTGCATTTTATAACGTGGCGAGATAAGAAATAGTACGATGCTAATGTAGGAATAGTAAGAGAAATATATGGGAGGACCGTTAAATACAGAACGGAGGAGAAATACCTTATCTAATCTAACCCTTCATTTACATGCTTAATTACATACTTGTGTACGTTTACGTGTATGTAATCTGTGGGTAAGAGATGTATTCTCTGACCAAAGGAAACCTTCGATTTTCACTTTCTCTCTCTCGAGATTCCAGCTAAATTTCGATCTTAAATCGCTAAAAGCGGAGACGGACCCACGCATCGTAATTCTTCTCACATTTTCTCACATTTTCCCATCTCCCCGTTAAATTGAATCGGTCACTCGGTTCGCGAGGGTTAGGCGTATCCGTTCACCGTCAGCGTCTCCAGGCAGTCTGTCCGCGCGACCTGGAAACAGCCGATCACCCCGTTTATCTGCGCCGCAGGAATTATGCTTGCGACGCCGATTTTTCACCGTCGTCCCACGCGTTCGTTGGTTCGTAGCCGGTGAAACACGTACATGCAGACGTAGAGGAGAAAGAACTCTATAAGAGAAGGAGAGAAGAGACAGAGAACGGCAGGTTGTCCGTTCGACTCGTCGATCAGTTTCAGCTCGACGTCCAGGCCGCGCACATACCCTTTCATTCGAACAAGGAACAAGAGAAAAGAGGAGAGAAGGAAAAAAAAGAAAACGTTTTCTCTCAACATTTGGTGAATCGCGTGTCTCTCTCTCTTACTCTTTCTTTCTACGGTTCCCATTTCGCAAGGAAAAGGAAGACGAGGAAAAAGAGTTTCATTTGCAGCCAGGGGAGAAATTTTTCGACGCCTCCATTCTCGGATTGAAAGAAGCGATGCGCGCGCGTACTTAGGCTGGGCGTCGCGTCGCGTCGGGGCTGAAAAACTGATGAAAGCAAAACGGGGCCCACAGCTAGTCATGGAACGTTGAACCAGCCAGCGCGAAATTAAAATCATTCGCGATGCTTGTTCCCCCTCGTCTTGACGCTGTATTTCGAGAACTGCACGGATACTGCAAGGACTGCCGCAGCCTGGGTTAGATGTAATTCAATTTCGTGAAACGAGATCCACGCGTCTGACCGTTTCGACACGCTGCGTCGATCGGGTGAAACAAGGTGGACTTCTTTCGATTCAGTTGATCCAGTTTGGAATCGAGTTACCCAGGAGAATACATCGAGAGATATCGGTAAATCGATCCGTCGATCTCTATCCGACAATATCTGACAGCGATTCTTCTCTAAATAAAAGGGAATCGCGACTGTTTGCCGGATAACGCGTAGAGTGAACAGATTACCAGTGCGCATTCCTGTCGTTCGAGAGTACACGGACATTCTGTTATATATAATATATCCGATGAGCGATTGCCGGTGATCTCGAGAGATTTTTCAAGACATCGAGAAGGGGGACGATGCTGGAGCTAGTAGAAAGGAAAGCCAGTGGAATCTCTTGGCCGAGCTGTCGCGGCCAAAACCTCGAATCTTTCAGCAAAGATCCCAAGGGAATCTTCTTTCTCCGGCGAGACAAGGGTTGCTCGCGAGAGAAACGATGGAGAAGAGAGAATAACGGTGGCCTTCTATGCTCCCTCGGCCAACTAGGATGCAACGATTCCTACACCCCTGACACCCTTGGCACCTGGAAGTTCCATAGGGTGTCGAGACGGAGGTAACTTTAGCAAAGAAAACAGAAAGAATCCCGTCTTTCGCGTTTATACCAGTTACAGATTCCTCCGCGGTATTATAGGATCCCATAAATTGCGTTGCTTCCGCGTAACGAACCGAGCGAGCGGGACGATTAAAGGCCACGATTTATATACACGGTGCTCGCGTTTTTCCGCGACGACGCGCGCGTTTCGTAAACGAGCGTTCGAGGCACGCGAGCCTCGTTACGCTTGTGACGATGCAAAAGCGCAATAGAGAAAGTAATAGTGAAAGGTAAAGTGCGTGGGCGACAGTCACAGGTGCGTGGTAGTTGTGCTCGAGCCGCGTCGGGTCAGGGACGCACTCTGCATATCCTCTCTCTTTCTCTCTCCTCTCTCTATTTCTATGCTTCTTTTCATCGTGCATAAACCACCCTTCCTGTCGAGACGAGTTTTCAGGTCGACGTGCTTGTCGCATGTTTCCGATTCTTCGCTGTGAAACGCGCTGCACCGGAAACAGGAAGGCTGTCGAGGCTGCTAGTTATGTTACGGTAAACACGGAACGCGTGCTATTCAACTAATCGATCGTGCTAGGCTTCTCGTCCGTTCGTATGGGAAACGAGAAGAATTAGGCGGAATTTTTCTCTCCGTGAAATTTCACTCTTGCATCTCTTCCGAACGAAGAAACTTTTAAACATTTCACTTAACGAGTAATTTTAGACTATAACAGACACTTTGACGAGTGTCTCGGAATTTTTTCAGAATTTTTCAAAGGCTGGAATAGTAAAAAATATTAGACTGGGACGTGAACAGACCGGTTCGCCTGCGGAGTGTGGGAAAATGTCTGCCTGCGTAGGGTTAATTATAAAGAGTACCGCACAGGGTGTTCCTTGAGGACCGGAGAAAAGTTCAACGTTTTATAAGCGCCGGTAATTTCATACAGTCCTAAACTGTGCACATCACACGTTTATACTACTCCAGAAAAAGGTGAATTATAATAAAAAATGCACTGCTCACGTGAAATGGAAAATTTGTCGGGAAAATGGAGACTTTTAAAACGTAAACATTGTGACGCAGGAAAGATCAGACGATTCTATCTTAGAGCGTGCGGCGAAAGAGTCGAAGAACGATCGACTACCCCTTTATCTCGCGCGACGTTATAGAGAGAGCAAGCGGCAATTTATATTCCGCGACAAACAAATAAGTCTACCCTGTGCTTTCGCTTTGCAATTACCGCGCCGGAAGCTGCTTAATATGTCGCGTGCAATTGAATTAACTTCGAGCGATTTAGCGAGCCGCGGAAACCGCTCTGAAACGAATGTTCCGTCTCGCTTACCCGAAATATATATATATCCGCGATTTTACGAGCAAACTTTTTTCCGGTATTGTACAATTATGTTTATTATGCTCGTTACGCAGTCAGCTTGAGTAGCCTCGAAACGTGAAGCCTGTTGAAAGAGCCACGCGCGCGTATCAGCTTCGAAGCGCAGATAATCCACTCACGGATCGTTCGATAAATAAGTGCAGTAAATATACCGGGGGCCGAATTGTATCTCGGTGTGCAGCGTTACTCGAATAACAAATCAACGTTGCTTTGACGAGAAACAACTGGCTGCTTCTGTTCGTTGCCACGGTCAAAGAGGGTTTCAACCCTTTCTCCGTTCGATTTGCTCCCAGGTAGTGTGGTTCATTTTCTGAACGAATTAGCGAGTGTGTACACTCACCGTTCGTTCGTAAGTATTAAGACTACGAAATTATGAAAATTCTACAGGGTGTCTTCTTCGACTTGACACAGTGGAACATCTCAGAAGGAGTTGTATCTATCGAAAAAACGATCTCACGAAAGTTGTTTAGTACGATGGAGGACGTAATATGGTATAAATCGTTTTACACCGTTTTCTTCGTAATCGCGTTGATAGCTCTTATCAAACAATTCAAGCATCTCTCAGTAAAGTAGTAAAACAATGAAACTAGTAGCTTATCTACGTGATCGAGATCGCGGTTGTTCGAGGTACTCCGACTATGGTAATTTGAATGCAGGACAACTGTGCAGCAGACAGTGGCGATTATTAGATGATTACCACCCACAGACTGGCCCAGTTTCTTCACTTCACAGGAAACACTCCGAAACGCACGCGGAATAAGAGATTTAGGGAGCATAGTCCGGTGTTGCGAGTTAGATCGGCCTGGTTCCGATCCACGTCCATCCTTTTCCACGATCCAGTATGACGCTCGTAATATACATTTGCATTAATAGCCGCGATGCAAACGCACGCGCTCGCCTCGAACCATCTTCAAACACGTTTTCGTCCGTCTACTTTTTGAGGAAGCCCCTTGTTGTTACGAGTGCCTGCGAAATATTACGTCACTGGTGGCACGGGAAATGTCAATAGAGAGATGAGACACTTGTTTGAGATGTTACGTTTCCTGGATTACCAGTGGCTCGTCGCAGTCTGTACTCTTCTTTTCAGATCTACTAATTTTCTACCGTATCACTCGTAACGAATACTTCCTTCTTATAAAATTTGTTCGGCGAAAAAAGTGACGGACAGTCCTCTCTTCTCCGATTAATCGTTGGACGGAAAGTTCAGCTGGGTCACGTCTGACCCGTCGTAAAATTTCTTCGACCAGCCCACCGACGTATTAAACAGAACACAATACGGTTCTTCGCGATTCTGAATAGGACCCATTAAATCCGACGAGATTCCTCTATTTTCCAACGGCGTCGCTTCCAACTACCCACTGAATAGCTTCATAACCCGGACCGATTGAATGATAACCACGTGAGATCGTCTTAATAACGGTAGGAGAGCGTGCTTCGATTGAAACAGAGATCGTTCTCTCGGAGGAATTCGAGATATCTCTGAAAGTTCGGAGGAGGAGGGAAAACGTCGAGGTTCGTATATTTGAAAAGAGTCGTCCGCAGAAGTTCATTTTGGAATCGAGCTCTCCCCCTCCTGTGACTTTGGTGAATGCTTTTTGCATCCCTCCCGTATGCACGCGTCCCGACTACGATGAATCGGTAACTATGTAAGTATACGCGAGCGAGCAAATGTGTCAGAGGGCCGCCACACGTCGAAAAGGGGTGGTGGTAGATGATATGAAACGGGGACGAGTGAATGAGAAGGGACGTGGTTGCGTACAGACGCGTACATCCTAGCCCCTTTCAAAAACCCTCGAGCCATCACGTTCACGCTACGCGAAATTTCTATCGCGACTATAGCCACAGGCTAAATCTAGCCGCACGATCGTCTTTGCTACACCGCACTACCTTGCTGCAGAAAGGGTTAACTCGTGCCCCTCTGTATACCGAGCTCGGTTCATATTTTTAATAACTACCCTTTATTTTGCAAAAGTTCCTCCTTCTTTGTTCAACCCTTTGACTGCTGTCGGCGCCTGTAGACGCTATTTTTTATATTTACATATTGCCTTCTTTGCAAACGTGAAACACGAGATATTCAGCAAAAAATGATTCGGCCAACGAAATATGTGGGGTGACTATTAATGCCATAACTCAGTCGTACACAGCCAGAGCTTTACTTAAAGGGTTCATCAGTTTTGTATTGCCACGTTGTTCCTTGGAAGCTTTGTAATTTTCAAAAGGTGAGGAAGAGGAGTTAAATCGTCTTTCTTGAAATACTTACGTACCTACTTTGAACGCGACGATTATGGTCAGTCTGTAATCACGTATGCAAAGGTGAAGACGAAGAATTTTTATTGATTTTTAACGACGAAAAATTTCGTGGAAATTCGGTGTTTTTCTTAGAAAGCACCACTTTCCTTCCCTTAGAAACGGATGCTATCTGGCGGGATATTTATGTCCGATAATCACCAGATAACATTTCACGATGAGACACTTTATTAGCTCATCGCGTGTGACGTCAGCGGTGTTGAACTTTTCTCGAGGAAAGTGCAATCGTCCAAATACCGATTCGTATTTCTGATTCGGTTATTCGATCGATACGCGAAAGAAAGCTATCGGAAGGTATTTTAATCTGTCGGATAAGAACTTTTATTGAAGGATTTGGTTGTTTAGTCGTTCGCGAGTTGAACGTGTGTCGGTGTGTTGAATTCTCACGAGCTGATGAACGTATCACCTCGCTGTACAATGATTGAACAGCATGCGAAGAAAATGTGGGAACGGTCTCTTCCCTGTGAACAATCGTGATTCCTCGATGATTCCCCTGTGAAATCCACCTTCTTAACCAACTCCAAGCATTTACGCCGGGTAACGCAACGTTGTTGCCATGAATATCTAATTAAAAGCGAGACTTTAATAAAAAAGGAAGGAAAGAAAAGAAAGAAGAGAAGACGACGAAGAAGGAGAAAACTCGTGGTAACTTGGAGAGTAGCGGTAGTTGAACACGCTAACAGGGGGATTGCCGTCTACGGTGCTCTAGAATATATACAAAGTTCTTTGCTTCGCTTGTCTGGCATTATACGTGCTTCGACGACAACGAAATTCGCCCCGGAGGAAGGTTTCAGAAGAAATCCTTTCCTCTATGGGCCGATGAATAATTAATCCTCTCGAGGAAAGCTTGCACGTTAGTTGAGTAGTGTGAGTCGAGGTTTTATGAGATTATGCATAATTGACGCGGTCGTTGCCGCGTCGTCGACTAAAGCCGCTTCTCCTTTGCACAGTTTTTACCCATTTTTTTTTCTTTTTTTTACTCTTTTTCCATGCCAGCCATGAGGGGATGAGCACTGGCGTGGGAGATGGAGGTGGAGGCGGCGGGGGTGGCGTACAAGGAAGTGGTGGCGGTAGAAGTACACCACCCCATGGATCGCCTACCCCGATGGACAAGGCGACACTCAAGGTCCATCTGCCTAACGGTAAATTCATCGATTTTCAACCAACAATTTTCACCAACATTTCTCCTCCCAACACTTCTGCGATCGTTCTAAAGAAAAATTTGGATCTTCAGGTGGTTTCAACGTGGTGAAATTCGGTGACGCGATCGACGTCAGGGGCATCATCTCCCTGGTAACTAGTCGATTAGCAGTGGGCACCAGACACTACAGAAACCTCTACGCCATGAGGCTGCATCACCCTGGTTCGGGGGAGAGCTACTGGTTGCACCAAGACACAACCATGTATCAGGTAAAATCTCAGCAACCTACTGTTTTCGAAGAAACATCGTACCATCACTGTTACAACCATCAAAGTGAAAATTGTTAATGTTCGTCAGGTTCAAGAGAAGTACGAGAAGAAACATCCTCACTGCGAATGGAGGTACGAATTAAGGGTACGATATCTGCCGCAAAATCTGAACGATCTATACGAGAAGGATAAAGTAACGTTCTACTATTACTACGATCAGGTATTTTCAACGACAAATCGCTACAATTTTCTAACAGTCAAACGGAAACGTTTAAATTTCGGTGTTCGTTATGTATCGTAGGTTCGAAACGATTACCTCTGCGCGAACCACTCAGCCCTAGACCAAGATGTCGCAGTACAACTGTGCTGTCTGGAGATTCGCTACTTCTTCAAAGACATGCCACAGATCGCACTTGACAAGAAGAGCAATCTCGAGTACCTAGAACGAGAGGTAAGGCAGAGGAGAGGAGGGTGTACAGTCCGACGAGGACTTGTTCGCGAGTTAAAAATGGTAAAAACCTCCTCCACCCTCTATTCACAGGTCGGTCTGCACAAGTTCTTACCGCGGTCCGTGTTGAATGGAATGAAACCAAAGGCGCTGCGCAAGCTGATACAGCAACACTTCAAGAAGGTGGCCGCGTTGTCAGAGCTGGAATGCATGTACAAGTTCTTTGACCTCCTGAGAGCGCACTACAGATTCGACCAGGAAAGGTTTATATGTGCTTTGGGGGTGAGTTTCGTTCGGCTAGATTCTTTCGAACTGGATAACGGATGTTAAAACTATTCAGAGAGAATGTACACGTTTCTTATTCTATTGTATACAGTCTAGCTGGTCTATACCTGTAGAACTAGTCATTGGACCAGATTTAGGCATATCGTACATGGCTCACAGAGGTGGAACAGTGGTATGTTTCTGATTTATTCAGACTAATCTCGAGAATTGTAAAGTTTCATCGAACGTGTTAAATCTTTTATAGCCAACAAGAATGGCAGAGTTTTCCCAGATACAGTCTATCCAGACACTCGTGTCAGACTGTAAAGAACACGCGAAGGCGTGCATTAAATTAAGAGTAGCTGGGGCCGCGGAAACGCTTAGTATAACTTGCTCGAGTCTGGACCAAGCGGAGAGTCTCGCGGATCTAATCGATGGATACTGTAGGCTAGTTACCGGAAGCAACACCTCGTTGTGGAATAGAAAAGGTAGGACACCACTATTCGAGTAAAAATTGCATCGGTATTCTTAAGTTAACAATCTCGATGTTAATGCTACGAACGTATTTCCTTTAGCTTTGACCGACAATTCGTAATAGTGTTCCGAAGAACTTAAAAGACGTACAATTGTTTTATTTCGATACGTCACAGGAACGTTTCTCATTGTACTTCTTACGATGAAATCATGTTTCACACCTAAATGTATCGCACGAACCCCCTTTATGTTAATAAACAATACTAAGTTATAATCGTTTACACTTCCAAGCTGCATCGTGGAAAAACTATCCCTGTCCATGCAAAGGTTTGTAGTTTTGGATGGTCCCTTGCTGTATTGTACTGTCTTTAATTGCATGACAACCGGTAACTCGATTCGTTCGTTATCACTGATTGTACATCTTGGATTAAAATAGATGCTCATCCACCCAAGTCCAGGCAAGATGGTTCCAATAGTCCAGAGAAGAACGTGAGCAAAACGGGGACTATTTTGTCAGAGGATTACGCGGAAATCGTAGACGAAGAAGGGGATTATTCGACGCCAGCTAGTAAGCATAACGCAACAATGCATTATCGAACGATGAATTTACGAAAAAGATTATGCACCATTTTTTCATTGATCATTTCAGCCAGAGATTATGAGATAGTGAGAAATCAAGTGGAATTAGGTGAAATCATTGGTGGTGGGCAATTTGGTAATGTACTTAAGGGTTCGTACAAAGGACGAGACAACCAAACCATAGCTGTAGCAGTGAAAACCTGTAAAATCGACGCAGATCTCGCAACTTCGGAGAAATTCCTCGAAGAAGCCTGTAAAGAAATTTCCTCTTGACACGATCGATCGTATTGAAGCTGTGAATGACGTATGCATAATTGTTGTGTGAAATTTCAGATATAATGCAACAATTCGAGCATCCTCATATCATAAGATTAATTGGCGTGTGCTCGGAAGCACCAATTTGGTTGGTGATGGAATTGGCCAGGTTAGGGGAAATGCGAGCTTATCTGCAATCCAACAAACACCGTCTGGACCTCGCCACTCTTCTACTTTACACGTTTCAACTGAGCACTGCCTTATCATACCTTGAGAGCAAGAAATTTGTACACAGGTAAATTAACAGTAGAAAATTGTGTTTTATTAACAGCTTTCACGATCATCTCATTTCTTGTGTTTCACAATTTGCCACAGAGACATTGCTGCAAGAAACGTGCTAGTCTCTTCGCACAACTGCGTAAAATTAGCAGATTTCGGCCTCAGCAGGTGGGTCGAGGAACGAAATTATTATACAGCGAGTAAATGTAAGTTACCCATTAAATGGATGGCACCGGAGAGTATCAATTTCCGGAGATTCACAACGTCTTCTGATGTCTGGATGTTTGGTAAGTTTCTTCACAGTTACAATTTTGTTCTTTCGTATTGGACAAGTTTTCCAAGAATTTTTTTTCATTATTCTAGGTGTGTGCATGTGGGAGATTTTAATGCTGGGTGTGAAGCCGTTCCAAGGTGTGAAAAATAGTGAAGTGATCCGTAAGCTAGAAAACGGAGAGAGACTTGCGCTTCCAAATCACTGTCCACCACGATTATATTCTTTGATGTCTCAATGTTGGAGTTACGAGCCTAGTAAACGACCAACGTTCAAAGAGATCAGAGAAACATTGCAGTATGTACAACCTGCTTATTTTAGTACACCGTCGTTGCATTATCGACAATTTTTATTCAATTGTCACAATGTTGCAGTGAGATTTTGTTGGAAGAAAAACACCAACAGCAAGAAACGATGAGACGAGAGAACAGGAGAGTGCAAGCCATGTCTTGGGGTACGTAAACGTGAGAAAAAAAAGGCATTTGAGATATTTTTCGTGTGGCACGGAGCAGATAATCTTTCGTCATTTAGGCGCAGACGACGTACCGCCGCCGAAACCTTCGAGGCAACCGCAAAACACGACGGATCAATCTCAGCTAACCGCCGCAGCACCAGTTTCGACATATATCGTGGCGCAAAGCCCTGAGGTTCTTGCACAACTTCTCAAGGATAATCAAACTAGGGGGGTATGTCCCTCCGTCTACACAACACCCGCCTCGCCCTTCAATACCTTAGCAGTACAGTTCCAAGACGAAGATCAAGTCTTAACCACCGCCTTAGTTTCAGATCTACCCTTTTTCGATCCAGCTATCTCAGAACCTTCCGTCTCTCACGACACACACTCAGGAGATTCCACTTTATCCGATATTAACCTAGACTCCCTCGATTCTTCAGATACTCCTCTCATGTCCAGCCTGAACATTTCAGAGGCGACACAAGCGCAGTCCCCAGCTGCGAATAGAAAACAGCAGAAGGTTAAAGAGATGCAAAATTTGTACGCGGTCAGCTCGAAAGTGGTCGGTAGCATTACCGGAGACTTGTATTCTCCCGTACAGAAATTTACTACGTCCAGCGCTGTTCCCATTACAACTAGCACGGCTACTTGTGGCGAGATATACGGGCCAGTCGCTAATTTCACGCAAAGCTCCGCTATCGTCGGTAATCTTAGCCAAAGTCCCAGCGTAGGTGGTAATTTCGGTGAGAATCCCGGCAACTATGGACCTAGTAGCTTGAACAGTATCATAGTATCAAACAGTCAGAGTCAGTCGTCCAATTTCGGTCAGTTCTCTGCTAGTAACGCGAGTCAAGTGTTCAGTCAACCCATCGGTCAACAACCGGTCAGTCAAAGTTCTAGTTGCGTACAGAATCCTGCCGGTGCTGGGGCGTATTCCCGTGTACCAATCGCTAGTTCATGCAACGTTTCTATACCCACATCTAACGCCGAATGCCTGTACGGTCCAGTACTAAAATTCCGAGCGCAGAACATTCAGAATCAAAACGCAACCGAGTTGAAACCCGTGAATGCGTCCGTTGCATCTGCCATGCCCAGTACAAGGGGCAATTTAGCACACACCTCGACCTCAGGGCAAAATCTGCAAGCTCAACCGCTGATGCACGCCCAAAATTATCAGCATCAGCAAATCTATTCGAATATTAGTCACTCGGCATCGCAGCCAATGTACTTGCCGCAGTCACAGCACGTGCAAAACATCCAGAGACAGAATCCCATTCTTCAACCCGTTTCTTATATCCCGGCGCAACACACGAATCAACCGAATCAGGCGACCGGTGCAAACCCAATTTACACGGCCCATGCGACTTCGGTTACGGTCGTGCAAGCTCAGAAGGTTCAGGGCCCGGTATACGTGCAACAAATGCAGCAGGCTGGAATCGCGAGTCACGTACCGATTTCTCAAGCGACCAGCGTGAATCAGCAATTATCCTACGAGATAGCACAGAATCATCCCGTTCAAGTGCATTACGCGGCATCAAGTGGCGCGATTCCACCGACTAACCAGCAACATATTCATCCAAGCACGTCTAACATCGTGATCGGGCAACAACCAACTTCCATTATCGCCACGCAGCACGGCCAGGCGCAGTGTAACGTTACGAATCTGCTAACGAGCAACACGGTGAACGCAACCCAGTATATAGTACAGCCAGTGATGCAAGCGGGAATCATAAGATCGAGCACACCTCAATTAGCGACTGGTGTCGCGAAAATCACCACGTTCGTAAGCCAAAAACAAGATGAGCAGCTAACAAGCTCGACAGATGGCACGCTCTCCGGGTCACTGATCTCTTCAGCTGTCAGTGACAGCACTATGTCATCGAGCAGCTCGATGACAGAGGAGGCACAGCAAGATCAGGTTTGGCAATGCCTCCTAGGAATGACAATCGCATCCTCTATTCTGCAAACAGCATATTCATATATATACATATCTTTTTTTATTTATCTATGGTTCGACATTCTTGCGGCACCATTTATATATACATATACTTTTGTTGTAAATCAGATGTATATACATATAATATGTATATTTTTGCTTCTGGTATATGCAGACGCGCTCACATGATCCTTTTAAATTGACACACAATGGCCCTCTTCCTTTCGTTTACACGCAACTAGAAGATGTTTTGATTTATTTCCTCCTTTTTGATTCATAACAGAATATGTATTTTATTTTTGCAGTTTTTTGGTAGGCTAATCTCTTTTTGCATGAAGAATGGAGATAACGTTGACACTGTAACAAATCTGAGCTGCATGTAATTCAGTATGATTGCACTACTATTGTTCTAAAATTGGTTTTTGCATCGAGAATTATGCATCTCTTTAATTTTATTATGTACATATGTTTATCAGACATGCTAAAACAGTGAATTACCCGAAGGATCGCGAGCTGAGCGATTAAAATAAGAAAGATTTCTTCTTTCAGAGGAACGTACAGTCGCAATTGTTCGATAGCATTACGGAGAACTTTGGTGGTGGTGTCGACGACGAGCAAAAATTGTTAGAACAACGACTGTTGGAGCAACAACGTCAATCTGAAGAAGATAGTCGTTGGTTGGCAAGGGAAGAGGTACAATCTACTCTTATTCATCGTCGATTAGTTATTTCAACGTCACATTATCATTTATTATTCATTTAGAAACGTCTGTCTATTGCAACAAGTGGAGACGAAAGTGCAAGCCCTCCAGTTCCTCGTTCGGTTACACAATCACCAAATCATGAACAACATAGTGCCAATACTGGTTCAATAGGTTCTGATAAGAGTGGCGAGAAAGTAATTGTTGTAAAGGTAATATATAATGGTCGAATGATCTTCAAATTACTATGAAAATTATATTAAATTTTTATCTCATAGAAAATGGAACCTACACCTACTGCAGATTTAGATAGAACCAACGACAAGGTGTACGATTGTACTACCAGCGTAGTTCGTGCCGTGATGTCTCTCTCTCAAGGTATCAACTATTATCATAATCGTTATGTCATCTGTAGCACTTTAATTAACATTTTTATAACGTTACGAATGTAGGTGTTCAACAGAGCAGGGCTGACCAATATTTGGAATTAGTACGTAAAGTGGGGATCGAATTGAGGGCACTACTTTCATCCGTGGATGCTTTAATGGACGTATTGCCTATGTCTGCTCATCGAGAAGTAGAAATGGCACATAAAGTTCTCAGCAAAGACATGGCAGAACTTGTAACCGCTATGAAACAAGCTCAAAGATATAGTGCTACTACTTTGGATGCAGAATATCGAAAGTAAATGTTTCGAACAATATGTACTGACATATTTCCATGCGTAGCAGATGACGAGAGTATTGAGAAATATTGCATGTCATTTCAGAGGAATGCTATCAGCAGCTCACATCTTAGCAATGGACGCAAAAAATCTTCTAGATGTAATCGATTCGATACGCATTCGCTATCCATACGTAGACAGTCATATTTGCCAGAAGCAAAATAATATTAATGTTCCGCAAGAATCCACGCCAGAAAGTCGTATTCGTTCCAGTCAATCTGGAGAACAATTTCTGAGGAGAAGTCAGTCGAGTGAACGTCAAGGGACGACGTTCAGACAGAGCCAAAGTGGTGATCTCTTACATAGAATGGGTCAGTCCGTTGATCGTTCGTTGCAGGTAAACCGTACTTCACAATAAAATCTATATAATGATCGAATAAATCCATTGGTATTAATTTAGCAAAATCTAAATGTTTGTTCAGGGTAGCCAAACTGACGTTAGTACTGGCTCTAGTTTAGAAAGAAGGCATCATATTGTCACTAACAGTCTCGAACGTAATTCGACAACAAGAAGACAAATGGCGACGAATAGTTTAGAAAGAAAAAGACCATCGCTATCGTGTAATATCAGTCCCATGAATAATTCTGTTAATCTTCCGCCAATGGTACCAGTTACCTGCAATTTAGTCCAAACAGTTGGACCTGTCATTCATCCGAGTCAGACAGGTACAACAGGTATTAATCAACAGTCAGTGTTTGCACCTAATAATAAAGCGACAAATGAAAGTGCGACAACTGATAGCTAACAACGAAGTGCCTTGCATTAAGGTAAGTTTACGTTACTTGTTACGTTATACCACAATTTCTTTCATAACTTAAGTGTATTTGGACTTATAAAAATTTCAGGAAAACTTCGAAGAAATAATTGTATGTACATAGGCTACATCGTACAAGTTACCCATTTACATCTCACGCATAACTCAGCAGCAGGAGATTTAGTATTTGTGCTTTATAGCTCTTTTTAACATTTAACAGACTTTGTCTAAACGTACTTATAGATAGGACAGTATTCGTTAGATGTAGAGGTAGAATTATTACTAAAACGCGTAAGTCACAGCTATAAAGAAATCACTCCAAAGCTTTAGAATTATTGTTAATTTGTTATCGTATGACAACCACGCATATAGGGTGGCGCAAAAGGCATCCTCGAATCTAGAGGATTGTAATTGCATGTAATCTTCATTCATTAAAAATTTACATGGTGAATTGTTTTCTTCATTTTGTTGCATATATTTTAGCATTATAAAAAATTAAATATAACACGGCTATTATTGCAATATCATGATGTATATGATCCATCATCTAAGTTGCGTTCGTCGTTATTGGTAGACGACATAATTAAATATACAACAACAACTTGCAACACTTTTCTTCTATACAAGAATGTACACGATATAATACACAATTAATGGGTGTAGTCTTTCATACGTCCGCACACGGGGAAATCTCGCCAAAGACTCTGCTTCTTAATTAAATCAATATTACCGGTCGGCAAGGATCGGTGTAGTATTTTCCCTTCTTTTCGATCGGGGCCAAGTTCGCAACAAAAATCTGCAGTGTACTCGCAACAATATTTATAAATATATATTTAAACAAATAGTTCAAAATATTATGCAAAAATTTCATTTTTTGTAAGACACAATTTTATGATGTTGTTTTTACGAATTTATAATTTAATAGTCTATTTCCTGCTATGAGGAGTGATTATAATGTAAAAAAAAATGGGACTGAATGTTATTTCTATTAGGTAATTATTTAGCAATTCATACCAATTTGTGAAATTTATATACAATGTTTTATAAAAAATGAATCATTCTTCAACGGCAAGTCAGTTCCTACAAAATATTTATAAAAAATTTCATCTTTGCATAAGAATAGTATTGATAACTTGTCAACGCGATGCGCTTATAAGAACAGTGCATTTACGGATCTATTAAATATTCCATAGATATAAAGTATTCCATTTTTATACATTTGTTATTTTTTACGTTCCTGGGAAGGTTTAGTTGCGCGATTAAATTGAAATTGTTATCCACGATGATGGTCGCTTGTATTTCTACATTGCTCATTATTTTACAACAACCATATTTCTGAATAGTAATGTGCCAAGGTCTGCTTATACACCGCAAACGAATGTTGCTATTAACCCATTGAAAATGTACAGTAATACTTTAATCCATCATCCCAGGAATTTGTAATTCACGTTTACAGTCTGACACTGCTATTGCATCGAAAGTATAAGATACTTTTTTCTTGCATTACGTTAAGTATATGTAAATAAACATCCAAAATTTATATCATTTAATAATGATGTTGATAATTGAGTAAATATTATTTATAGTGAATGTCATTTTTCAGAAATGTTTTCGAAACATGCAATGTGCATATTTTCAACTTTTCCACAAAGATATACACTTGATTTAACACTTTGTAATTACTTATCAGAATTCCATTAAAATGTCCAAAAATTTTCGATCTTGTATCTTACGATGTATGTTTATACTGTCTTCGATATTATACCATTATATAAAGTATAATTTCTCTTCTCTAATTCTTTTATAAGATTTGTAATTATCACAAGTATGCCATGACGAATATCACAACCGTGTGATGACACAATTGTATTAAACAATTTTCGAAGAAATTCTACGCGGAATTTGAAGCAAGAAAGCATTTAGAAAACTATATCTTCATGGCAAATTTGCGTAATCATCCCATTACTGAAATTTTTTTTTCACTTTACTTCAATGAATTTATTTAAATATTCGTATTAATAAATCAACTTAA
The DNA here is from genome assembly GCF_001263275.1 of Habropoda laboriosa. Lineage (NCBI taxonomy): Eukaryota > Metazoa > Arthropoda > Insecta > Hymenoptera > Apidae > Habropoda > Habropoda laboriosa. The sequence goes on along the minus strand of NW_017100183.1, from coordinate 1,229,455 downwards.
AGATAATAAAAGTTTAATTTATATTAGCTTTGCAGCTAAAATTGTTCTACAGTCACGTTATACAGGATTTCGTAACTTGTGACGAAATAATAAACATATGAACTATTTATAATTGTTAGTACAGATAATTATTCTTCAAAACGCAACTGCAATTCTTAAAAAAAAAAAAAAAAGGAAGGAAACGAAAGCAGTGTACTATCATTGATCCTGTTACTGTTATCAGTTAGGTGATAAAGCATAAAAATAAACACAATGCGTAACACTTAAAAAATATTTATAAAATTGTGTAAATGTAACTATGTATTATGAACACAAGCAAAATAAACAGCAAGAATGATTTCAGCATCATGGACAATTTAAGTGAATTATTTATCATGTTTTGAACTGTAGTACTTAATACCATTAACGACTGAACATCTAGCATATTTTGTTAGAAGAGCATTAACATTCATTTTGTTTGTTGCCAGCTTTCTGAAGAAAAAGAACTTCTATAATAAAGAGAAAATTATGCATTTTATCAATGTAAATAATTCTCTACCTACAATATATAGGGTGATATTTCTTGAACTGTCCACTTATCTTTTGCTTTAAAAAGATAATTAAATCTTTGATTAATGTTTTTTGGCAAATCAATTTCTGGAAAAGACACTACTTCTTTTTTTAGAAATGAATTATTCCATGTTACAAGAGCTATTCCTCTTAAATATTCTTCTTTTGGTTTCATTTCTACATATAGAAATAAATAAAAAATACAATATAGGCATTTTATTTATAAATGTTATCTGCAAATATTTTGAATGTAAATTTCAACTTGCTTTCTGGTGTACCAATACACCATGATTCCATGAATTGTTTGTATTCAGTTACTGGAGAAGCAGAAAGAAGTACTTTTGCTAAACTTTTACAACATTGCTCTTCATTGTATCTGTAATACTATAACTTAGTATAACAAGACAAAATTTTAATATACATTCTATATTGTAAAAAGAAATCTGTATAATTCCTTTACCTAAATAACAGTGTTCCATCTGTTTTTGATTTGTCACTTACTTCTGTATATTTTGTGAATAAAATATCAAAAACTGGTTTGACAATAAATTCTTTCAAAGATTCATATGTAATTTCTTTATCTACTTCATTTAATTCCCAACTATTTTCATCAAAAAGATCCAACATCAATGTTAAACTTCTAACTTCACATTCAAATGATATTAGCCTAAAATAGCCTTGAATAGAGAAGAAAATGTAATAATTTACTGCAATGGATACTATTTGATACCAATTGTATAATATTTACTAATCTTGTAAAAACTATAATACCATTGATAGTAACTATTAAATAATCTTTTAATGCTTGAGTTAATTCATCTTCACTGGCTTGTACTTCATTTTGTAATCTTTGCCAATCATACAAAAGTTCTTGAGGTATTGCTGATTCATATTCTACTCCATTAAAAGATGTGGGTTTCAGTACACTATGTAATTTTTCCAATCTAGGCTCACATTCTTTTACCTTAAATATTTAAAAAATTTATCAATTAATACAAATTTGTAGATATTTTCATAGTACATATAATTTTTCTACCTCATAGTATGTATGAAAAACTCCAGAAATATTGTAAGCTTTTACTATTCTATCATTTGCATCCACTTTTGTTTGTTCAAATAAATTTAAATTTGGTACTAGCATACATGAATTAGATGTTTCTGCTTCCTTAATATCATATGTTTGATTTTTTGTACATAATACCACAGTATCTTCCTTATTACCCTGAAATGTTAAACTGAAATGTTGCAAATAATAACAAGTTAATAGAAGAATATTTAAAAATTTAAGCAAATATATACCTATCTCCTTTACTGATTGTTTCCATCAAATGTTCATCAAGTTCTAGTAACTTTATACATTTGCCGACATCGTGCTCTTGTTCGGAATATACAATTTGTGTTATATTTTGCAAACCAGATTCTTTAACAGCAGCTAGCTCTAAAGTTTCGCGAACTTCCTCTATTGTTCGCGAATAGCTGTCGAGATTAAAGTTGAAATTTATCGAATAAAAATAGAACTTTGAACATTTTGTGTATTTATTTATAAGTGAAACATTATAAAATTATACGAGCAGCATATAAATTGTTTTAATATTTACCTATTGTTTACAGTTTCCATTGTGTAGAGCTTAAAAAAGGTTACGAACGGAATAAATCGGATTTATCGAATACTGAAAGTTAGCTCAATCTTATAGCAAATGATACTAAAGATGGATAGCAGTTTCAACGTATAGAGAACTATACGCATTGCCAGTAGCCATATTAATTGCCATTGCGCTTATTAAAAAACTTTATTGTGATCAAACGCTCTGAGTTTATACAATTTTCCTCTTTTATTCAGGTAGGTACGATTTGTTGTTTTTAAATACAATACAATGATAAATGCAGTGTTAAATAGTCTTGCTGAAATAGTTACAACTTTAAACGTAAAATGTACTCTGAATGTTAGTATCTTATTTTCTGTTTTATGTTTCTCTTTGGTTCCAATTTTTTATTTAAATTTTGGTAGTTTATTCAGTTGCAAATATGTACCACTCATTGAATCATTATAACAATGTATTAACATTAAACTTATTACGATGTATTATGTCTTGACGTTCAGATTAACCTTTTCGTCTGCATAAAGTGATGGAATGAAAAAACGACCTTACGTACAAATAACAAAATATATCGATAAAATACAGTGACATTATAATAAATTCTGTGATTCAGTTATAAACAAAGATATTAGTTTCTCCAAAAAATGTTTGGAAGTATATATTTCATTTCCTATATAACATTAATTGAATATGAACATATAAATAATGACTTGCTGTTCTTTCTAGAAAGATAAGTGCCCAATAAAACGCAAACATGTCAAATGATGTGAACAACCAAGCTGACAAGGTATGTTTTTCTCAAGAGATTATGCATGTTAAATTTTCTCACAATAATTGGGACATGTAAAGTGTATTTAAAAGAAATGTATGTGCTGTTACAATTGGGCTGCTATGCAATTTCATTAATTCCTCTAATTGGAAAACAGGAAAATTATGGTAAACAGTTTGTTGATTAATGCTAATTTTTCTTTGGATCAAGCCCAATGAGGAAGAAAATATCGATAAAGCCGAAGAAGAAGAAGGCACTTCATCTATTGATCTGCATGCGGTACCTATTTCTGCAAATTAAAATTTTGCTGCTTAATGATCTCTTTTTGGTTTATTATACTCCTTGTCTTTTGTTACTAACAGTAGTGGTAGTTGTATGATAGTTGAAATATTAGATACAACATATAATTATGAACATACAAAAGCATAAGTAATATAAGTAATGGGATAAAATTTTAGCAAGATGGTGGAATTATATATGGAGGTTGTGAAGGACCAAATGCAATGTATGTAAAACTTGTGAGCAGTGATGGACATGAATTTATTGTTAAACGTGAACATGCATTAACCAGTGGAACGATAAAAGCCATGTTAAGTGGTCCAGGGCAATTTGCTGAAAATGAAGCTAATGAAGTAAACTTTCGTGAAATTCCGTAAGTCCGTTTATAATTTTATTATCAACAAAATCTAAATATATTCAAGAAATACATTGAAACATCTGTACTGTTTGTTTGCAGCTCTCATGTATTGCAAAAGGTTTGCATGTATTTCACTTACAAAGTACGCTATACAAATAGCAGCACAGAAATACCCGAATTTCCTATTGCACCTGAAATTGCATTAGAATTATTGATGGCTGGAAATTTCTTAGATTGTTAAATATGATCAATAGTATCATTGATAAACAATTCAGCTTTGGGGCATGACGAATTCACCATTGTATTGTGACATATTTGTAAAAACATGTGACATGTTTTGAGAAAACATTCATACTTTGCATTTTATTCTATTTTGCAGTACAGTTATAATTTTAACAATAAATTATCTAAATTAATTAAATGACATGACTTACATAAATTTTAATTAATAAGTAATCCAGAATTTGCTGCATATACTAATTCAATTACATTTACTAAATATTTCAGTAATACACTAAATTAGTATATTTAAACAGAATTTATATTGAAAAGAACACACTAATATCATGTTAGGCATACATTCATATCTGTTCTGATTTATTTTACAATTAAAAGGAAGATTTGTACAATGTATAATTAATGCAGAGTTTCATCCATATATTGTATTATATGAAAAATTCTCATTTTTAAGATTCATGTTATAAATGATTTCATATATTATTTCTTAGCAAATTTCATAACAGTGTCTTATATTTTTCCAGTAGAAAGTAACATGTAGATTCATAAGTAGAATACAATTTACTTAGAAATGTATTATGTGATATAATGTAAGAAGAAAAAGAACACGCAACACATTAAACCTTTACAAAATTTTTATAAACAGAATGAGTGTGTGTGTATGTGTGTGTGTAGATGTGTGTGAGAGACTGTATTCTAATATAGTTAATAATAAAAATGAAAATTAGTGCTTATTCCTTTTATTTCTTACCTCTGTCATAACAGTGAAAGTATAACTTCACTTTTATTAAATTCTTGTTTAATACAATGTTTGAACTTCTAGTCTATACATAAGTTATTTTAAAATTAAGTTATATACAAAATGAAACAAATCAATTTATTATAAAAATGTTGTTGTTAACTCTAATCTCTTTTATATTTGATCTATACACTTTTATTATTGAATTAGGGGTTTATATTCATATACTGTATATCACACTTTTATTTACTTTTTGTATCTTTTTCAATGTCCTTAAATTTTGCTTCTAATCGTTTAGAATATGCTGCTAATTTATAAGCAGCTTGTTCTAGCTTAGTTACACTATCATCAATTTCATTAATGTTATCTAAAATTGGTTGTAACTTTTTATATTTCTCGTTTAATGAATCCAAAGACTGAGCTACACTAGAAGATATTGTTTTCAATTCGGTATATTTTGCAATAGTTTCTTTATTTAATCGTTCTAATAAACGATAGTCGGCATGAGTGGCCATAAGCTCTTCTTGCAAATATTCTCCAGTCTTTTGAAACATCGTATTAGCTAAACGACTAAGATTTGGGTCATGAGGATCCAATGCCTCAAAGCTGCTTGTGCTTGTCGAAAGCGTAGTTCCACGTTTAGGTGATCCACATCTCGAATTATGATCTGTCGAACTTTCCGAAAAAGGGGGTGGTTCAGTTTGTATGTCTTCTTTCAATGGATCTTTAACGGATGTCATTGTTACAGAAACACTTGCTTTATCACAACAAGTGACAAAATAACTTTTCTTGCGTGAAAAACACGTATAATCTACAGTAAACGTCAGATTTTTTGCGAACAATGTATTGCGCTACGCTATCTACTACGTCTCGAGCGAAACATTATTACTGATAATAAAGTGACCGTATTTATCGGCTAATGTTCAACGTTCTAAAAAATCGATCGTATAAAAAATCATATTATGAGATAAGCGTAGAAAATGTATTTTATAAAAGGTTATAATATACCAGTATTGTTTTACAGTATTTTACAGTCTATTTATTTTTCCCACCTACACCACGTCCATTTTCTTTTGCATAATCAATGTTAAAGAAATGAAAAATCGATTATAAATATTAATTTTAAAATGTCTGCTGCATTGTTCATTCAATATGAAACTAACAAATTAAGCTATTTCATTACGTTAAATCATGCAGCAATTTTATTTAAGACCCATGTAATTATTCTATAAATAAAGAACTTCAAAATATGCCTTAAACTGTATTTTCCTATCTACATTATTAGCAACGTTAAAGCATGTAAAAGTTTATTATAAGGATGAATTAAATATAATAAAAATGACAAAGATAGTGAGGAGAAATGAGTTAGATAAGGATAGGAATAGTGCTATGTGTTAGACAAGGAAAGCATTAGGGATAGACAAGGACAGAAAAAAGTGCCGGGCGAGACTAACGCCATCTCGCGTTTGGTGACGTGAACTACGATTTCTTAATAGGAACACAGGATATAAACAGAGGTATTAGACAAGGATAGCACTAGTGTGCGAGAAGGACAGAGAGAGAACGTTTCCTATTGGCTGGCAAGCCATCATGGCGGACCTTCCAGGCCCAAATCGAGATGGTCGGTGAGAAATCAGTAATAACTCAATAATTACGATGATTTTGTGAACTTTTAGAATTGGAGAATAAAGTGTGGACCTTTAGCAACTTTCTCATATAGATTTCAATGCACTAGACCTTTTCAATGATTAGTTATTAACAATTTTAGTACTCGATGTCGGAACGACACCGCATACCGTAACGGTTTTTCAATAATTTCGTAGCTTTCTAGTAAATTCTCGTACAACTAACTATATGTACCTGAAAGGCAACTCCCTTAGCTATATTCTCATATAATTTTTATCAACATATTCTGTCTAGTTTAAGAGTTATTAAATATTACAGGGAAGAGTCTCCTATTCATCGTACTCGTATATAGTCAACTGTTACAAACAATTGCTAATATCTAATAAACCACACCACTTACGGCTACCAAACTAATTGCAGAATATAGAAAAAAAGTCCATTCTAGATTCCACATGCTTCAAAGTGCATAATTAGTTACGCATTTCTATTGAAATACCGAAAATATGTTACGCTCGAATGCGGCGGGTGTAATACTCACGTAAAGAATGTCAAATAACTATCAAACCACAAGGGATATGTTAATAAAAGTTATATGAGAATGTAGCGAAGGGAGTTGCCTTTTAGATGCATATAATTAGTTGCATGAGAATTTAGTAGAAAGCTATGAAACTATTGAAAAACCATAAAGGTATGCGGTATCGTTCCGACATCACGTACTATAATTATTAATAACTAATTATTAAAAGGATCTAGAACATTAAAATCTATATGAGAAACTAGCTAAAGGAATAACCTTTTGAATGCATGTGTAAAAGTGTATAAATTATGTGTGCAAAGTTACAAAATTAATGAAAAAGGAGAAGTTTGTACAGTATCTCGTACTATATTTGCCGACATCATGTACTAAAATTGTTAATAACTAATTATTGAGGGGGTTTAGGATACTAAAAGCTATATGTGAAACCTGCTGAAGGTCCACACTACATTCTTCAATCCTAAAAGTTCACAAAATAATCGTAATTATTGAGTTATTACTGATTTCTCACTGACCGTCTCGATTTGGGCCAGGAAGGTCCGCCATGATGGCCTGCCAGCCAATAGGAAACGTTCTCTCTCTGTCCTTCTCGCACACTAGTGCTATCCTTGTCTAATACCTCTGTTTATATCCTGTGTTTCTATTAAAAAATCGTAGTACCGGTCACCAAACGGGAGATGGCGCTAGTTTCGTTTTTCAAATTTTCTGTCCTTGTCCATCCATATATCTTTCCTTGTCTAACACACGGTCCGCCATGATGGCCTGCCAGCCAATAGGAAACGTTCTCTCTCTGTCCTTCTCGCACACTAGTACTATCCTTGTCTAATACCTCTGTTTATATCCTGTGTTTCTATTAAAAAATCGTAGTACCAGTCACCAAACGGGAGATGGCGCTAGTTTCATTTTTCAAATTTTCTGTCCTTGTCCATCCATATATCTTTCCTTGTCTAACACACAGCACTATTCTTATCCTTGTCTGCCCCTATTTCTTTCCTTGTCTAACTCATTTCTCTAGTACTATCCTTGTCTACCCCTATTTCTTTCCTTGTCTAACTCATTTCTCTAGTGCTATCCTTGTCTACCTCTATTTCTTTCCTCGTTTAACTCATTTTTGTATTGTTAAATACCTCGAGGAGTTATCCTTCGTAGTGAGCACAACTAAATATGTATATTGAATTGCGAGGGTAGAACTGTACACGATCTTTTGATAGTAATAGAACACGCGTATATGACAAATCATCTACAAATAAACAATTACGTTACTTTCTTATTTGTAATTTCATAGTTACGTTCAATGAATCGATAACGTTGAGTGCGACACGAAAATGGTACGGGGGGTTCTAGGGTCCCCCATCATGTAGGATAAAGAAATGCATCGGGTATTAGGTCTGTGTTTTAACATCTCAATATTACTGTATTTATACAAAGTCATTTTTTCAATAGTAGGAACATACATTTTATGGCACAATAATTTAATATGTAGGTTATCATAGGACATGAAAATTCACTATTCACTGTTATTAAATATAAAAGTCATCATTTTTGGGGGGAAATCGTTTATAATAAATGTTAAATGTAGGGATTCATGAATTTACTTAATATAAGGTGTGTGTATATACATATATACGTATTTACTTTCGACTTTGGTCTAAACTTTGGTAACCAGACACCACCATGGCTTATATTTACATTAATTAACAATATAAATGAAATGTTTTTTTAAACGTCTCAGATTTTCAAATAACAAATATTTCAACAATTATTACTAAGATTTATAACCATTTGGATTATTTTGTTGCCATTTCCACGTGTCTATGCCTATAATACATTATGAAATAGTAACTTGTAATGTAAGTTTATAATTTGAGTAAAAATATACTTTTCAAACAATAACTTACACATATCGTCTATGTTTTTAGTAGCTTGCCAATCTAATTCTTTATTAGCTAAACTAGCATCTGCATAACTAGCGGATATATCTCCAGGTCTGCGTGCAACTATTTTATAAGGTATAGTTTTTCCTGATGCCTTTTCAAATGCATGTACAACTTCAAGTACAGAAGAACCCTTTCCAGTGCCTAAATTAATTGCTTTAAATCCAATAGGATTAGTAATTTTTTGATAAACCAATGCTTTTACATGACCAACAGCTAAGTCCATAATGTGAATATAATCACGTACGCCTATAAATTATGCGATTATGCCTATATAATAATTAGTAGAAACAACACTGACAAATCTAAAGCAATAATTTGGTCTTGACATCTACCTGTTCCATCAGGAGTATCATAGTCATTGCCATAAACATATAAAATATCCCTTTTGCCAACAGATACTTGGGCAATGTATGGCATTAAATTGTTGGGAATTCCATTAGGATCTTCTCCTATTTGTCCAGAAGAATGAGCTCCCACTGGATTAAAATATCTTAAAGATATGACAGACCATGTCTGAAAACTTCTAAGAATAAATATTCGGTTGTACTTTAAGTTGAAAAATGAAAGAAGTAAACAATTGGCACCTTATCTGAAGAGCATAGATCTTTCAAAATTTCTTCAACCATGTATTTCGTTTTTCCATAAGGATTGGTACAATTACCAGTTCTCATATTTTCTACTAGTGGCAGCTTTTCAGGGGTGCCATAAACTGTAGCACTACTTGAATAAATAAAACATCTCACATTAAATTCTCTCATAACTTTTAATAAATTCAATGTTCCACAAACATTTGTTTTATAATATTCTAGGGGTTTCTCACAAGATTCACCCACAGCTTTCAAGGCAGCAAAATGTATGACAGAATTAAACTTGTGCTAAAATTCAATTATTTTAATTACCTATTTTGATTATACAGCAATATATAGTAATATTTATAATCATACCTTTTTGAATACATCTCTTAATTCGTTAAAATTTAATACATCACAGTGAACAAATGTAACTTTTTTATTTGTCAATTTTTCTATCCTCAATAAACATTCTGGTTTTGCATCTTTTTCTCCTATACATAAAAAATACCATATAATTATGTTAACTCGTTTACATTGCCAATATTAACGATATAGTTATAGTTAATAATATTATACATTCTATATAGGTGCAAAGATCATATTTGTATTAACTTGTATTAGAAGTATTTAGTTATTAATTTGTTACAATAATTTATAAATAATTATCCTAATATAACTTGATTCGTTATGCCTCACCTTTAAAAGCATTACTAAGGTTGTCTATTACCACCACCTCAAAATCTGCTTGCAACAGTTCCAATACTGTATGAGAACCAATGTACCCAGCACCCCCCGTCACCAATACACTCCAAGAATCATTTGCCATTGTCTGTTTCAATCTGCTGTTCTATTTGTTATTTTTATTTCTAATCTACAATTATTATGTACTACTTTATTAGCACAAAACTACCATTTTGGTAAATATGCATAGCCAAAAACATGCTAATACATTATTACTAAATGTAAGAAAGCTACAATATGGAACTATTAAATATCGATCATTTAATCAAACAAATATTTTACTCTTTATAAATTACAAATATAAATTCTTAAAAGTTATTGTTACATATTTTACATAACATTATATTTTATTATATCAAACTTTATGTTAGATGTCAAGACCTACACCTCACACAATACATTTAATTGTGCAAGTTTCATTTACTTATTAACACGCAACATTCATCCTATTATTATTTATATATATTTGTACATATGTATTTATAAAGTTCAATATAAATTGTATCATGATTTTATAGACAGAGAAGTAATGTATTTCGGTAGAAATAGAATCAGCATTATACCTCAGCGTGACACGTAAGCAATTAACCTCACACCTCGACAGAAAAAAATGGACTACGTTTAATACAATGTGTAAGCACTATAAAAAGGTGATTTACATGATGAAGTTACATAATACTGACACGTCGTTAAAAGCTTTGACATGACATCGAATGGAAAATTTTTAATATAAATACAAACAGAATAATAAGCACTTACAATATGTATAAAGTTCTAATAAATATGTGAAATACTGCTACGTCGCAATGTAAACAATTCCTGCAGCTCCCATTCCTTTATTCACGAACAACACATCTACGGTATTATGCATAATAATCTATAGTATCAGAAAGTACCACACACTATATAATTTTCCATAGAAATACAAGCTACTAATATAATGTTCATATTAAATGAATGAAAATTAAATGTAACAAGTTTTACGCTTAACAATACGCTTCAACAAATGAAAGCTGAAGAATCGGTGACATCCGAGTATCTTGGTAATTCTACAAGGGCAAATGCTGTATATTTTCAATCCATTTAGATAACTTGTTATACGACTCATGTGGCTCCCCGTAGTGTGAATACTGAAACGCGCCGAATACAAATTGTGCAGCGGTAATGAACAAAGAAACTCGACAACCCAATATATAAAATATAAATGTATCGTAAACTGTCATTGACTACTATTTGCAATTGCTCCTTTAAATAAATGTTAAAATATGTATTAATAAACAAATGCGGAGCACCAATCAAATTTATCCTTAAATAATTTTATATAAATCATTAATCTAATTGGGGATTATTATTTAACAAAAACATGTTAACATTGAATAATGAATATTGATAACACTTGAACAATCGTTCGTATGAAACATATCGTTATTTAGTTACTATTATTATTGTTACATTCTTATTCTGGTTAAGTTATTTATTGTTCTATAAAAGATTTAGCGTTAGATTTTCTCATTTATTAAATGTATATTAAACGACCACGAGCACAGCGCTTTAACGCTCCACAGGCGACAACTCCATCAAATTCTCCAAGAATCCACACAGCAAACTAATGTTTCCTAAAGAAAATTCAAACAGTGTAGATTGAACTACGCATAATGTATAGCTTTAACCCGACATTTTCTTCTAGAGAGAAATCTCTTTGGAAAACTATACCGACTAGCCTGTCTATCGTCAAGAAGGACACATTCCCTCTACGATGGTCACGAAGAGACTGATAAAATAGCGCGCCTGACCGTATGTATAACTATTGATATCTTTGACCGTCTCTTCAGCAATGTGAACAATCTAAAGATTCCCAACTTAAAATTGGTTAATTAATTTCACGTACATTATTAATTATTTTTAATAATTTACAATAAAGTTAGAGGAAGTTGGATTTAACGAAAATTCCTTTGGTTTCTACCCGCTTCCGAAAGAATGGCCAAAGAGTAGAAGCAAGGAAACACGGATGCAACGCAAAAGCAACTGTAGCACAGCAGGTAAAACATTTTTGTAGGTTACCTCCGCTGGTACAAGGGCTTAAACACCTGGCGTGCATAAGTATAGTCGGTATTAATGACAGGTATCTCGTTATACCACAAAGATCGTACCTTCGACTGTTTCCTTTGTATTTTGCAATCTTGTTGCAAGATTATAAAAGAATTAAATGCATCCATTGACTTAATTCGATTAATAGATTACGAGACAGCAAAAATACGGCAGACGTAATCTTATCAACATAAATCGTAGCACAAAGTCACCTAACCACACAAACGTCTATCCATTAATATCTTCAATTTCTCTAAACATAAGGTAACAGAAATCTCAGTTTGACATTTGAGGGGATGAATCAAGGCTTTGAGAAATGTTCGTACCGAACTGAACTTCTTCCATTTCAAAGATTCTGCTCCTTTTTACCTCCCACGACTAAAACACGCCGCTAACTCCCCTCTTATAAGAAGAATCGGTCCAATCAGCGATCGCTTTCTCGTTCCCGCGTCTCAACCTTAAAGCCCTAGCGTCGCCCGTGATCGTTTCTCGGATCGCACGTTCGCGATCATCGCCATGTTGCTAGTGCGTGATTTTCACGCGATTTTCACTTAAGATTCTCGGTTTCTGTATTGCTACGGATCTAACAGACACGCGATGAGATTACTCGTCTGATTCAATGCAGATACGCTCGCAAGACCTAGCAACGACGAAGAACAGAAGTGCACGAGGATAACAGCATCCTAATGCCGACCGATTGAACCGTTTCACTTCCTTCCGGATACTAGAGATCACTAAGTGGGAGAGAGATGGTCAGATAAACGCTGCAGCAGGCTGAATCGGTTAACAATCGGCACGAGTGTGTATGTGTGCGTTTGTGTGTGTGTGTGTGAAAGCCAATCTGTCGCGCGGTACGGTGCGGTCACGGACGACGAGATTTCACTGGAATGCCCCACTCGATGTTACGGCACTGCGGCTTGTGAAATGCTACGGCCCCGCAGTGAGAAAAACGGGGGCCCGGCTGGGCGCATTAGTTCTCGGGAGTGCAATATCGCTGGTATCCTTGAGATTTCGTAACGAAACAAAGTGTCCACGCGGTGAAGATCGAACCGTGCCTCGCGTCTATCGCGGAACTATGCTTTCACGTTTCGACCCGACCGTTGACAGCTGGAACGCGAGCATACCATGCGATCGTTCGAAGCTTCGGCGTGATGCGAGGACGTCGACTCTTTAATACTGCGACACGAAGCCAAGGCTGTGTTCGGGAACACCGGGGGATTCGATAAAATACCTGTCAGTATTGTTCGACTATCCATAACCGTAGTTTCTCAAACAGTGTAGCACTAGTAACAATATGCTGTACTGAATCGTACGTTTGCGACGTTGCATTCGCGAAGAAAACAACAAAGACGCGTGGAAATTTTGGATTAAACGAGAGACGAGACTAATCTCCGAAAGTGATTGCACGCCGGTGAGACACTAAGATAAAGCGTAAGAAGAAGAGAGAGAAGTTTGTAAGGAAGGTCCGTTTTTTTTTTTTGGTGGGCCTGTCGGAGGATCAGGAAGGTAAGGCTCGCGGAGGTAAGGTGGTTTATCTTATGGGCCACCTCTTAAGTAGTATAGTATGTATATCGAATGTTGAGAGTGAGCAGGAGAGCAAGAGAAAGAGAGAGCACCGTACGGTGACCCAGATTTTAGCGGGTCGAACGAGGCAAGCCGGCACGAAGAAGTCACGGTGGACTCACTGAAATGGGACAGAACGCAGCCTGGAGGTAAATTAGCCGCGATGTCCAATAAGAGTAAGTCCCAGCCGCAGCAGCAGCATCCTTCGCACGTGATCAAGTCGCCAGTGGAGCAAGTGCCACCGCGATACCAGCCGCCGCCGCAACCAACCGGTGGCATCCTCAAGAATCATCCACACTTCGGTACAGGCCCGTCCGTACCTACGTCGTGCTCCTCCGCCACTGTTCAAGGTCCCGTCGCGGCCTTGAATCATCATCAACCGGCGCAACCACGAGCCGTGCCTCAACAGAAGGATGTGCAGAGTAAATACTCACCGAGGATAGAGCATCGACATCATCCCCAAGGTGGGAACACATTGACCGCGCCTGTGTCCAAAACGCATAGTTACCTTCAGGCCAAGGTCGGCCAAGGTCAGTACTTGCCACCTAACGGTCAGTATCCCACGGTAAACACTGCACAGACACCGCCGCTCAGACAAAGGATCACCGACGACGAGTTCCTCAGGCTCGGACCCGTGGAGATGCTCAAGTTTGTCCGGAAGACCGAGAGCGACATCGCGAGGCTCGCCGCCGAGCAGAATCGCCAGATACAGAGCTTGGTGAGTTTCGTTATTTCTCACCTGATTTTTCACGTGAACCACGTGTTGATAATTATTAGTGTAACGATAAAGAAATAAAATGAGACTTGGAGAATGTAGATACGTGATATGTAACTTACAAGTCAGACGGTGATATAGAGGGTTAACTAACTTCTCCCTTGGTGATAAGAAAAGAGGTGCAAGAGTAACAGGAGTTGAGAAGAAACAGGTGAAAGATTGAAAGAGACCTTTAGTAATGGAAATGATGTATATTTTTGAAGGATAAAGTTTTTGCAGGTATATTTAAAAAAATGGAAGATCGAGGGAGAAGGAAGCTGTAATAACACTGTAATAATAAATAGTAGGATAAGCGGTAATTTGCGTATGGATAATAAGAATGAATGGGAGCAAGAGGAAAAGTAATCGTAGCATTCCTTTCTACCAGAGTGAACGTCACGAGGCCTTGCCGTTTTTGTTACTCAATTTTTGCGAAAAAGATGCGATCACGGATTTTAAGTACGTCACACGGAAGTTTTTGAGACTCTTTTAGGTCACACGGGTCGAGTCCACCGTCGTAATTTCAACCAGTCACGCACATGTGAGTCGAGCCGCGAACGATTGCCGGTACACTTCGATTTCTTTTTTGTTAAAAATCATTTATCTGTAGTAATGCATTTGCCGACGACATAGACTGACAAAATGTTAAAAAACATACCGATCGTTTGCAAATTCTAATTTAAAATAAACACTTGTCTAAACAGTGGAATGTATACGTGATTTCAGCTCGGCGAGCTTCGAGCATTGAAGGAGGCAAACCAAAGATTAAGCGATGATAATCAAGAACTGAGAGATCTGTGTTGCTTTTTGGACGACGATCGACAGAAGGGCCGCAAGTTAGCCAGAGAATGGCAAAGATTTGGAAGATACACGGCGAGCGTTATGCGACAGGAAGTCTCCGCTTACCAAAATAAATTGCGTCAATTGGACAATAAACAGCAGGAGCTGATCAAAGATAATCTCGAGCTGAAGGAACTGTGTCTCTATTTGGACGAAGAGAGAGGAGGTGGTCAAAGGGACGACGGAGATGGTTCTAGTTCAAGCACCAACGCTGAAGAAACTGCACCACCGAGACCTAGGCATACATCTACGTTTAATGGTAAATTGAACGTATTTCTTGCTACGATTTTTTTGTTTTAGAATAGCAAACAAACTTTTGTACGAACTTCCACAATTAGATTTACAAATGTATCTTGCAGATCAAACTATGCAGTATGTAAGGAGTCTAGAGCAACGGGTGAAACAACTGGAAGAAGATAAAAGTGTTCTACAAGCACGTGCCCAAGGTTGGGAAGTACCACCCGGTGAAATCTGGGATAATCAAAATAGTCCAGGAGAAAATCCTCACATAGGAGGTCGACCGGAAGCTGTGGTACGAGCTCTTCAGGTTCTTGAAGTTAGAGAACAGCTTGAAAGAGAAGGTGGCCACGACGGTGAAAAGGCTTTGGTTAGAGAAATGTGCAATGTAAGTGAAACGTGTGGATGTTGGGATCTTTTTTTTTTTTTTTCCAAAAGGAACGGAGAAATAACTCTTTCAATGTGTTTCTTAGGTTGTTTGGCGGAAATTGGAGGAAGGTCCACAAACGAGGCATTGATAATTCAAACTGTAAGCGTGATTCGTTGAATCACATTGTAAACGTTGTTGCGCAATCCGTTTCTTCGGATAGCGTATGTAATAGTATTATAGTAATTAATGCAAATGTTATGAATTTCATAGATTTATACGCATGTACCTACAAGTATTTCGATGTAAGAGTCAACGTGCCTAGTTTGCAGTATTTATATAAATGTCGTAATGCCGTTAGATCGCCTACATAAACTGTTAACAAACTTTATTTTTTATTATAAACTCGGTATGATTTACTTTCACACATCTCACAAATCCTCCATCCCTTGCGAACTACGTTTCATTGAAAAAGTACGCGACAAAGCAGAACCTTGGCGCATTTAAGCGTGCGGTCCAAAGTATAGAGTTTGCTCTACACCCCTTTTTCACAAAAGGGTCTCATTTTCTATTACTGATTTCGTTTCTATTTTTAGCGTCTCAAAGACACTTTTTTTCCCTAGTGCTACACGCTACTGTTCTATATTTTTTTACGGTTCAGCTTACGAATCGTTTCGCGTTGCAATTTCACCATGCAAAATTAAATAAAATAAATACAACTTGTACTGTTTAAATAATGCAATCGAAATTGTAGCATGTAACATTTTCATAAAATTCCAAAGATATCGACAAGTGTTTATAGTAAATTAGAGACAATTTCATCGAAAATACAGCATGGAACATTGATCGTATGTGTAAAAAGAGGACTCGAGATAGCTTCTAAATGATGTATCTTTGTAATCTTTGCCGACGAGATGTATCTGTAAATCTTCGCGGATGTTCGTCGCTGAGTTTGCGCCAACCCGGATGAAAAGTAAAGGTGGGGATCGCAACTAGTCACTTGTGTCCGGAGAGATGAGAATCATCGGTGATGTGCGTGTGCACTTGCCTCGGAGAGGACAACGCAAGGTTCATCCTTCTTTTCATTGTCCTGGCGGTGTACATGCTGGCAGGCGCTGCACTTTTTCAACGACTGGAAGCTGACCTTGAAACGCGACAGGTATGAAACTATTTTTTTTTTATTTAACAAGCTTTTGTCCATTGAAATTTCAAAATTTTTTCTTCTGTTTATGTTCGCAAAAGTGTGCATTGTTTAAAATAAAGTAAAGGTGAAAGTATCGTGGACTAAGTTACAGTGTGTACATGTGTATACATATATTCAACTTCCGTTCATCATACAGGCTGCAGAATTTTGGCGCGTATACCATACTTTTCGAAGACATCATTTGCAAAGTGGTCCAGTTGCTCTTCAGAGGCTGGACGAGCTGTTATACGCTTACGGAAACGCTTCGTCCTCCGGCTTCATCAACAAGAACCGCCGATGGGATTTTCCTGGCAGCTTTCACTTCGTGGGCACAATCGTTTCCACGATTGGTAAGAAATAAATATATCGTGGCCTATTTGGTACTCAAAACATTTTGTCTTACGATGCAAGTGAACTGGAATAATGGGTCAGTGGAACGCGAGACACACATAATATACTTTATCTTCCAGTTATGTTTCTCCTCTTTTGCATTCCTTTTTGGAAAATTTTGCGTTTACGAGTGCATCAATATAATTGTGAAATATTTTGCAACATTCGTCCTATATACTTCGTATCTTGCGAGTTTGGTTATTTTCCGATAACCCACTTAAAAATGAATTTATTGACGACCGTATTATCGCGCGAAACTTGGTCATAATAGCATCGAATAAAGGGGTAAGGGTCGACGCCCGTTGCACGCATGAGAATGCACCAGTGAATTCCAGAATGTTAATATCTTGCGACCTAGTCTTGCCTTCCAGTTTACCCTCTCCAGCATGTTTCAGTCCGTATATTCCTTTTAATATCAAAGAAAGTTATGGATCTGATTCTCGATTCATTTTTTTCAGGATACGGAAATACTACACCGCAGACAACAGCGGGTAAAGTAACCGCTGTTCTGTATGGCTTTCTCGGTTGTTCCGGTAATAAAATGATACATTCATTACAAATGAACGTTATTGTACATTTATTATAAAAACTGCCTTCTCGCGATACAGGTGGAATTTTATTCTTCAACTTATTTCTGGAGAGGGCCATCACCTTACTAGCTTGGATTTTACGAAGCATACACGTTCACCGATTAAAAAGACGCATCTCGAAAAACTTGGTAGCGTCTCGTCGTCGATCCTTCAGCTCGTCCAAGAATGAGAAATCTTCTTTGCCTGATATACTCGACGACGACGATGAGAATTTAGACCTGGACGAGTGGAAGCCAAGCGTATATTGGGTTATGCTTCTTTTAACGGTAGTATGCTGTACGGTAGCTTGCTGTGCTGCTGCGGTTTACGCTCCATTCGAGGATTGGGAGTACTTCGATGCTCTTTACTTTTGTTTCGTTAGCTTTGCGACTATTGGCTTCGGTGACTTCGTTAGCACAGAAAAACTGCATTATCCCTACGTTTATTGGTACGTTCCGTGAAATTGTAGAGTTGGCAGCAGCATACACTGTAGCCACTGATAGGTACACTAATTTCTTCGTATGCACAGGTACCGTTTCGCTAACTTTACATTTCTACTGATCGGCTGCTGCAGCACGTACTCTTTATTGAACGTAACCTCAATTGTAATAAAACAAGGATTAAATTACATTATACAAAAAGTACAAAAATGTAGAAATCAAGATATGGCCGCAGTACATTTACCAAGAAGGAAATCCTCCGTCTCTACGATGTATTTTTCAAAGAGAAGAGGAACAAGGATAGCTGCAAGGGATTCCTTTAAAGGAGATCATTCGGAAACGCCAAGAAGGATGTCTGGAGAGATGATTTCCATGCAGGACTTTTTCTCAGCGAACAAGGTTACTTTGACTGTAATGCAAAAACAGTTAGATGAAATGGCTCAGTTACAAAAAGATGGTGTTTCGATTGCGACCGCTTCTAGCGCGGTAGGTTTTAGACCTGATGCTGTTGGCCCTTTGGCTATTGTCAGTGAAAAATTTAAAAGTCAAATTTCGAGAAAGAGGTAAAAATATTGTGGAATCAACGAAAACAAAAAAACATCAATTCGTTCAATACTTTTTTTTCCTGTAATCGACGGTACGAATTTAATTGTTCTTTTTTAAAACACAAATTAGATAAACGTAATAGCTTTAACTTAAGGAAGAAATACGAAGTATTCTTGTAGCGAATCTAGTCTTGTAGAAAATCTTTACATCGCAGGATTCGATATTTCAGTACAGTAAATTCTTCATAGATCAGTCATCGAGTAACTTTATTTAAGTCACGTTACAATACAATTCTCCATGTACTCAACAACATTAACAAACATGCATTCTTTTGTCTTCGCTTTGCCATAATATTTGTCATATAATGTGCATATAATGCATGTAAAAAAATTTTTCAAATCCTCCTGCCAATCTGTGATATACGAAATTACATTTAGGAAATTATGATTTGTAATGTTCATATAATATTTTGTGTGAATATAATTTGTCGAATCGATAAAGTGCACATGAGAGTCTGTCCTTTCAATGTTATTGGTTTTACATGCATCATAAAAATTACAAAGACAAAAGTTTTTTCTTGCCTAGGTAACTATTAATACCTTCAACTCCAATCAGATATTTCAATTCGATGAGTATGATGGATGCAAAATTGTCATACTAAATTTGTATGAGTGAAACTAGGCATTCTGAGAAGTTCGCGCAGAGAAGAATCCGACTGATCGGGAATCTAAGACCGAAAATACAGATACCTTTTCCCTGAACGAGAATGATAGATACGAGCAATTATGACAGAAAGTTATAAATTACAATAAAGAGAGAGCGAGAGAGAGAGAGAGAGAGAGAGAGAGAGAGATTGGGCGATTCTTTACAGACTACAACATTTTGTGTAATCTACAGACAACTGTTTTATCATCAAAGTCAGATGTAACATGTAGATACTACAATCAGGTCTATAAAAAAAAATCACATCGTATTAGACGAGATTACACTGATCTAAGATTCATCATGTTTTTCAAATTTAAGCCGTGTTTAAATTTCACTTTAAACTTGAAGCTCAAATTCGATCACTCTAACATCCATAATTGAATCACATCGAATTGAAGCTTTTTCGAAATTTTAAAAGAAACTACTAGAATTAATGTCAGCGATGCGCCGACAGTAAGAGGACTTGTTCTACCTTTCTTTTTTTTTTGCGCTCTGTACTTGTTAATACCTTGAGCAAAAGATCTCAATAACTAACATGTTTCCCATTGTGTTTAAGTCTTAAGTCTCCATGTATGTGTTTCCCATTGTGTGTTTAACATTTAAATCTTCTTCTTTGTTTCGCCCTGGGGGCTCAAAGTATTCGTAAAATAGTGTGTACTCCGTTCCAACAAATTTTTCAAAGTTTATGACCAAATCACGGTCATGACATCATTGTCAACCATACAACCAACAAAATAGCGTTCAGTGTTTCGCACTGACGCCAACCAAGCCGCGCGCTCCAAATATTTCCCAGCGGAGAATCAATTACTCTCCTTAAAGGCAACGATGCCCTTATTTGGCAGCGGCAGCAAAAAGCACAGTGTTTCTTCACTGTGCACAAACTCATGAGATTCATATCTCATTAAATGGACAAAACCTCCCGTTGAGGTTGCCACTGATCATTTCAGCGTATGTCACGCATACGAACAAACTGTTGCCCAACAATTTCTAATCCATTGCTTATTAAATCAACATCGTCAGATATTTTGATTATTCGTGGTTTAAAAAAATCTGAATTTGTTTCACACGCTTGGATGTAATCAGATAATACGAAGTGATCTTCGATAAGTACGGGGGGTTGATTTTGATTTTGTGGTTGTCGATTACGCGAACGCGGTACTTGATCGGCCGGTTCCATTAAATTGGAATGTTTTTTTCGTTGATGTTGTAAAAGTTTTGCCTAAAAAACAAAAGAAACCGTTAAATGTTCAAAGTTTACCAAGTGAAAAAAAAAAGAAGAGGTTTTGTGCAACTTACCTTACTAGCATACTGCTTATGACACCATTGACAACTCTGAGGGGTAGTTGTAATACTACCAACCGTTTGACTAAATGTTGGGTTTGGTAAATCAGAATAATCCGATTCTTTATGTCGGTTACTTGGTGGTAAAGCAGCGCCCGGATGATTTTTCATGATATGTGCTTTACGTTTGCTACTACTTTTATAGACCTTAAAAAAAAACAAAGTAATACAAAGTAATATCAAAATGTATATCGACGCATTTTGCTGAGAAATCATATTATACCTTATCGCAATATTGACAATAATAATCTCTCGTTTGACGTAATATTGGCAAATTCAATTCCGGTACAGATTCTGGTGCCACATCAGGATGACGTTTTGCCAAATGATTTACAAGCATTCCCCTTCGCTTAAAACCTACTAGGCATCGATGACATTTGTAAATAAAACGGTTGTAATCGTTAGGATTTACCTGTTAATAATACATAATTAAACTGTTAATAAATGTATTCCGTTTTTACTTAAAAAATTCATGTTAAAGGGGCACAATACCTTTGGAACAAATTTTTTAGTTTGTGTAACTTGTGTCATTTGTTCTTCAGTGGCTGTTTGTGAATTATGTAATTTAGTCATATGTTCCTTTAATTTGTCTTTTCGTTTAAATTGTTTGCCACAATTTGCACAATGAAATTCTCTATAAGGAAAGAAAATGCATTACAATGTATAGATATAGTGTAACTTTGTATAGGGTATAAAGCTTAGTATACCTGTGATCAGAATGTTTTAGTAAATGCATTTGTAATTTATCAACTGTAGCAAATCGTTTTGCACAAATTTGACATTTATGCTTTCTTTCACAGTGATGTGCTCTAATATGTTTACGAATAACCGAATATTTAATGAATATTCTTTGGCAGTAGGGACAGGTAAATGTTCCATCTTCCTTTTTATGAGTTTCAATATGATCTTTTAGCGTCATACTTTGACTAAATAGCTGTCGGCACATTGGGCATTCAAATACTTGTTTATTCTCTGAATGAAAAAAAAGTAGATATAATTAGCAGTAAACCTTTTTTCTAGTTAAGATTAAGATTCTTTAGCGTAACCGTTAATTTACCTCTATGTGTTTTTAAATGGCAAGAGAGAGCTGAGTTATTCATGAATCTTTTAAAACAAATGTTGCATGGCAGTGGTTTTTGGTCTTCAGCACCATGCACTAAGTAGTGCTGTTGCAATCGCACTTTCGTTGCGAAACGTTTGTAGCACATTGAACACTTATACGTAGATAAAGAAGTCAATCTTTTTGCTTTCTTTAAAGATAATCTCCCATGCTGTGAAATATGATTGATCAATTCTTTTTGTTTTTGAAACTGTAATCCACATTGCGGACAAACGGTAGATTGAATTTTAGTTTTTATTTTATCAGTGCCATGAACAAAAGTGTGTAAATTAAGTAAAAGCGGTTTTCTAAAGATCAAACAACAAACTGAACATTTCCATTCCTTAGAATTATTTTGCCTTGAATTTTCTTTCTCTTTTAAATTTCTACCGCGAAATACTTTCATACGTCGGGAATGATTATCGTCTAATCGTGACCATGTAGATAATTGATTTTTGTGCTCTGTAATTGGAAATTGTATAAATATAAATACAATTGAAACTGTTATATTTGAATCCTATATACCTTTGTCATCTTTTGTTTCTTGTATAGGTTTAAGTGGTACTAAATTTCTACGAATTGCATAATCAGTACTAGGACCAGCCCTTAATTCTTCCTTTGGTAAAATGCTCTTTGTAGTCAAAAATACTATTCCGTCGCGTTGTTGGCAAATTACCAAATTTTGTTCCTTATATGTTAATGCGGGTCGAACGAAACGCATCCAATTTGAAGCATCTATAATGAATAGAAGACATTTTAAACATTAATATTTTTAATGCATTGAATACTATTCTGTACAATAGGTACACTTACTTTCATTTGAAACATCTACTTTTAAAAATTCTTTATTTTCAGTTTCATAGAGCAATGGCAATTCAATTTTAAATGGTGTACCATCATAGGGATATAAGATACCCTCTATAGGACCAAATTGAGTACGTTTTTGTATATAACGTTTTGCAAACACACCATAATCTGATCCACCTGATACAATTTCAGAACTGGGTAATTTATTTATGGAAAGATATGATCCTGGCAGTGTTGCTATAGCACGTGATGGTACTGGTTGATCTGCTATTGTACACACATTATGTGATGTGCAATTATCACCAGTACATACATCATCACATTCGTCACAACCTATAAAAGAACAGAGGCTCAATCTACTATCACCCATATGAAAAAACAGTAAGATGTACTTACAGAAATTTTTTTTATCATTTATACGACGTTTAGAACGTCTAACATTCTGTTTTTCACACTCCTTTTTCTCTTCTCTGGGCATTAAAACTTCGTTAATTTCTGGTTCCTTAGATGCAGCTAAACAATTTGCATTATTTTTTTTGTTTGAACTTTCTGAAGTTGATGAAATATGCGTAGAATCATCCACATCGAGATTTTGTGTTTTAAATGAATTCATGACATTCATTTGGTCATCTTGCATAACAAGAAAATCTCTACTTAATGTAAAATCTGTACTTGGCATTCCAGTTAGCATTAATGGGGCTGTTGCTGATTCTAATCCAGAATTAGATTCTACAAATGTATTTTAAGAATATAATATAGTAGAATTGAAATCATACTCTACTTAAGAACAATGTTGGATAAGATTTACCTTGCATCAAAATCAATTCACTACCAACACCAGATACTAATTGTTCCTCATTCTCATTGGCAACAAAGTCAGCAGTAGTATCTGATTGTTGTACACTCTGTGCATCAATTGGATGCGTCAATTGAGAAACATAATTCACATTTGCTCTTTCATTTGACTCAGATGAGGATATTAAAGGAGAAGGTGAACCTTGTAGTACCACAACAGAATTATGAAAAGGAGATGGGGGAAGTTGCACCGGGGTAGGAGAATATCTAGCAGCTGAACTCATATTTGGGTCAAGAGGACTAACACGATGTTCAAAATCAGAAAGAGGAGATGACGGCCTAGGGGAAAAGGATACTTGTTCGTATGTTGGAAATAAACGAGAGTATTCTCGCGATTGATCTTCCACATATTCCACCTATCAACAAAATAATTTCATCAAATGTCATGCACCATAAAACACCAACCAAATGATAGCCTTACAAATTTACTTACAGTTAAAAATAACAATTTATTATTATTCATTTTTTTAGATTGCTCACACATTGATGAAGGAAGTGAATGATCAGTGGGCCAATTTACCGAAGTGTCAGACACTTTATCAATATTAGGTATCTCAAAAGAGTTAGCAGGGGCCCCCTCAGGAGGGCCCCTTGGATCCATTTTATTTCTCGTCGTGTACCAGGAATATTACAACATCCGTAACCTGTTAAAATCATGCTTTGAAACTACAATGAAATCCATTGATAGTGGATAAAGTAAAATTGGAGAAATTCGATTTCTTTAACCGTAGATTGATTACATTTGTACGATTATAGGATCGCTGGATAGCTACGATAACAGCCACAACAGAGAACAAGCAAATATATACTGCTTTGATTTTTATGTCCTGCAGAAACGAAGACTTACCATCTTCAATATATAAGTTTTCGAAGTCGATGCACTTTTTGCCTTCTGATGCACCTGCTGCAGCTCACTGGTTCGTCAACAATCGACGTTATCAGTTTCATAATGTTGATTGAGAACCACTGAAATGGCGGGAAATTTTCGAACTAACGGATAAAATTAATAACGCATACCTTTTAAACTAATACATTCAAAATAATTTACTTTCTACGCATGTATAATTTGAAAACTTTAAACAATTAATCTATTATTATTAAATACCCTATGTGATACCGATCAATTAAAATTATCCTTTATGAAAGAAATGCTAATATTAATTAAGCTATCATTGACCTATTAACAACATGAACTATATTTTAATAAAATCGATCTTATACATTGACAAATTCTCGACAATACACAAGTATTGCATAAATCGATTTTTCAACGATATGAAATAAAGTCGATAATATTTTGTCACCGCTTATTTCCACCCCACAATTTATGAATGGGGGTTGGAGCGTTCACGTGCGTGTATAGGGGATATCTTTCATAACTTTCCTTAACAACGAAGCAACAACGCGTCAACAAGAGTCTGGTATACCTTTTTGATATATTACTCGAAACAGACGTAAAACTACCATCGCTTATTTCACTCGTACGCAAATCTAATCATGGTGCACATGAACGATGTGACGAATCTGATGGACAAGATGATGAAAGTAGATATTTTTCATCCATCGGAGAAACTTCGGATGTTAAAAGACGAGGACAAAACGTTTCTCGATCCGAATATAATAATGGATACGAGGCATCGAATACTCCGTGAGAATTTGTCCGTTTCGCCCGCGAAAGCTTCCGTTTTCGCGGAAGCAAAAAAGTATGACACAGTTTAACGTAATAAAGACGAAAGATATATCGAATTTTCGTTTCAAAATACAACTTCGTAGATTATTGACGCAGGAAGAAACGACGCAATCGTACATGAAGAAGCAGCAACGATTTCTCGAAAGGGAACTGAAGAGATTCGAGATGGAGTTGAGCAAATCCCGGCCGAAGTTCTCGAAAGCCTATACGTGCAAAAGAGGGGGAAACTTTGCACCGTCTGACGACGAAGAGTTTTGGAGAACGTCCAGAAAATTGAGAAACAAGGTCGATATGAGTTTCAGGTAATTTTAAGGTATATCTTCATTCTGTAATCGAGAGTATAAAAAATTCTTTGCAGAATATTAGTAACGAGAGAACAGAGCTTTTCCGGAAGAAGACCACGGTAACGGAAACCAATGAATCTTCGTTGAAAGCGGAAGTTGGGAGGAGTAAAGAGGAGGCGGAATGGGAAGGGATTGGAAGTATAAAAGTGACGATTAAAGACAAAACTAACGTGACGACAGAAACGCAACGTTTGCTTCTTTTAAGGAAATATTTCGACGTTTTGAAAGAGAACGCTAGAGAAGAACGTCGTTTCCGTGAGATCAGGACGAAGATTCGACAGAGCACGGTCTCGAAGATAACGAGAAAATACTTCGATATTTGGAGAATGCGTGCGAGAGACGCGAGAGATAACGCGGAGAAGCGAAAAGAGGAACCGGAAGTGATTGAAGAACGAAGAATCGAGATGTTTATAAACGCAATTACCGAACGTCAAAGAGAGATGATGAAGAGTCAGAAATCAAGGACGAAAGATAGCTGTCCGATGGTTAAAGAATGGAACAAACCAGATACGAGAAAGAAAAGCACATATTGTAAACGCATTATTGTCGAATCGCCAGCGCAAAGTCGATTGAATGCTCAGAAGCAAATAATAGAAAGGCAGAAAGTGAAATTGGCCGAGCAGAACAGAATCATCGAGGAATTGAAATTGAAACAGATGCAAAAGGACATATCCAGAGCGAATAAGGAGACGGTGGATATAGCCAAAGAGACACTGAATCATTTTGGGCAAAAAACAAGGAGGACGTTGATTCAATTGATGCAACAAAATGGATACAGGTAACGTAAGTTTCCAAGACAATTTAAGCTTTTACATTGACGAAGAGATTTATAATGACGATCGTGTTTCTAAAAAGAGACGAAAGTTTCACGATACCTCAACTAGCATCGGATCCACCGAAATTTCTGTTGAGGGTGGAAGCTCGGGCTGAGGCTAGACGAAGAAGAGTGAAATTGGCCGAAGAGATACGCAGGGAGAAGCAGGAGGAACAGAAAAGAAAGGAAGAGGCTGCTAGAATGGAGGAGGAACAGAAGAAAAGAAGATTACAACAAGAGGTCAGATAATATAAGAGGTCAAAGTATATTAATGTCATACCAAGTGTCATAAGCATCAATTACACCTCGCAGGCATTGTTATATCTGCAATAGTGTGTTTTCCTTTTTTTTTTATTACCATCGACTATACTTGTCATACAAACTGCTTTGAAATGGTGACATAAATTTTTCTCTTCTTTTATTCGACAGGCTTTGGCCGAGGTCAGACGATTACGAAAAGAACAAGAACGAAAGCGACAATGTGAAACAGAAATGTTTCAAAGATTGAACAATTTGGCAGATGAATTTTATCGAAAGTATCTTCTACGACGTTACATAATGGAACCTTTCGCGATGCTTCTTGAAGAAAAAAAGTATAATATGAAAAAAGCGGAAGATCATTACAGAGAGAAATTGACGAGGAAAATATTTGCAACGTGGAGAAACGAGACGGAAATTCGGTGTAAAACGAGAGTTGAAATAGCCGAATCGTTCTGTAACGGAAATTTAACGACGAGAATGTTTAAGGAATGGAGACAGATGGCTAAAGAAGTGAATCTAAAACATCAAGTTGCAATGGACTTTCACGATATGAAAGTCTTAGACAAGTATTTTAAGAGATGGCGAATAACAACCCTTGAACTTAAAGCAAAATCTGAAGAAGAAAGAAAGTTAGCTGACGGTATTTATGAAAATAAATTAAAAGCTAGGTACTTTGGTTTGTGGAAGAAGTATCTCGTGATCGCCGAAGATATTAAAGAAAGCGAGAAGAGGAAAGATGAATTGAGACAATTGGTGCAAAAAGTGATTCCTGACTTTGATCCTAAACAGAGGGGTGTAGCACTGGAGGATTAAAGTTAATCAATAAGATTAAAATTAAAATACAAAGACTGCATCAGGTTTTAAGTTTATATGACACAAAGACTGTTATTATTTTTACATTATTTTGTATAGAAAAAATGTAAACATTTATCACACTTAATTATTTTAAGTTTAAAGCTTAGATATACTATACATAATTGAGTAATATAATTTATTGCGTTAGTTATACAATGGTCACTTTATCTCAGTTACAATAAATATACAAATGATGTGTACAATAATAAAATAAAATTAACTAAGTCTTTAACTGAGATTAGTGTTTATATGTCATAATACATTTTCATTAAGTTCAATATCATGAGCAATAGCATAAGCCTATTAGTAGTATAAAAAAAAAGAAGGATGAGCATTAAAATATGTTAACAGTGGTAGATGCATTGGAACTAATATTAAAGTGTACATTCTGCTTTCACATACCGCTATGCCCGATGTTTTGGCCTCATTGTTCGAATTTTCTAATATCCTTTGCACAGTGCAAAGTATCATCTTCCATACAAAGTAAATTTAATAATCTAGTGTACATTTAATATCTAAGTTTTACAGCAAAATAATCGGGATACGTTTTTCAACATCCCATGGTCATACGGGCTTCCAGTTTCCAGAAGGCGTCTTTCATTGGATGTTGTACCAAGGTAAATTAACCAAAGATGATACATTAAATAACAAACTACCACTAGCCCAACAAGCAAGCTGTAGAGTGCCGAGATGAAGCAAAGGGCAATGCTGGAACAATATGTACATTATTATACATCGATCTGGTACCCAAAGCAAACAGTTGCGAGGCATAGTTATCTATTCAACTTTTATATTGTCAGAAAGCAAATAAGAGATATTACAATATTTACGACGTTAACACAAGTCTCGACAATTATCAGTATCTTGCAATTATTACAGTTTGCATTGTAGATCCTCTGTATCTTTCCAGTTTAGAAAGTGTTGTATTTCCCCTGAGTTTAATTTCATACCCCTGATACTATTCACTTCTACAGATTATATGTTCTCTACTAATTTAATAGACCACATTTAATATAAAATGTTTTCTAAGCAATACATACTCTAATTGATGATATACATCGCTGCAATCATCTGGCAAAAGGACAGTGCCGATAAGTATAAAAGGATGGCATACACTAGTCATGGTTAAATTAGAACCATAGATGAAAGCTATAGCTGAGAAGAATAAACATCCCAAATACCATTTTAAGTTGCTGGAACCTATACAACAGTCCAACCTAAAATATAAAATATATGCCTAAAATATATCTATGTTGTTAGATTAAATAAGACTTGCATTTTGCATAAGCAGAACTGTACCATTTACAATGATATTCTCTATTGAGGATACACGTCTGACACATTCGACAATGATGTGCTTTTGGAGGTGCTCTTCTCCTACAAGTAATACAAAGTTCTCCGCTTCCTTCACCAAGTTCTAAACCTTGGGTTAAAGTAGTTTCCTGAGTAGCAGAATCTGCATTTAATCTAGTCATATAGCCGCACCATATACCGCCTACGACACACGTTATGAACACTAAATTCTCTTCTGGTAAGATTTCTAATAGTGGTACAACACTTATTTCAAAAATCAGCATCAACATGACTACACTTGTAATAGTCCACATTAAAAAAAATTTTGTACGAAGTAGAAATCTCAGGAAATTGTGGTGCAAGTAATACACCAATATTGGTGTTGCAACAAATATAATTACAGTAGATAGCACGGTTTGTGCGGCTATTACTGCTAATGACGGGACCGCAAATATCGGTATCATTGCGTCGACTGAAATTTGTTTGGCACCAGCTCTCCAACCACAAGGATTTCGCAGTCTTTCCCACACAGTCATCTTTATATTAATAATTGTACGTCAAAGAAATACGTTCACACTTGCATGGAGAATTGATGGAAGAACACGGAAATAAACATAGGTTAGAATCGTTTCACGGAACGTCGTTCTTCATACTAAGGTAAAATTTCAGTCTAACGATTGTTGAAAATGTCGCGCGTAAGCGCAGGTGGCAGCACCTTTTAAAGTAATATAAATATAATGAAAATTGGTAGTTATAAAAATTGCCAATTTTTTAATCACTATCTAGAAATATTTTTCCTCAATCGAGAACCATTGTTTCGATAGACACGAATAGCTTTTATTCAACTAAAATTGCCTTAAAACTGTCACAACGAAGAACCGAACAGCTGATTTAAGGAGAAGATTATCTAATAAAACAAAGCATCTTTCACATTTTCTATGTTTTTTTTACGTATTACGCATCTTTATTTAAAAATCGTCTGACATGACTTTGAAAATGGCGCAAAAATCACTATGAGGGCGACAATAACAGTGCCCAATAGAGGTTATCGTATGTGCTTTGTATATACAGTACGAAAGAACAATGGTGTCAATGTTGTTATTCCAATAATCTAAAACTTGTGAGTTATCGTTAAAAAATTCTCGCATGGAATTCCATTCACTCGATAGAACTCAGGTAATGGATACTTCACAGCCGATTGAAACAATCGTTCCTAACTTTCTCGAAGGTATTGCCATCTTGTTTTACATGCTCGTCGTTGTCCTAAGTGACATTTCCTATAATCTAGTTGTGCACGAAATCGCAAACGCGATACGCATGGCAGGAATGTGACGTAGTTGAAAATGCAGTTAACTTGAGCGGGAAAGGTTTTTCGAAAAAAAATGTTGAAATATCTCGAATCATCAGCATAATGCAAGAAACATCGAAGGTCAACTCTTATCTCTGTTTACTGTTTGTTCTTTGGTAATACAATGTTCTCGTTGGGGTTATAGAAAAAATAATGGACAAAAAGTTAAAAGCGTTAAGCGAAGAGTAATAATAGTTAGCCATATAAATAGAATTATTTTTAGAGGAATATTCATCGATCGATTCGAGGAAAGCGCAATCGTCAATTTGGGAAAAATCGTCTTTGAAATAGCTCTTTAATCTGGATTGGAATATAAAAGTCAAGGTCAAGATAATGCGAGCTTAATTTGTATTGGTGAGGCATAGAAAACGAAACACGTCGTTGAGGTTACATCGCGAGGACATGCGTAACGTTTTAACCGTGCGTCAATTTGTACATTACCATTAACGACGATCAACGATCTAGTACAATTTGTTTTTGTTTTTCGACCTGTGACTGCACGACGATCATCCACCACCGAAAGTTTTTGCCAATCACTTTTATTTAAATAAAAACAATACGGACACTTTTTCTTTTTTTTCTTCACGCAATCGTTATCTCTGTGGTGTTAAATATCACGTTACAGTCTACTTCTTTCTTTCACAGAAACACGCGAGATGAAATATCGATTGGTTTTTCGCGAACAAGAAGACGCGGATGAACACCATTATCGCACTGTCGAGGCGAGGCTAATTAAAGAACGGTGGGGTAGAATTCCATTAAGATAATCATGCGGCACAATAATGACTCGTCTATACGAGTCAAAGATTGATCGACAATTACAACTGCACGCCTGCCCGGCTGGTGTCTACTGAAACTGTTTCCAATTGTTTGCACGTGTTCGCAGTTATCATTGTTTGCCAGACTCTCTCTCTGTCCGAGTAGCTACTTGCTAGTTTCGCTAGGTGGGGCGGAGGGCGGAGGGGAAGCGTGGTAAAAACCGATAAATATATAATACCGTTTCGTTCGTTTCACCAATGTAAACCTACAAATTCGAACGTGTGCACAATATGTACAGATATATCGTTGCATAGAATTTTAACAAGATAGTATTACACTCGTTTCTCCTTGCTTATGAAATTCTCACGAAATGGAAATATTATACAATATCCGTATCGTTCTTATTTACGTTTCTTTACGTTTCTTAGGAAGATAACGAGTACACGCTAGTGAACGAGTTCAATGGATTTACCATTTCGCAACTCTGTTGAATGGTATACCTGTTAAGACGAGGGGAAAATATACTAATCCGAATGATCAAGAGAGAAGATACACGGTCGGAAATAATAGCGCGGTCCTAAAATCAGTCGAGTGGTAAAGTACAGACGTTTCGAGCGTCAAAACAACGACTCGGGGAACAAAGTAGGCGCACAATGATTTTTCCGTTGCAACCTATTACCGACAACAGCCTCCGGAAAAGTTCAGATTCTTTCAGACGTTCCAAATATTACGCACAATTTCCTCGTACAACGAACTACCGTTGGTCGATCATTTTTTCGATTTCAGTGCAATTGCAAAGCACGTAAGGTCTCTGTGCGCCGCGGCATCAATCGGTGCAGCCACTCGACGAGTTGATTTACGACCACGCTGTATTTCTGCGGCCACTGTACTACATTATTACCTTGCCGAGGGTTTGCGTACCCTTCTGTTCCTCGTGGCACAGGGGAGGGACATTAGCGATGCGTGAATCATAAGTTTTCATCGAAGAAAGAAGCCGATTGGAGGCCTCTTTGACCCACGGGAGGCTCGTCTCTTAGCTTGCCCCTTCCTTTTGTCGCGTGCTGGACAGTTCGTACGTGGATCTCGATGTGAAAACTCATCCAGATCAGACGGCAAAGTAGCCTTGCAGTGGTTTGCCAACGCGTTCGATCGCGTCGTAAAATTCGCGTGGCAACGATGCGAGACATTGCTAAAGAAAAGATGATCGTTGGTTCTCTCCGTTAATAAATACGCGATCGAGAAAAGGAACATCGATATCGCCGTTCGATTCGGAAGCAAATTTGCGAGAAATAACTTGCTCTGCCGCTTCTAATACCGAGTAACTCGTAAATCATCGTTAGTTGACCGGAACGACAGACCGATCACATGGAAGAGGTCGTGATCCCCGGGTGGTGGTGAACTCGACGGTGGTCTAAACGGTGTTGCAAATGCTTCTCCGATTGTTGGGGGAAGAATCGCCGGGAGCATCGTCTCTGCGTGTATATCGGTTGTCGAGAGGAAATCTGGTTGGGGGAATGGTAGAAAAGTGTGTAATAAAAGGATAAATTTTTGGGTGAGTCGATCGTGGGGAGGTACAGAGAGAAGGCGTTTAGTCGTACGGTCGAGAGAGGCGCGAGCGATAAGGAGGTACAACGTCGTGCGGCACAAGAGAGTAAATCGGCTGATAAGAAACTGCCGATGCTTGCAGAGACTCCGGGTTCTGGTGTTGCTGTGCTAACAGAACTAGCTGCGACAAATTGTGTCACCACGTTCCAGTGGTATTGGTAGCCACGATGGCGGTGGTGGTGGTGGTGGTGGTGGTGGTGATGGTAGTGGCGACGACAGCGTGCAGAAGTCTTTGAAACCGGGGTTACTGCTCTCCCTTGGGCCGTGCTTCGTGGACTGAGAAGCTTTCAGGCTTCCCGTGGAAGGCTGAAAACTGGTCTGTCGTGGACTCGTGGGGATGTTATGTAAGCTATAGTTGATCGACATGAACGCACACAGAGATCGTGTACATAGGCGTATGTATGCGAGTGAGAGAAGCCGCGGCGCACAATGTGTTGTAAACGCGAGGTTGTCGAAGCTGCGGCAATCCGACCGAAGGATACTCACAATCTGAGTACCAATTTAACAATTAAATGCGCGACCACGCAGTGCTCTCTTCGTCGTGCATTGTCGGAACGTCGAAACGTCGAAACGGCTAAGGATCTCGATCTTTCAGGTGATCGGGTTATGTGTTCCGGTAGTGATCCTCGAAGGATACACGAGGACACTTTCTACCCATGGTTCAGCATCGACGAGCTTATGAGCTATGAGGAGGACACGCGTTTGAGAACCGAGGACAGGGAGGAAGAGGACGAGAAGGAATACGAGGAACGTCTAGGAATGTCTTCCGCTTCGACCAACAAGCTCCAGATTTTGTGGGATCATTTCATTCATGCAGAACTGCAGAGTTACGAGGTATACGAGATGATCTCCGCCTGTAGGATCACACGTCATTCTCCTCTTTACACACTTTCTTTAAACGTCGTTTATCAATTCGACTAAAATTCACCGCTTGCCACAGTATCGATTGAGAAACGAAAGAACAAAAGAGATTCTCTATCGAAGCAACTGGTAACGATAGCAGATTTACCTTGACGCTTTATCCTTTCTCTTTTTAATACTAATTATACAACGTAAACGTTAATCACTACTCGACACCGACAAGTTTTCTTCAAACGCATTCGCATTAAGTCACCTTTTGCCGTGTCCCACTAAGCGGGATTTCGTAATCACCGCCGGCCGTTTTACACGGTTCAACACCACCTTACGATCCTACCGGGATGACTTACAAGTTACGCGCAACTTGCTTGTCGATACTTTGCCGCAAGTATCGAAATAATGCGCGATCCTCTGTCTCGTATAACGTAAACACTATCGATTTCCCCGCGTGTACTTGTTCGAATGTCGAGATGAAGAATTCTAACACGAGGCGATTACGATCGAGAACGCAATCATGTAAACGCAAACGAAACTTGGTAGAATATAGACAGACGAAATGAAATCGCGATTGGTCAAAATTGACACAGAGCTTCGAACAATCAACAGTTGATAGAACGATTACGGTGGTTTCCATTGTGAATCATGTATTTACGCGTCGAACAAATACGATAGGATGCAACCGTCGATAAACAAAACCGATCTGCCTGTTTTCTTACAAAGGGTTAAATTGCAATGAAATTCTAACATAATTCGTTAATGTTGAATCACTTTTGGAAACGCCAAGTAATCGTATTTTTGCCGGATAGTTTTTACATAGTGCGATTATTTTATCGTCTACGCACACAGAGACACGTGCAACAATCTGCCTGCATTTCGAATACGAAAAGGAAAACAATATCTTTTGCTCCTCTTATTTTTTTTATCGAATTTCATACCCTGTATCTACCATTTCCTCATCGTATCTCTGTCGTAATGAGTTGTTTTTCGTCTGACCGTATCGAACCTAAAACGCGCGATATTTCTAAAATAAGACGAGATTTATAATTCGGCCACAACCAATTAGCATTTGTTACCGTTATCGACGTTTCAATCGAACCGTTGCTAATCTCTCCTTTTCATTTCCCAATTACGATACCGCCTTATGACCTGTCGAACGGGTTCTTCCTCTGTTTAGAAATCATCCTGGCTGGACATATTTCTCGCCGAACTACTGGCCCAAGTGAAAGAAGGTCGAGACGTGAAAGATGCCCTATCGTTTTGGTAAGATTACGCAAACCACTCGATCGAACGTCTATCATATCTAAATTGATAAAATATTCGCCAGTATTAGTTGGCCATTTAATTTTCTCCCTAACACGTAACATACTTCAGCCACTAACTTTGAACATCGTCGCCTGAGAAAGTAGATAAAGAAGTACAACAACGCGTAGAACTTTTACAACGTAACCGGCGATCATTGACCGCAGCATGAAAATATGATCTCGTGTTTGTGGTTTCAATACTAACGCTGACGTTTCTCCGTCTCTGTGTAACTCACCTGTACACTATTATCTACCGATTACTTATTCGCGTCCCTCCCTCTCGATTTTCATGTGCCAGTTATTTGTCAAAATTAGCATTAGATCTTACCAGAATCGAAAGGAAAATCTAGATTCCGTTTGCTCATCGACCACAAAAAGGTGTCACAGTACACGATCGTTTACCATCGTCGAAATTTCAGTTGTGATTTCACTTTCAAAACTTCGCTGGTATATATCGCGTGTCCCACTGAAAATAAGATTCCATAGCGGCGCGAACGTGTTAGCTCGGACAATGGTCGTGTTGGAAGTGATAATAAACTGATAAACGGAATACCTGAATCGAACGATAAGATAGGAATATAAAAGACGCAGTATGGAAATATCCGTTACAGTTCTGTCGGCGGCGGCGGTGTATCTACCCTTATTGCCTGCGAGTTGCTATCCGACGTGCACGAGCTCTGCGCGAAGAGGATCAACGGTGACCAACTTGTCGGATTGAGGAAGTATCTAGCCGAGGATCGAGGCTGGCGTTGTTTGGCTGTTCTACAATTACTCGGTGTACGCAGTGTTTCCTGTGGACGAGAACTGGTCGCTCTCCTCGTCGCCTTATACCCGGTTGCTTTTCAAGAGGACACGAACAATCAAGCTCGTTCTACCGTATCGAACGAATCGAGAGAGTCTACGACGATTGCTAATACGCGCAATCCTTATGTAAAATTCTACTGCAACGACGACACCGTCGACACGGTAGATATCGTGCCGCACGTGAAACGCAAGGCGACGAAATTTAATCGAAACGCTGTCTCATACGAGGGCAATGTACCGTCGAGAAGAAGAGCGGCTCGTAGACACAGTATCGGTACCGGCAAGGTGCCGGTTCACCACAAGCAGAAATCGTTTGGAATGTTCGAAGCGCGTCGCGACACGCCGGAAAGCACGAGCAGCGAGTCCGAATTGCTGACAGACGGTATAGATCAGGCAAGATCGTTGACGCTAAAGATTCGCCTGAATCCTATGGATTTCGAGTACTTCACCTCCGTGGTTAGAAGCGACGAGGAACAGAAATGGCAAGCGGCGCTTTACGAGCTTCCCGCAAGGCCGGCGAAGAAAACGCCTAGGGATTATATCGACGAGAGAATCAAGGATGTTCTAGATGCTAGGATTAGCAACTTCGAGACAAGCCTTTTGATTATACAATTGCTGCAGGGTCTACGAGATTACGATACTCCGGCGGAACAAACGCCGACTGTGTTGGTGCTGAAATTTGCCTTGGACACGCTATGGTCCCTTCAGTTCGGTATAGACGGTGCCGGTTTGACCGGCACCGAATCCGCTACGCTGAAAGCTGCAGCCGCCAGACTTATGCTTACAGCCCTGGAACGTGTGTTGAGAGCGAACGAACCGACCACCGCTGTTATTCATTACGGTCTATTGCCTATGACGTTAAGATTACTCGAGGACGCTTGTAGCAAACCGTTGAACGTATTTTCACCGGAGGAAGGTTCGCTTCTTCAGGAATTCATCTTTGCTACCATTTATGGGATTATCACGTTCCTCTATTGTCTGTTGCATCAACAGGGCACCGCTGTCGAACAATTATCCGACTTTTTGGAACTGTTTCAGCTGTTCAACGAGAGTCAAGACGGAAAGCTCGTGGAGAGAACAATCTTCGCGATAGTCGACCTACCGAGCGTTGATCCGGCGAGGTCGGTAATCCGCGCCAGAAAGGTCATTGATATGATAGGTGCGTTAACGAGCGGCTTAAAATCAATTCGACGTGATATTTCCCATACAGCGCAGTGCAACCGATTGAAACACAAATCCTGCGTCAATAACTGGTCGGTGCTGTTATGAAACAGCCATGCTGCATATCCTCGCTCTTCGTCACGCTTACTAATCTTCTCAAAGACTCTCATCCCTTCGCCAGCGAGCTGCAAGTCAGACTGATCAAAGTTGCAACGGCTGCAGGCACCTGTTGTTGTTTCCCACCTCGTATGCTGATGACCAGCATCGCTGCTCTGTTGAAACGTCACGATCCAGCCACTTACGCTCCGGCTGTCGCACTTTTAGAACGTATCCTCTTCAAAGAACTCGCCGCTTATTCGGAATCCGAAGTATGCCCCTGCTGCGATAGACCTACTCAGCGCTCTTGGAATTTTCTCCAAATTTACACAGTTCTGTTAACACCGGACGATCCGAAATTATGCTACACCATCATGGCTCATCTTTTGAAAGTTGGACCGTGCTCCAAGTCTCACATCAAACGAGAATTACTCGTCCAAGTGTTCTACGCCACATTTTTGAACGCTAAAATCTACTACGCAGCCGATAAAGGAAACACGACCGCCAAGTTTCTCATTCAATCTTGCCTCACGGCGATGTCCTGTTTAATCGCGAACGCGCAGGTATGCGAAGGATTCACGGAGATCAACGGATTGAAAGAAGCGCTGACGTTCCTGTCGGACGTTGCTTTCACGAGAAACGTCTACGCTCTCTTGGAAATCACCGTCATCGTCGAGATCTGGAAGACGAGATACGTCGAATCGGATCCCGTCGACGCAGAGAAACCGGCGCTCAGTTCTTTATTTAATTCCCTGGAAAAAGAAACGGCAGAGTTGTTGCATATTTTCGAAAACACGGTGGACAGTTTCATCGAGGAAGACTATATCGAACAAGTAGTTAGTCAAGTTCCTGGCACGAAATCAAACGAACAGAATGTCGAAGGAAGGAGTACAGTGCAAGAAAATACTCAGGAAGAACGGAATGAAACCGAGGGAGCGATCAATAAAATTTCATGTTTTCCACAAGTATTTGATAATTCTGAGGCCGGTGAATTGTACGTAGAAACGGACAACGAAGCAAATAAGAACAGAAAGATAAATCTGTATCAAGCTAGTGCAGCGTGGAAAGCAGCCGCAGGAGTTGCTCTCTGCAGTCCAAAATTTCGCACTCAATTGTCGTCGCACCCTGTCTCGAAAAATTCTTTGCTACTGTTCAAAACGTTGGCCGTATGTATTGCTACGGACAGCATTACAGGTATGTTCACGAACACGCACAAGCAGAGAATTGTATCAGATATTTATCTGGATCTATATTAACACATTTTTCTTCGTTCTCTTTTAGACACCAACAAATCAGCGCACAGACTTTTCGAGGCTTTGCTCACGTGCTGTTTAACATCCCCATTGTGTAAGTATAGCATAAGTATTTTATATAACGGTCGTGAATCACAAGCATTCGGAGTACGTTTCTGTCCTACGTACTATTCCGCCGCTCACAGCTGCGGATTAAGATCCTAATAAGCTACGCGAATTCGTTGGACGTGAAAACAGTTCATAGAATGCTCGAGACCGGTAAACATCTCGAACAATCTTCTGCTAGTGATGTCTCTGTTCTTGCAACTCGTAACAGACCTAGCATTCTGTTCCACGTACATGCTCTGTGTCGTTTCTGTGGTAATGTAGTGTGTAAAATAATTTGTGACATAGGCGATTGCGATATAATCATGGAATTGGGAAAAGCTTTGATGGATGCTGGAATCAAACTGGGTCGTGGCCTAGCCATCATTGTAGAAGCCTTATTGAAGGTCTCTATGCTGAAACCGGCTCAAGAAGAAACTATACCACAGTGTACTCGTCCCAGGGTAAATTTTATTATATTTCTCTTGTTTTTTTGGTTCGTGAACCGGTTTTATCAATCATCTCGATGTTATTCTTTGTCGTAGTTGCCGTCTATGACGTTGGAAGCAATGCCAGATTGTGTGGTAGATGACAGTAGCACGGGTGAATATGTGTTAGCTGATGATGGTTATGAAGCAGACGTAGAAGTACCGGGAAGAAGTCCTCATAGCAATACGGTGAAAAGAAGTAATTCATTGGGACCTGTTGTAGAGCCTAGACGCAATGCAAATGCACATCCTGCTTTATGTTCGTTGGCAGTTGATTTGTTGATCTATTTCAGCGAACAGTGAGTGTTTAATTGTATGAAATACAAGAACTGTGTGTGTGACAGAAATGTTATCAATCATCTTCTTGCACAGAGGTTTGGATGCTGAGAAGAGATCCATTATAACTGCTGGTTTAAGAAAAGTTGCAGTCACTTGTAGAGAAAGTGCATCAAGTTGTGCTGTTCTTGCAGTTTCAGGAGTGATCACAAAATTGTTAGACGGTTTCCGAGATATATTCACCAGCAGAGATATTCAGTATCAAGGTATTCTTTGTTCGATATGCGTAATAATTTTGTTAAACCTGTGCGTCGTAATGTTGTGTAACAAAATTATTCCAGATTTGCAACATGCTGTTCTAGAAGTGTTTACTTTACTAGCAACGCAATCCATTGCGCCACCGGAACTGGTTACATATTTGTCTTTGTTCAAAGTCGACGCACCTCCGCTTCAATCGTTGTTGGAACCACTTTTCCATCTGGTTCGAGCAGCGCGTCCTCAACCCAATTTCATCTTATCGTTTCCCGTGCACTCGAGCACTCGAGTCTCGTTGAAAGCTCAAAAGGAGAAGGATAAAAATTTAGAAAAGACCGAGAACCTTGTGAATAACTTCCGGAAAAGGCATCTCGCGTCGGGAATATGCAGCCCATGGTCTGTACACGCGGCGTGTCTACCTGTTGGCCCTGAACTTGCTTGGCCAGTTTGGCTACAAGGTTGTTCTGTCTCCATGTGGTTGAGAGTTGAAAGAGGATTACCTGTTAGTGGCAAAGGGACATTGATTAGTACATCACCATTACTCGATTCGGACAATGAAAGTTTGTCGGATTGGGGTATTCTGTCTGATAATTGGAGTCGTGAAGGTTGGTAAAGCGATGATGAACATAGACTAACAAATAAAAGCGTACGACCATTTTAACATAAACTTGTCACGATTCGTTAATGACGAGATGTCTTAATGATTTGTAATGATAAATTTGTGAAAAAAAAAAAAAAATATGTTCTCGTATGATAGTATCAAATGTAGCAATAAGTTTGTTGTTTTTTATTGAACGCATGCTCTACAAATTATCGTGGAAAGACCAATCGATGTCTGATCTTTTCTTGGGTACATCAGTCGTAGCAGGTTCGACATCTCCACCTACACCAACGTCGATTATTCACTTGATATCTATCGGATTCGAGTCTCTGGTGCTTGAAACATGGTTGGATCTTAGATCAGGTGATTAAATATACTTGGTTTATATACATGTGTACCTTTGGTACGTCTATTATATTTTCTTATATTTTTTTTATTTTAGACAAATTGATTTTACGATTAACTAGACCAGACGACAAAATGAATCGAACAATTTCTGAAACATCGGTAACTGGTATGCTACCTTCTGGTGGGTGGCATCATTTAGCGTTGAATTTCAAAGACACTGTTTTAAATAAACGTAGCGCCGTTGTCGAAGTTGTGCTTTGGGTGGATGGCTGGAGAGAGGTGAACGCGCAATTACCATTTGACGGTCTATTAGTGAAAAAACCTGGCACTACGTGCGTTCTATTGGGGCAAGTTGGATCCAGTACAGTCGGAGCTTGGTATCTTGGAAATTTAATGGTATTCAGGTACGCATCTTTGTAACGTGACGTTAACAATTATCGATTAATTATCGCATTCTGTGTACCTATCGCTAAGAATTAATTTACAGGTGTCCAGTATTTACAAAGGAGAGAGCATTCTATCTGGCAAGTCTTGGACCTAATTACACTAATCTTGCCGAATGTATTTTAAATACAGAGAAGCCAGATTTTGCGCCGTTAATTGCATCTGGCGCTCTGGATGGTGTTCGAGAAGTTCGATTTGGTAAATATATCGCAATACACACGCTTGCTATTTTTATTTCAGCATATTCAATTAGGTTTCTATCTGATACACAGAAGGAGGAAAATTCGATACAAGTCGGAGAAAGTCATATGGTGGAACATACTTAAGACACGCAGTTGAGACAAAAGTATCTGAGACTAAAATTGATTGGGACGTAGTTATGGATGCTACAAATTCGCATTTGGGTGAACTGCAAGATAATCTACTTCTCAGTTACGAAGCTCAATATCCCGAGATCGTTCATTTATACCCTGAAGCTGTCGCGAATCCTGCCGGTAAGTTTTCTATCTTGTGAATGTGAATTAACATTTGGCGATCCTTAGCTTGTTCGTATAAATATTATATGCTTATTTCTAGCTGTTGTAAGAAATCTATTCTCGGCTCAACCAGGTTTTAGGGTTGTCTCTGCACCGGAACATAGAGTTTCACAGCAACCACCTTTGTCTGTGGCACCGATATTAGTCGCTCGGTTAGAATGCCAACAGTACAGAGGTCTCGTACCTGCTGTTACATTTGTGGGCGGTGTTCCTGTATTTTTGTATCTATTTGCGAGAGTAGTCGAATTAAATTCTAACGAAGAAGAACAGGCATTGGCTCTTTCAATAGTACTGTGATCCTACGTATTTTAGAATCGTCACGATGCCACGCAGGCAGACATATTCTGAAAGCAATGTTAGATGCAGCATGCGATAGTCCTATCTTAATAAAGGATATCGGCAGCGGCAATCATTCGGTCTCGCAAAATTGCGAAGCTGTCATCACGGATCCTGAATTGATCAAAGGTACACTGACCGCGTGGAGAACGTGGGCGAAACATGATACGTTGAACTTGCTATTGCAAGCACTGTTGTTACTGTTAAGAGATCAGCATTCCCAGCGTGAGTTTAACGCGTCTCAATTAAACAGAGTCGGAATCGTCGACACCATTTTAACATTATGCAAGGAGCATTTTATGTACGAGGAATTAGGTGCTGTTGTTGATTCTTCAACGGGAACTACTGTGGTTGAATTAATAAGAGCACTAATGGGCGCACCTCCAGAATTTGCTCATTTAGTAGCTATTACCGATTATTTAGTCCTAGTTCATCAAGCATCCGAGACATACATCACACACTCCAGACACAATATATATTTTTTGCTACCTCCTATTGGAGAAAAAAAGGTTGTGAAAATCACTTCGACGGTGACTTCTAGTTCCTC
The DNA here is from genome assembly GCF_001263275.1 of Habropoda laboriosa. Lineage (NCBI taxonomy): Eukaryota > Metazoa > Arthropoda > Insecta > Hymenoptera > Apidae > Habropoda > Habropoda laboriosa. Next base: position 1,187,374 of record NW_017100183.1, on the reverse strand, counting down.
AGATGAATCTATCGGAACATTGGAAAATAGTAAATTGAACAAAGGTTTAACAAACGTACAGATTCAGAAGGTTAGAATACCCAGAAGGAAAGAACGTCGAAACGGGCCTCCTCAAGATACCAGTGCTGGAGAAGATTCAGGGATCGCGGCTAGCGACGGATCTAATCCTCTTAGTAACGAAAAGCAATCTACATGGACGGACGAGAGAAGAGCTTGTCAAGGTTTAGTTTGCGAAGGACTCTTACTGCTACTCCGAGACGCAGTTAGAGTTTTACCTGATAGTCAAGTTGGTGCCGTGTTGAAACACGTTCTAAAACCTGAACTTTTACTCGTACTTGCCAATAACCCCAACACTAGAGTTCGAACGGCAATAATTAAAGTTATTCAAACATATTTGCAACGTGCTAGCGCCGAAGATGTGAACAAATTTGTAAAGCAAAAATATTTTGTACATTTAGCAAACCAAATAGCATTATATCCCGGAAGCGAGCCATTGGTAGTAGCTTTAGAAAATTTAGCATTACGAGGTCCAACAAGAGCCACGATGCCGCCATTAATGGCTATTATTGCGAAAGCGGCAACTACTGAACCGAACGTGGTTAGATCGATAGTATCATTTATCACCGATATAATCGCCAAGAATCCCAGTATTTTGAGGATGCTTTTGGAACAAGGTTTAATCGAATCATTAGCTCAAGCGTTGGTGGGAAGTGCTCACAAGGGTGGATCTACGTCCCTTTATAGAGATATTCACGTGCTTCTAGTGGCCATTGCCACGAAACTCCTGGAATCCCCGGAAGGTCATAAAATGCAGACTGTTTTAGACTTACATTTAATACTGAACCATATGGAATTGAAAGAAAAATCTCATTGCGTTAAGAATAGAAGTTGCGTATCAGTTGTAAGGGATGCACAGGTTGCGCTCTTTGATGGAGAACTTGATGTGCTTACGGCGAAAGTCTCGAATCAGTCAGGTTTTCGATTACGCAGTACAGCGTCCTATTTGGCCTCGGCGTCTCATATAACGTCAGTTTTCACAACGTCCAGTGATCAAAGTGATCACGGTTCTCCGTCGTCTAGTTATACAAGTTTACACGCACCTTCTGTCGCGCTTTTACGCGAGCCAGGCAAAGGAGAACTGCTTCATCGATTTCGCCTTATCTTAACGCGTGCTGTAGAATTCATAACGTCAGCCGACGAATCACCTTCTGGCAACGAATTACAATTAACTAAAAGATTATTCTCGATCCTTTTGCACGGCCTTTGCAATCCATTGGAGAAGAGAAATCACTGGAGCAGCGAATGGTCCATTAGACACGCTTTAAGAAAATACACAGCTAAAATAATGGTGTGGTTACTTGGACCACACCAAAGTAACAATACCAGAATATTTGCTGTCAGATCGTTAATGGAAGAACCGAAAGCTCGTGAAATCCTCTCCTCTCTCTTAGAAGTTCATCCGCAAGTGGAACGAAAGTTTAACGTGCTCTTTTGGGATCTGTTGCAAAAACGGGACGAAATGCCCAGTGCCGATTCTAGAGTGTGTGCAGAACTGAAAGAAGCTTTAAGCATATGGGATTTGGCGAAAGGAATAGAACACGCTAGTCCTGGAATATGGAACGAGGAGTTAGCATTGCTCAGGCGAGAATTGATGAGAGATCGAGATATATGGATCGATTCGAATCTCCCTGCAATTCAAAGGATCGCCAACAGATTCGACGTGCTTACTAAGCAACTAACAGAGAGCGCGATGACTATAACGAGGACAGTTGTAGAGGAACAAAATCGAGAACGTAAAGTATTAATGGAAAGACTGAAACAATCAAGAGCAATGAAAGCTCAGGCACTTGCCAGATGGAGGGATTTAACGAGAGGACTAACACACGAGAGAGCTCCTTGGCACTTTGCAAAAAGTTATCCAAGAAGTTGGGAGCTAGATCCAACAGAAGGGCCTGCTAGAGTTAGGATAAGATTGCAAAGATGTCACTTGAACATTAACAAGAGATTCTTCATGCCTGAAAGTCAACATAAACTAGGTTCGATTACTGATTATTTCATTAACTACGTTAATTCAATTTCGTTATACTGAATATGAATATCTTATTTTTACATACACAGATGCAGCGAAAGTTGAAGCGCCTTTGTCCTATTTATTTACGACTGATCGACAAGATGCAAAGGCATTGGTAGAGCGATTGCATACCAGTGAAAGAATACGTAAAATGTTTCAAGCGAAAGTAGTTACACCCAGAACTGAACTGGCTGGCGAAGTTCTTATCGGTGAAACCTGTCTTTACTTTGTTCCTGATAATCTTGACAAATCGTTGCACACAGATGTAGGATTTTTTTTTTTTCAACATTTTGCTAATTGGCTGTTATATGTATATTTATTAAATGTATAAAATTACAGATAGCCTTAGGTGGTTTAGATTTGACTATGGTGGGTGGAATTACATGGAAACTGGAGGACATTCAAGAAGTGCACAGAAGAAGATATCAATTACAAGAGAGAGCTATTGAAATATTCCTTATCACAGGAAGAACTTATTTATTGGCATTTAATTCTTCGAAGGTATGCACTACTTGAAACAATGTATCACGTATGTTTTAATTACGGCTGTTAATTTGTAGGAAAGAGAGGAATTTGTAACAAAATTATCTGCTTGCAATTTACCGAGTCGAGTGTCTGGTGGTGATTTAAACGTCGCTCTCTCGTTATGGCGAAGTGGGGCATTAACAAATTATGAATACATCACTTGCTTAAATAAATTAGCCGGTCGCTCGTACAACGATTTAATGCAATATCCTGTATTCCCGTTTGTATTAGCGGATTATACAAGTGAAAAGATCGATTTGAACAATCCAAAAATCTATCGGTAAGTTGAACGAGGAATGCGTAGAAAATATTAGCAGAAAAATAACAACGAAAAATATTCTCTTTAGAAACTTAGAACGTCCTATGGCTGTGCAGGATAAAAAGAACGAACAACATTACATAAACAATTACAACGTGAGTGGTTTAATTATCGATAAATTATTTTTATGAGATATTATTGTCTGTAATTTCATTTATCGTTTTATTTAGTATCTTAAGCAAGCTTTATCGGAAGGGTTGAACCTGATCCCGTTAAATCAAGAACCCTTTCATTACGGATCGCTTTACAGTAATTCTGGAACAGTGCTTCACTTCTTAGTACGATTACCACCATTCACTAGTATGTTTCTATGTTACCAAGGTAAATTGAACATCGTATTTTTCTTCATATGCACGTTTACATTAACACTGAAACTTGATTTTTTAATTCAGCTTGTTTGTATTTTTAAAGACAATAATTTCGATATTCCTGATCGAACGTTTCATGCGTTAGCCACTACATGGAGACTAACTAGTTGCGACTCAACAACAGACGTGAAAGAATTAATTCCCGAGTTCTTCTATTTGCCTGAATTTTTACTGAATTCCGAAGGTGAAATAATTTTTCATATATCTTCCATCTGATAAATGACGTTTAAGTAGTTTCATACTCGTGTTGGATATTTGTTTGAAGGTTTTAATTTTGGAGTACGACAAAACGGTAGTCGGGTAGGAGACGTTGAACTACCGAAATGGTGCGGAGGTGATGCGCGACTTTTTATACTTGCTCATAGAGCAGCGTTAGAAGCAGATCTTGTTAGAAAATTTCTACCCTATTGGATCGATCTGGTCTTTGGATTTAGACAAACTGGCAAACCAGCAGTAGAAGCTATAAACGTTTTTCATCCTGCGGTACGTTCCGATTGATATTTATACGATCACTTTTTACGGTCATACATGACGTTTATAAATTTATCTCTTTAGACTTACTATGGCCTAAATATTGAACAAATAGCCGATCCTTTAAAACGTGGAGCATGGGAAACGATGGTACGAACTTATGGCCAAACACCGACGCAATTATTTAGAGCTGGACATCCATTGTCGATTCAGAGTATTGGAAATACAGTGGTGAATAGTTCGTTACCAAAAGTTATCGAAGGTGTAGACGGTACGCGTTTTGCAACTATGATATCTTTGCTTTAAATTCTGATACGTGGAATAAATTTGGTTTTTGTGTAATTACAGGTATAAAGTGGGGAAACTATGTTGGTGCTCCTGGAAATGAACCAATATTATGTTACAAACATAAAAGCACGGTACTATTAGCGGCTTTAGTTCCTTTAATCACCGGTGAAGTTTTTGGATTACCTAGTTACACCACGTTATTACTTAGTTATACGAAAGAAAAGGGTGCGAGTATGTTAAGTAAAACGTCTGTATTAGGGGCTGCTTTAGTGTCATGGAATGGCACAGACGGAATTGCAAGACTGAAATGTAAAAAAGAACTTCCACCGAGGCCGTTGATCAAATCTTCTGGTCTCAATCCAGTAAGAATATAAATTAATGTTTTAAAATACTTCTCTCGAACGATCGAGCGCGTAATATTAATTTTTCTATTTTGTTTCCTTAGATTACTGTTATAGAATCAGCTCCAGATTGTGGACAATTGTGGACAGGCCACTTATCTGGTAGAATTACAGTGTACACGTACACAATTGTTACAAGTAAAATTGACTTTAATTCAACACCGGCGTCTGTACTTTTAGCTCATAGGAGCAGAGTAACAATAATATCTCTTTCACGAGCATTTAGTATTGCTGTTACAGGTGACGCAAGCGGTGTCGCAGTTATTTGGGATTTAAATAGGTAAGCATATTCATAAATAAAAAGGATTGACATAGGACAATTAAAGTAATTATTTATTTTCTTGCAGTCTAACGTATATAAGATCGATATCCTGTGATCAAAACTATCCTATTCATTTACTGTCGATTAGCGAAACTCTCGGAGATATAGCAGTTACTTATGAGATTCCTAAGATAAGCGGAAACACGTCTTCCAGTCAATCAGAATTGAAAGTATTCACTATAAATGCAAGAGCAGTTGGATCTGTTTTATCTAAAAGAAAGATAACAGCTCTTTGTTATAGTAATGCACCAGAAGGAGTTTCTGTGAATGTTATTGCAACAGGATTAGATAATGGAGTGATAAGATTATGGAGCAGTTGGGATTTAAGATTAGTCAGAGAAATTATAAATAGTGTAAAGGGAAGTGGGGCAGTAATTTCGCTAGCATGGTCCTTGGATCAGCATCAGTTGTATGCTGTAATTGATGATTTCACTATTCTTATATGGGAAGGATCGAAACGTCTAAGCAATAGCATTTCAAGATTCGTTAATTTAACATCGCTCTCGTATAAATAAGTAAAGTGAAAATGTTGTTTGAGCGCATGGATAACGTGTTATTTTAAATATTGTTAAAAACACGTTTTCATTTTTTCGATAGGAATTTTATAAAATAAAGAAAGACATATTTTATATAATTACAATGTTAATGTCATATTTTCAATAGTTTTATACAACTAGAATCACATCAAACATATTTTTCTTAATACTCTTAAAATAATAGTCTTTTATTAGATTTGTATCTATTAGACAAAAAACAAAGTAACACATTGAAGTATTATTTTATTGAAATTTTTATTACAATAATTTTTGTTATATTTGTAGTAATATGCCCACATCTATATTTTTATACTCTGTTGTATTAAAAACATATAATGCACCTATACAAGTACAGGTTCTATTCTTATTATATTTATAATTTTACTAATTGTACATGGATGATACGCTTACAACAAACTTTCAATTTCATAAATTTTTTATGTTCATAATGTTGTAACATGTGTATATAGGCATATTTAATAAAATATATGAAGCAATAGAAAAATTTTTTGACATACCTCAGATCACATTTAAGCAGTCTTCAATGATTTCAAACATTGGATAGTATTTTCCTGTTCTCTTTGCAATTTGTTCTGCAGTATCCCCACTTGAGTTTACTAAACGAGGCTTTATGTCTGGGTGTAATAAAAGAAGTTGCAAAGCAGAAGAATTATGAGAACTTGCAGACACTAAATGCAAAGGTGTTTGGTCCCCTTTACTTCTGGCATTTATGTCTGCTCCATTTGCAATTAAAACTGCTGCACATTCAACATTATTCCAGCAGCATGCAGAATGTAATGGTTGCCATTCATCGTTAGTCTTAGCATCTATCTGTGCACCTGATTGAAGTAAATACTATAAACAAAATAAAATAACTTTAATATCTTTACTGATGGAAAATAAATCATTCTGAAGAAATAGTGTATATTTACCTCCACAATTTCCACATGATTTCCATAACACGCTCTATGCAATGGTGTGTAACCATCCTTATCTGTGCTTTCTAATAAACGAGGATTTTTTGTCAATAATTTTTTTACTTTGTCCAGATCACCATTTTCCGCTGCAGTTAGAATTTCTTTTGCATCAGGTTCTATAGGAAAAGTAATTGCGTTATTAGATCGATCGTCAAATAGTAATGCCGTAAACAATTTACAACCGTGATCTAACCTTTTGCATTACGATCAGCTTCTACTCCGTCATCGTCATCTTCCCAAGCACTAACTTGCATACGTTCACCTCGTGGTTGACTTAACATTTGATCACGGATAGCTTCCAAATCAGCCAATTGATCACTTTCTTCCTCGGACGATGACATTTTTATTTTATGTAAAATTAAATAAACACTCTACACAGGTCAACTTGTATTCCGTTAGGCTGCTTCTAGCATATGCTATACGGATCCATCTACTGGAGTAAAAAGAGACTGCTTATAGCATGAATTAAATTCAATAATTTTTCAAGATGTGAAAATCATCTCTTATTTTCGATTGTTTTCTAAATATTTTAAGGTTACTTCATAACTCTGATATAGCATACAAAAGAAGAAAAAATAAGAAAATGGAATGTCTAAAACTTTTGGAAACCTTAGATATTTTTGGTTACGCTGGTATTTGCGTAGGAACAGAAAATTCACAGCTGTTACAAAATTCCCTCGTAATATTGCAACAAGAGAATCATTTTCAAAAGTGTTATTACTGGGGCAAAATCTACGGAGTTCGAAATGACTACCACATTGCGTATGGTTTTAAAAAAGACTGCATGAACGACCAAGTATACTATTACAGGTAAGCTTGTCAAAACGAGTCAAATTTAACAAGAATTATTGAAAAGTTTCAATATTTAAATTAGTACGAACGGATTTAATTGGCTATTACTACCGAAAGCTAATAAATGTGCACGATTTTTAACACCCATTGCAATTAATAAGTTCGAAGGTGATCCTTCTATAGTCACTAATGTTTATAACGTAAATCCTCCTTTCCCGCCAAATGAAGATCCTAAACGATACTACGACGTAAGTGACAAACAGTTGTGACGAACGATGTTTTAAATGTGTGAAAGAAAAGTGTTTAAAAAATTTGTGATTCCTAATATGTGCTAGGGCCCTATACCAAAAGAGTTAAAAGAGGAAGATAGACTTGCGGCTACGATAGAAATAATTAAAGATGACGCCATAATAATTCCTCGTGGTGCATGGTTTAAGTGCCCCAATGGGGACATCGTTGAAAATTTAAGTTTCGAGGGACTTGGTAGTGCAGATGCTTCGCATTTAAAATCTTATCTACATGCACGTCCACCGCAACAAAAGTGGAATACTAATTTACTCACAAGGCCCGATTACAATTACGCGATAGATTTTCTGGATACGATTGATGTAGATGTCCCACAAGGTATTGGAATAAGATCAGAAAATTTGTAACAAGAACATCGCAAGGTTGGTTTTTATTTCCTCTGGTATTTTATCCCTTTTCAGGATGTTGGAATTTGCAATTTTTACTTGGTAAACGATTAGCAATTTTACATAGTCTTTTTTGGCCCGGTATGACGTTTTTCCATAAATTAAATACTCCACACTACGGGTTTCTTTATTATGGACATGGAAAAAAAAATATGGACGTAGTTTTTATGGTATAATTGTAGTTACAGTAATAAACAATTAAATTATTTCGATTTTGCCCGCCTTTTATTGAATTTTATTAATAATTAATATTTCGATCTTTTTTTGTTTTCTATGACAACCAAATATTTGTCGTATCATTTAATTTCAATCTTTCAACACTTGACTCGTAATATATTTTAACGTTTTATCTATTAAGTTTACAAGTAATAACAGTTCTAAAAAATGGCTTGAATTGAGAGAGTAATTATCAATAAAAATTTCCAGCATCTCGATTCGTGTCGCGTAAGTCGTTAACGTAAGGTTATGAATGCTTCTGTATTTTAATTATAACACGACGTAATTACGTGTTACGTGAACTTTTTCTACTCAGACAATTGGATTGTAATAAGTTGATACACATATTTTTAATTAACAATAAATCATTATTTTGTTTCATGCGGATAAGAATTAAAATAGAAAATCAACCGCCGCCTTTGTGAACGGGCTTTGTGGGTAAATCAGTTCGCGTCTTGAGGCGTAAGATGGCAGTAACGTTTCGCTCGAGGATGGTGAGTTTGAACGCACAAGCGCAGTGACCGGCGTACTCGAGTGAAGTGTTGTTGCAAGTGCTTGGGATCCGTATTCCGACAGATTTCTCCAGGATATTTCGGCGTTAACGGTAAGTGAAAGTTTCTCTATCGTTTCCGGCGCTCCTCCTTTGTCTATAGATGAATTTTTGTTCGTTAATTCGCCTTACTTCGACTTTGAATCGAAAAGTTTGGAAACGGCGTGACGCCGGGTGACGCCGGTTCTATTGAAAACGTATTTCGTAGCACGTGGATCATAACGATCCCTCGGACGAACTGTATTAGAATTCGTCCTGTCGACGTTTCAAATTTAATATCATCACGAACTTTCGGTTTCCCATATGTATCAACGTGCTTTCTCGACGTGATCGTTTGGTATATGGAATTTTTTTCCGCGTTGACAGACGGCGTCAAGTTTCCGCCTGCTTCTGCACAAATTACGCGTCATTTGACATAATCGAACTTTTCGTGTTTCCTTCGTAATTGAAGCCCGATATAATACATAGAAAAGCGATATTGGACCGATATTAACTTTCCAAGATGGATGTTAACCGAAAGTCTTTTACGCTACAATTTGTGCATCCGCCTTGACTTCCGAATCGTTCGCGTCCCGCTGGTAACGACATTAAGAAATCGTACATGTTTCCCTTCCGCGAAATTCTAGGAAGAAAAAGAAACAAAGCACGACGAAAGTTTCTCAAGAGCATGACACGGCGTCGTAGACACGAGCTCGCGTGTTATTTATTGTGGTTTCAGCTCGTATCTTTATTTCGCATTCTTAATACAATATGCGACGCGAAGTTGCTCGATTCAAGGTTAGCTAGGTCAAAAGAGAGTTACGGATCTGTCGTTCCGGACAAAAAGGTAGCATTCTTTCTCGAAGCAACTACACACCGACGAAGTAAATACATTTCTATATACCCTATTATTCTTTTTGCATACAATTACATACTACGTCCATCGTTATTCGTGTAATTCGACTACTCGTCCCCTCTCCCACCATTTTCCCCCTTCGTTCCTAGTGTGAACAGGATCCACGGTGCGTCCATTTCTTTTTTCCTTTTCGATACATCGAACTGTAATCTCGATGTAGAGATACGCGGCAAATATCGGTACATCGACGAGTTAGAACTTTCAGCCGTATCTAATAGACCGTGAAGTTAGCCATACGACCAAAATGCATCGCATCGATAGACGGAAAATCGTTTATTAATCGTTCGACTTTGCCAATCCGTGTATCGCGTCTGTTCACGATTGCATCATTACCGTGGGGAAGATTTCTCGTTGGATGATTTTCAATTCGATCTCTGCGGTTTTGAATGCGTCTATCTCTGTTCCATGCGTGTGTACCCTCCCCCCCTTCCACCCGATACCGAGATTTATTTTTGTGCGACGAAGAAATCAATGACGGAGCCGATAACCTCGGTCCGCGCGTCGCGCCCCGTACGAATCCCCCCGGCTCTCTTTTATCTGATTCATATGCACGGCCGTACATGTGCAATCGTGTAGTCAATTCCGAGCACGGACCGCGAGTTCCGGTTCCTATTCGAATGGTATCCTCCATACCACCGACGTGTACCGTCTTTTTCCTCTCCTTCTTCTTTTTTCTTGTCAACGACTCTCGTGTCGTCCGCGCTGCGATACACACACCTAACCCTCGATTTACATGGTTAATTGGCACCGTGTAAATCGAGACTAGACTTTTGTAGAAAATAAAAGCTTACATAGACGTATAAGGTGTATTTTATTTTTTTAAGCAAATCTTTACTAATCACCTGCACAAATGGTACGAGCACGAAGAGAAATCGATTAAAAATAAAATTTCGTTAACCTCTTAACGCTCACATTTCTCTCAACTTGACGTGCCGAAAACTGTCAATTTTATTTCTTTTCGAATTATTTCCTAGGCGTATAGAAATAAGTTTCCCATTTACTTATAACGCTGCGACATAGATTTTTGCTATAGAATAGAAAGAATAGCGCGATACGAAGAGTGATAGAAAATAACGAAACAAAATTGCACTTTTTCGAGGATTAATTTTGCACGTGTAAAACACGAGCGTTAAGGGGTTAAACAGAAACCGTTGCAAATCAAGAATTGAACGTACTTCAACCTCATCTGGAGTGTCGAAGAGGATAGACGGAGGAATGACACGGTTATTAAACCACTTTATTATATAGCGTTAAGTATTATCTTAACCGTGGTTACACGAGTTATAGTAATTAGGTACTAGACGATCTAGCCTACTATTTTCCGTGTCTCTGGTAATTGGTACACTGTGGCAAATTACTCGGAAATGATCGTGATTAGAGAAACTCGGTACGGAAAGGATGAAATAAATTTTCGTATTGCGAAGGTACAGCCGAGGGAAAGAAGGAGAGCGCGTTGCGATTTTCTCGTCGTTTTACGGGGAGCTCGAGAGTTGGTCTAGAGATATTATGGTTTTACGCGGAACACGGAACGCGGTTGGTTTCGCGTCGAATTGTTGCGATTCTTGCTCGCGGCGGCGTTCTCCTCTCGGATTCGACGTGCACCGAACAGTGGCCGGTTATCGACCCCTTTCCGATGCGCTTTGTCGCTCCTTTTTAATAGTGCCTGAGCCGCGATCTGGCCAGGTAAAATCTCTCGTAACGGTATTTAGAGTAAACCGTAAAAAAGCTCGTGGAAACGTCACGGCATTGACTTTCTTTGTTCCGCTAGCGTAAACTTCCCGCTTCTCCTCCGGTGTTTACGCGTTTACGAAACGTCCCACAGCTGACGAGGAAACCGCGGGGACGACGTAGTAAAATAGAGAGTGTGGGGGGGGATGAAGAAGAAAAATTAAAGTCCCAGCGTACGCGCAATTTGTTGCACGCTCGATAAAAATTATTCCGGTTGTTAAAATTAACGCGGTTGCTCGGTCGAGCCGTGTAATTAAGTATCAGATACGTGTCAAACACAGCTCTCGAATGACTCATTAACGTTCAAGTTAAGCGAGTCGCCTTCTTTTATACCGGCTACACGGTCGTATTATTGATCACGGAACGATCGTATCTCGGGCCAGTAATTCTCAACCATTGTTACACGGTAAACATTATTCAACTCTGATTTCTTTTGTTCCACCGTTATCGTCCCCTATTAATAATCATCGCAATCGCTCTTCAACCTAGTAAATCGTGTTTCGTTCGAGTTCACCTTAATTAAATAGCCTATTGTTACGGTGTTCCGTCGTTGTCCGCGTAATCGAGAAAAATAGCTGCGAAAAGCGGAGGAAACGGCAGATTTTGAATTTTTCTTCGCAAAGGTCGGAACGCGCGCGCGCGCGCGTACAGCAAGCGGTAGTATTCCAGGATTTGTGCAAAACGTTGCACGAGACACACAGTGGTTCTCACGGGGTCCGATCCTGGCAATTAGGTTGAATGGAAAGCGTGATGAAGGGCTATAAATGCGTGAGAACCGCCCGTTTAAGGCGCGAGAACTGGTTCTGGTCTGATCGCAGGCATCTTCTTCCCAAGGCCCTCTCTTCTCGATGTTAAACACGGCAGAGATGTTACGAGCTCCTTGGACTGCCTGAAATTAAACGTCGGGGACAAGGAGCCCCGAGGACCGCCTTTTCTCGAACCTCTCTTCGCCCATTCGAAACGTGTGCCCTTCCTTCCTCTTTCTCCACCGTCTCCAGGCCTCCTCCTCCCTCTCTTCATCTTGTACTCCCCTCGAACCTTCTACCTCCTCGGTTCAACTTGGTTTTCTCCATTTGCTTTCTTTCTTCCTCGTTTTCTTCCTCTTCTCCTCCTTCTCCGGGTTGCTACCTACCTGGCGAACGTTACGAAACGTTTCGATCGTTTTAGATTCGAGCTGGAATTTCAGCGACGAGAGAAAAAAAAAGGAAGGAAAGAACAGAGGAAGAGGGGGCGGGAGCCACAGGGTCGCGAAACAATCGCCTAGCTATTCTTCGACTCTAGTCGCCTTCCTTCACGCTTCGTTTGTCTTTAACGCGATGTGTATCGATCGTGGAATTTTCCTCGATGGAAATTACACGCGAGATTCGAGGTGTCTTCTCCTTTTTCAAGAAATTCTTGTAACGATTGCCGGAGAAGAGATTTTGTGAAGGTAGAACGAAAAGGCCTGGAGGCTTGTTACATACGTATATCGGCCGGGCATCACGTGCACCCGGAGTGATTCTCTTCCATGCCGTGGCTCCGTTGTCAAGTGGACAATATCTTCTCGTGTTACAACAATGTTACCGTTGCCGAACAAAACGACGTGCCTCCGATGTTTTCTCTTGCGTGCCTCCATCGTGTTCGCCGACGTTATGCGCCCTCTCCTATACACGCTCTGCCCCACAGATATCGCGTTATAATTTATTGCGTCACTCGCATCAGCGAAAATCTCACGTTGCCACGCCGTTCCGCGGCACTTTATCTCCTGGTGCTCCACGGAAAGAGGATTGAACGTGTGTTAGACGGAATATGAAATTGCTACTCGAGTGACCTTTTTAATCGGTGGATGTGTATGTATGTAGAATTTAACCCGTTAACTGACTTCACACTTTTAGTTACGAGTTATCTCTCTTTTATGCGATTAACAATTAAGAGAAATTTTTTTTGGTTACTCAGTTTTTTCTTTTCTTTTTTCTTTTTTGGTTTTTGGGGAGAGAAAGGGAAAATTTGGGTATTGCAAAATTAAATTTAGCTTTTCTCTCTTTTTTTGGTTTTTGGAGAGAGAAAGGGGACGTTTGGCTATTGCAAAATTAAATTCAGTTTTTCTCTTATTTGGGGGTTTTTTGAGAGAGAAAGGGAAAATTTGGGTATTGCAAAATTAAATTCAGTTTTTCTCTCTTTTTTTTGGTTCTTGGAGAGAGAAAGGGGAAGTTTGGGTATTGCAAAATTAAATTTAGTTTTTCTCTCTCTTTTGGTTCTTGGAGAGAGAAAGGGGAAGTTTGGGTATTGCAAAATTAAATTCAGTTTTTCTCTCTTTTTTTGGTTCTTGGAGAGAGAAAGGGAAAATTTGGCTATTGCAAAATTAAATTTAGTTTTTCTCGTGTTTTGTAAGTTCGGAAATTTTCCTCTGGAGTCGGCGAATATGTACCAGTTGCTTCCTAAGACTCGATCGATTCCTCCAAATGCCACGTTTCATTTAGCCGACCACGCGATAAGTGCTCGTTTGCGGGTCGTTTCAGCAACCAGTGTCGAGTAGAGCCGATCATGGCACAGACTTAATGGAAAAGAGGGTTGAAGAGGAGCGCATTGATTTACCGTTAGGAAGCCCAGAGTCTTGATACAGTTGTAGCTCTTTGCTACTTTATATTTTAACCCGTTAATCGGCACATTTTTCCACCACAGATATCTCCTTTTATTTGCAGCTGATGCGATTGTGTATGAATTTAACAGCGATAAAATTTGGAAAAGTAAAATTCGTTCTGTTTAAAAAAGAAATGAAGAATCTTCGAATTAGTATCTTTTCCACAAAGTCATCGAGTATACACGTCTAGAGGTATTCGATGTAATTGTCGAGAAATAGACGACGATCACTAGGTGGCTAGGTTTTCTTCACGTTCACGCTCGATTCAGTGCTCCATTGTCAGCGACGCAATATTACGAATCGAGCGTAGCTTCTAGAAACAGTTTCTTCCCTACCACAACATTCCACGGACAATGCTCGATTCTTCTCTCGTCAACGATGCTGCTTCTATCGTGACGTTCTTTACGTCGCCACGATTTTCTCCAGTTCAACCAGATGAAAAAAAGGAAAAAGGAAGCTGTCTATCCGATGCGTACTACGACTTTTCTTTCTCCAAAGAGAAAGAGCAGGAGAGAGAGGAAAATTCTTACATATTCTAGAGGTATATTCTTACAGAGAGATTTTCGACTCGATCGGACACGTAGATTAGCACAGTGCCGCGTACACTTGCACGTGGGTCGCGAGCGCGCCTTTATTCTTCGCAAGCAGGCAGGGAGCCTAGGGTTAGATGGATGACTGTATACACGAGGGCTTACGGTGGCCCGTAAGAGCGAACGCGAGCGGTTCGAGAGGGAATGGGCAAAGGGGAGTATGGGGGTTATGGGGGCACGTTCACACAAAACGGCCACCATAGGCCCTGGCAGCTGTTCACCATCCGTGCCCTACTCTCCACGGCTCTCTGCTCTCTCTCCCCCGCATTCTTAGTTCGGCTTAGCCTCGCCCTTACTCTCCACCTCCTCTCCCTTTTGCCTCGAGATCATCGAAACTTCCTAGCTCTAGCTTCTCTACAACTGCCTTTCCACTCTTCACCATCCTCTCCAGATTTACAGCCCGAGACTTTCTTCCGGCTTCTGTTCCACGTATATATACCATTTCTGTCAGAAATGCGACGAGAATCAGTTTTCTCTTCCTCTCTGACTTGCTTTAAACATAGAATCTTGTCTTCTTCTTTTTTATTGCTACCAGAGCAATCTACACATTTCTCGCGATTCGTCAGCGCTGGTAAATCGAGAGAGATGTACCTCTCTGGGGAGGATCACGTTTATTACGTAATCCGGGACACGTGGTCGAAGCATCAACGCTGCTGTTCGTATTTGCCTGGGTGAACACAAATCTTCTCGTCCCAGGTCCTTAGCCTTGACGGACCCGCAACAGGCTACGCTTCCTCCTACCACGCGTGTATTTCGAGAGATTTCAATGATCGAGAGAGTCTCTCCGCAGCGTGAAATGGAAAAACCTCTGCAAACAGGAGGAGAATATATCGGTATATTACGTGAGAGTACGGCAGAATAGAGCAACCTTTTCGCTATACAGAGAGAAAGATCGGAACAAAATCAATGAACTCTCGTTACTATCCAAAGGGTATTTCTCTCTAGCCAGTTTCACGGAGAAATGGTTCTAGTATTTTCGCATCGTCCCCCTCTACTCTCTCTATTCAGCCGCCATTCTGGCTTTGTGAACCGTAACACGCGAAATATTCTGACGAACGCGAAGCAAACTTCGCCTCGCCGTTACTTGTACGTGTATTCCTCGTTGCGATGGTAATAGTAGTCGTCGTCGTCGGCGGCGTCGTTGTTGGCCGGGTAATATCGCTGTTTGCCCGAACGAGAGACGAGCACAGAGCATAGGGGGGGCGCGGGTGGATGTGCTAGCCGGGCGTCTTTGTGTGCGCGACGCTTGAAAAGCCGCCTTCAAGAGCCAACACAGTAGCTACATAATGGATTAAGCCACGTCCCCGTTGACGAGCCAGGAACCGACAGGAAAATCCGCGATAATGTGGTTACGAGGACCATTCTACCCTTCTTCCCTCGCTCGCCTCCTTTTCATTTCGGCGTATCAGCCAGCCAGATGAAGGAGAGCAGGAAGCAAGATTGGCAAAGTGTCGCTCTTCTTAACTTCTTCGCCGCTTTGTCTGCCGTCTTCGCTGTAACGTTCCTTTTTTCGTCTCCTTCGAGGATAATCTTGGGTCGAAGAATTGGAAAAATTGTTCAGTTTATCGAGCGATACGTTGGACGGAGAGAATTTGTAGGATTCGTCGAGTAAGAAAGTCATTATTTCGCAGCCGGTCGTCTTTCGTTTTCCACCCAAGTCGTCATTAGCAGGGAAAGGGTTAACGAAATGACGAAAGCAGAGGAAGAGGACGATAATGAGAGTGTTGAACCCCGAGATTCGGAGCAGCGACCGTGGATGTGTATCATCTGACTCCGAGTTCCGTTAAAACTGCAGGAAAAGAAGTGGTAAAAATATTTACGCGGCCAAAAATATGAAGACGCGCTGCGCGACGAGATTTTTCCGTTCGTTGATCCCATCGGGGACTGAAGAATCCTGCGTAATTGCTCGTTTTAATTTCCTGGTCGAAAAACCGACGGAAATCGCGTCCTCGCAATTGTTCCCGCCCCGAATCGAACGGTTCTTTCGTCGAAGCGGCACGACTGACCAACAGAGTCCCCCTTCGTTTGCTTCTAATTAATTGCAGTTAATTACGTTAATTGGTCCAACTAATGCGATCGCACCGTTCCACAGTGTCGCATTCCTCGTCTTACGTCGTCATTTGCCGGGCTTTGTGCTGTCTGCAGATGGGCACTTTTTCCATCGGACCGTCCCACAAAGACACGTACACATTTTTATTCTAATACTCCTCCTGTGTATATACCATGGTATTCTGTTCCGGTAACTTTGTTCGAGGGTTTTCAATGGGTCTGGTCGTTCGCGTGTATTCTCTCCCGAGGCAACGTGCAATAGCATTAGGAAGGAAAATATAGTTACAGCTTCGAATTTCACCGATCGAAGCAGGGGCGAGGCTGGATAGTCCTTTCGAAGAGACCACCCTTATTTGTTTTCCGTGGATTCACCGAAACGACACGTGTTTCTGCATTATTCCGTTGCTACGGCTCGAATTGCCCTAACCGGATAGGCTTCTTCGAGCCATCCTTGGAAAGTGTCCTTAGAGGTAATGGGAACGAAGAATCAGATTGAGGTCTCAGTGTCAATGGCTATCTGATAATTGAAGAACCGAGTGGAGCGTGTAGCCGCGTAAATATCGAATCTCGGTATCGGCATTGTTTCTAACCCTCCGCTTTTAGCTTCGTGACTATATAGCACTTCCTCGAGTGCGTTATAAATCATTTCGTGGCACACGGTCTCTCTCGTGCAATTACTTTCGCCGTCTGCCTCGCTTCCATTTTCACTATTCTTTCTCTTCCACGATTTCGGCCCTCCCACACCTTCTCTTTGCCACCCTTCTTCCATTGTCTGTGATTTTTCAAACACGTCCACGCCACTCGATTCGCGTGATTAATTTACTTAAGGAGAAGTTTTTTTGGCGGGAGGTACCACCGTTCCACTGTGGTTGTCCTGCAAATTGAACCGGGCTCCGTAATAATCGAGCCTCTGCGCATCGACTTGTGTACACTTTTCACCAAACTTCAACTTGTTTATGTTCTACCAAAAAAGTTCATTTCAGGAGAAAACGAGATTTACTCAGATTTCAGCACTGTAATTTTCGAGATTTCCCACAATTTTTCGTGAAGGAGTATCTTGATTTTTCGTTAAAGAAACTAGGGTGTCTGCCGTAACTATCTAAGAGAGAAACACTTCCTATTTTAAACGGTCGATACACCACTGGCAGCTGTACAAATAAGTGGTCGTTGTGTCGAATTCGTTGGCCTGTCACGATGTCTATATCGGGTCTATTTGAATTTTTCCACCCGGTAACAGTATTGAATCGTACCGTTTGGGCGATCACGCGTTAACGAAGCGGCACGTTAATCGTTTCTGAGTCACTGGTGAACACCCACGCTAATCTAGCCGCGTTATTTCCGCACGACCGTGGGACGTCGTTGCGTTTTTTTCCCCCGACTGTTCTCGCGAATGAATAAATGACCGGGGAGCCGTTTAAACGCGAGTACAATGGCACGATTATGGCGCGATGTCTTGGTGCCTTTGTGGCCGCCTTAACTCGATCAAGCTCGCCTCGTGAAACGTGTTAAGATTAGACTGCACACGCGGGCGCAGCCGCGTTGCGAGCGAGCGAGCGCCGCTCGTTTCTCTTCCAGGGCAACACACACGCCACCCTAAAATAGTTCCTCGTTGGCACGGAGGGCGTGTTCAAGGTGAAGGTTAAAGTTCCGTGTCTCGTGAGAAGGGTGACGCGTTTGACAGATTGAAGTCGTAGGCACCCAAGGGTGTTCCAGTGTCGAATCACGCCAGGATCGATACGCGGCACTTGCTCTTGCTTCCAATTACTCTACAATCTCGTCTTGCCGCTAATTGCTACTCTGAGAAATATGGAAAAAATCCGAAAGAAAGAAAAAGGGTGAAACGCTGTAGGATTAAAAAAAACTCGATTCGTCTCTTTGAGTAATAAAAGTATGTTATGGAAACGCAAAATTTAAGAGTCTTTCGTATTACACGCGTGTCCTCCGCGGTGTATTTCATTGGACCAGCATGCAGCATCTTCCTCGCGGCGGCGGCGGCGAAGAGGAAGAAGAAGAAGAAGCGGTTGACCCGTTTATCGCGAGGCGAATAAATAAAAGTGGAGAGTTTCTCGTCTCGGAGGAGACGCGGAAGTAGGCCACGGCGGCGAGTAAAGCGCGTCAAGCTTGACAAATTTTTAATGAAACGTTACGCAGAGGAGCGGTACCTCGATCCCGTTGGGAGAGAAGAGACGCGGCAGAGAGTTACCACGGTGCGTATCACCGTTTCTCGGAGTCGGGTTAAAACGAGACCTTAAAATAGTACTTCGCGCGTGGCATCGTGTGCAGTCGGTGTGTTCGAGGTTAAGGTTAAGGCTGTGCACGCGGTACCGTGTGCTGGTTACAAGGGCAACGCGAAGACGAACGAGCAAACCTTGCTACTCCACGGTGAGAGAGAGAGAGAGAGAGAGACGAATCGAGTTTCTTTTAATCCTCTTGCCTTTTACCCTCACACGATACCCTACTCTTTTCTCTCCCTCCCTCCCTCTTCCTCGCGACAAACTCGAACATCCTCGAAAACGATCGAGCACGTCCAATTTTTCCTCTTCCTTGCCGCGTTGTTTCTGTTCCACGGTCATCCAACTCTCATTCAGCGAAACCTCGAAGAAAGAAAGAATCGACCGTATACACGTGGATGGAAAAGTCGATGATAAAAATTGGTCGACACTCCCCCGAGATTCTGCGGGCGGATTTCCATTTCACGCCGGCTACGTTCCGACTAGCTTCTAAACCGGGATGGAAGGCTAAATGAGAGGCACAGCCTCTCTGATATATTCAGGTTCCGGTTTCGCTATGCTCGGTTGACTACGGGGTTCAGGGGAGACACGCCTAATGTGTATCCTCTATGCTCGTAAACGCGCAACATTTAAAAACTTCTCTTGGAAATGGATTTCTCTTTTCTCTCTCTCCCTCTTTTTTTCATTCTCCTTCACCCTCGTTATTCTCGTATTTTACGCCACGATGGTGTTTCGTAACTCTAGCGCGCGCTATTCTCCGGCGTATTCCGATTCAGGCAGCCGGGAACCAGCTCGTCAGCTTTTCCTCCACCTTTCCGCCATCTTGCTTCTCTACTATATTTTTTTATTTCGCCCTGGTGCTCTCGCTTATCGTCCTAGAGCAACGCCAAGTGCAACGAGGATTCCATCGTACGTAGAGTCTCTCGACACGTTCTCGTTATCTCTCCCCTGATAAACCTACATCGAAATTTTATCGCGAACGGGAAAGAAAATTGGTCCGATGGTGTTTCGATTCGCGGCGACGTCGTTTCACCGAGGAAGACGTGTTTTTCCTCGCGCGATGTAATTCCTTCACGGAGATACGGAGTAATGGAGTGTTTCTTTGGCCTCCATGACCTACGTCGTTAAGATACGTTCAGACGAGGAGAAGGGAGATTCTCTCGAGCGAGCAGCGCGCTCAGGGCATCGTAGAATCCAGAGTGCCTGGTGTTCGAGAGATTGCCCGGGCCCCGTGAAACGAACCGACGATTCAAGGCAAGGTTCGCAGTTCTGTCTCGTGTACAGGCGACGTTCTCGACATTGACGGGATCGTCGCGTGTAGAACGGGGTATATACCGTTACGCAAGCACCGAAAAGTCAACGGTAATTTGCGTGTGGCTGGCGTGCGAACTTAAGGGGGACAGCCAGCTGGCTATCTTGGGACGCGAAGAAAAGAATTTAGTTCGTTTATTTAGTCGTGGAGTAATCTTATACGATGAGAAAATATAATACAACTATTTATTTCTTTCATCGAATATCTCAATCGAAAGAAAAATTCCCAAAGAGCTCTGGTTGTTCTCTGTTAAAGTTGAACCGCGTCTGCGGGTATACTCGCGAAATGTCACGGATTCTGCGCCGACATCGTCGTAACGCGTCCGTAATTCGTAAATGCCAGGCACGCAGAGCGCAATTGTATTTCTATTTGGTCGGCGTAGAGTCGAATGGATTATCGCAGCAGCGACTGGCTGTATAGTGCGGCCACTATTCCAGTGAGTCATACGGACGACGACCGATAATCTCCGGCGCGGTGTTCGTGTGTAGCCAGCGACCGCGTGAATAGAGCGGCTCTAGCCAAAGAGAGAAAAAGGAAGGACGATGGGGGAGTTTGTGAGAGCGATAGAGAGTACGTCGTACCGTTTTCTACGAGGACAGACGGGTACAGAGCGAGAGGAAACTCGACGAGAGGAGCGGAGCCAGACTGTGGAGCTGTATAGCGAAGCGGTTAGCGAGAAAACGGTAAACCGCTTCGCGGGACCCGGTGAACGTTGTCTGCTGTATCTCAGCCCCGATACAGCCCCGGTCTCTTCATGGTCCTTCAAGCATAATGTCAGAGTCGATGAGATTGCATCGATTGGTGCTCGAGGAGATCAGCCTTTTCGCTCGCTTTAGGACATTTTAAGACCAGCGTCGCTTCCTTCTCAATCGCTTTAACTCGCGTTATATTCCCCATCGCTATCGGCTCTAACGTGCTCTACTCTGTGGACTTTTCATCCGCTAGATCCGAAGCAACGGAGCCGTGCAACCTTCTGATGAATTCTTGTTGCAAGGAGGGGTGCGAGTGAATGGAGTAGGGAATTTTCAGAGGCACAGTTGGTGAATCTCATTTGGAACAACTTGCGCTTTAACATCTACCGTTGCCGTTGGTAAAAAGCGGCACGCACGATGATTCATCGGTATCTCTCGCGTTGAATACTTTTCGACTCGGTTACCCCAATTTTAAAAGAAGTTAGCCGTGTTGTATAGTGACCCAGTTGAAGTGTGTGGGCACAGGACGTCTCGGAATACGTCCCTGCGTTGCTTGAGAAGGATCGAGAAGGAGAGAAACGAAAGGACGAGCAGAGGTCCTGGTAATTAAGGCGTTTCGACAAACGTACATCGCGGAAACCGGTTATCCCAGCATCGCAGCGTTTCGCTTCGTGTATACCTGCTGGAGGTTGCTCGATTCGCTGGCCCTGACGGTCCTTTGAGTCACAAATATACGTAATCCCGCGTGTACAGGCAGGAAGAGGCTCGAGACACGCTCCTCTTTCTCTCCTCTTTGTCCCTCTTTCGGCTCTTCTTTCCAAATGCCTATGCCACTTCCTGGTCCCCTCTCTTCTAACCTGCAGCTTTAACTTTAACTCACGAATTTATATCCACCACCTCTGCTCTCCAGCTTCAGACTTCTTTCTAGCTTTCAATTAGTAATCTACCAGCCAGACACTGAAACACTATGTGATATTCGGAGCGAATTAAATGGTTGGAGAAGAGATGAGTAGTCTCTCTCTCTGGAATATATCCAGGAGCACGTGGTCAGCAGGCATCGCGAAGCAAATCCTCAAGAAAAATCTCTCATCTCGTCCAGCGAGCAGGAAGTATCAAATTAACGCGTGATCTCGTCTCTGGAAGACGGTACGAGCGGCTTAACCTCTAAAACCAGCGCTTCTTCGTGCTCCTTCTCTGTCTCTCGCGGTTATACTTATAGCAGCGCTATACTTTACGGCTTACGCTTGTACCAAGGCTTGGCTGATGGATCAGAATCGACCAACAGGTTCGCCTCTCCCTTGTCCTGGGTCAGTATCTCTCTTTCTTGCCGACTTCGTCTATAATTCAAGACCAGACGAAAGTGTCGAAACTTCGTCGATCGGGGGAAGATCAGAAGCCGGTGGGAACTTACTTTTAGCTGAATTTTGTTTACGGAAACCGTCGAGGGGGTCCCTTTAATTAAACGCGGTCGTTAGAGAACGTTCATCATCGGGATTTTACAAGTGTTTAGACGTCGACGTCGTACTTCGTTATAACGTTAAAAAGCTAATTAGCGAAGTTGGGCTAGGAAAGTTTTAGGTAGCCGAACACCACCAGTCGACTTGGATTCACCGGCACTCTTGAACGCTGTTACGAGCCTCTCCTCTTCTCTTTCTCTTCTTCGTCTCGAGGAGAACTTTCCACCGGGAGAGATTAGGTAACCACGGATGAATCGGTTTTCAAAGTGTAATCTTGTTTCGAGCATTGTTCCTACTCTGAAGAGATCCCTCGCGTGGAAAGATGGACGTCTTGCAAGGGAATTACAGTCTCTTCCTCGCGTTTGGGATTAGAAGGGTGGAACGAACGCGAGAAATTATAATTTTACGCTTCTGACGTATCTGTTACTCACGTAAGATACGTCCTTTTTCGAAGTACCCACGAAGCATCGTGGAAATAGAGGAGAGATATTCGTGGAAGACTGTCGAATTGGATCGATTTTAAATGGCGCGTATGTCTTTTAAACATCGTGGGAGACCGTATAATATCGGAGGCGCAGAGCGTTAGAACGATCTTTCCCTTTTAAAAGCCGCGATCATCTTCGCAGATTAAGCCAAAAGAGGATCGAGAGTGTCGAGTATCGCGCGTCGTAAAGGTCTCTTGAATTTTTCTTACGGAGCAGCTCTATGTGTCTCGTGGAAGAGCAGCTCTATGTGTCTCGTGGAAGAGCAACACTATTAGTCACACAAATTACACTTAGCTCTATCTGCCTAGAGTATCGTGTAAATCGAGACTTTCCTTTTAGAAAACATGAAAGGTACACGAAGAGTATTTACGTAGGGGAATTTATTAAACTTGTCCCGGGTTCAATTTTCTCCCATTTTTCAAAGCTCTCTATTCCACGGAGGAGCTCCTCGTTGCGTTAAGCTGGAATATTTGAATATTATTCGCTATTATTCGTAGAGGAGACAAGTTAGCCTGTAGAAGCTGTAGAACAACGAGAGGACGAGGCTCAGCTTCGAACGCTGGCACGCTGACCACCTTTGCGGTAACGTTATACCGAAGCCAAAGGATATCTACCGGAACAGGAGAGTTGGGATATCGAGCCCGAAAACTTGTGCCCGGCGAAGATTCGCGATCGATCGGCCTCTTTCTTTCCCGTTGGTTACTTTAGCGTCGTTTCACGGACGTGGAAGTTTACCGAGACCGCTGGTTACTATTTACGGCCGTTTATCACCAGCCCTTCGAACAGTTGAAATAGCAGGGGACTTTGCTTAGCTCGCATTATCATCTCCAAACACACAAACACTCTTCCGTGCATATTTACATTTTAAGTAGCAACGCCGGGGATGAATGGTTGTAAAGTGTCCGCGGTAGAGAGGTCCCACGATGATGCTGGTTTTTATTACTTCGATATCGTCGCTGATCTTCGAATTCTCTGCCACGTTTACTATCTACAATGTGTCACGCGAGACCCTATCTATCTATATCTTCACCATTTTTTCTTTCTTGTTACCGTTAACCGTTTTACCTAGAAAAGGCGTAGCAGCGAAAGGATTAACGAACTTTCTTTACGCAACGACAGTGTTGGAATTTTTCACATTTTCGTTTTTTCTTTTTAAATCATTTTTTTGATCACTTGTTTATCCATGTCGAAAGGATGTTTTTTTTTTTTAAAGAAGAAATTCGAGGGACAGTCCTGTATATTTAGATTAGCACACCCTTCTTCGATAAACATTATCTATCTCGCGAAAGGAACTTTCATCAGCAGAGATAATCGTCGAACGATAAGAGGGTTGGCCCCGAAAATTTTCGGAGGTTTCTCTAAAATCGCGTGTTCCACAGGTACGATAAGAAATCGCGTTAACGGCGATCGCACGCGTGTAAAGCCGACCTTGTCTGATTTTTTGCGGCTCCACCCTCTGCCGCCCGTGTCTTGTGTCCTTTCTCTTCGTGCAACGATGTGTCTTCTGGGTATCCAGCACGATAGAAGGATTATAAATAACGCCATCGGGGTAAGCGTTTGTCCTTGGATATCATACGAGGATCGTGTACGTATGTATGTACTAGCAACGTGTATACGTTGCCGAGTAGTAGAGGTCCCTCTTCTACACAAAGTTGATTGTCCGGCCTTGAATCTGCGGCCAGATGTGCTATACGACCGCCCTGTCGCTCGTACACGCGCATACACGCGTGCACCACGAGCCTGTGTACCCAGCCAGATTCGTCCCAAAAACCTGTTGTGCTGGTATCCGAAAACCTCGCTCGATTTGACAAACGACGACCAGAGAGAATCGACAACGAGTCAAACCTACGGGAAATATCAGTTCTCTTTGTCTACCGATCTCGAGACTTTCACCTGTGTGAAACGATAAAACGCGATAACAGGTGCTGATTCATCCACGCAACGTGAATTAGTTTTTCCCAGCAGTACGATCGTAAGAATTAGAATTTGGGAGAAAATCTTCCGGAGGAAACGTGCAGGCAAACATGTTTGTAGAAACGATAGTGGACTCGAGCTTTGGAACCCCGAAAGACGAGAGAGAAAGAATAGAATAATCTAGAAATGGTGTTTGGTTGATAAGCGAAATTTGTGGTTCACTCTGTCTCTCGAATCTGGTTCTTTAATGAGTCAGCCAGCGCACGATTGTTTCACAAAGCCCAGCCCAGTGTCCTTCGTCTTGCCAGCCAGTATCTCCCCTAAATATGGAGTCTCCTGTCCGTGTCCCTCCGTTTCTCTGCATAGGGATAAGCTTCGAGGCATGGGGTTGGTCGTGTCGGCTTAGAATATTGCGGGGGTGGCCACCGCCGGTGGAGAGAACCCCATGAATCATCCGACGTACAATCAATACGAAGGCGCACCGACCCTCGTCGTCGCCGGTGTGTGTGCACCGTCCTCGAAGCGATGGAAACGCGTAGTTCGCCACGAATCAGCTTTGCCACAGAAGGGTGGACGTATCCTCGCGGTGCTGCTGCCACGGCGAAAAACCCCGTGGAATGGGGAACGTGGTCGCTCTCGAACTCAGGGAAAACGAATCTTCTTTCTGTCCATGCGAATTTTCGAGTCTCTCTCTCTCTCTCTCGTTGAAGGAGAGGAGGAGCGGATCGTTGCTGCTTCGATCGTATCTCTACGTGACAAGATAGTCTTGTCTAGCAGACATCTTTCTCTCCCTCGAGGATGACTCGTAACGTTGCCAATAATTCCTGTTGGCGTCTTTCGAATAACCGCTAGTCATCGCGGTCTGTCGTAAAGATTTTAGAAACACTTTGGAACGACGGATCGAGGTAGGCTTGGTCTTTCGTGTTAGGTGTGTTTGAAGTTTCAGATTAGGGAATTAGTCACGGAGAGGCGAACCAGTGCATACTTAAGCTTTTCCGATTCGAGATTAGATAAAAAGGTACGAATTTGCTCTCTGGTAATATAGACGAGTAAACGAACGAGTAAAAGTAGCCTGTATCGGGTTGGAATTTCGCCCTGATATGACCGAAAGATTTCGAAGCTTCGAATGCCACGAAGATAAACCATTTGGTTTGAACGGGAGACAGACCGTGTACGGCTCCAGTCGTTTATTGCACTTCGAACCATCCCGCGGGATAAAGTAAACCGCCTCGAAACAGAATCTCTGCCATTTTTATTGCCTCTGTTCGTTCCTCGAGACATGTCTATCTCTCTCCCTCCCTCGATCGAGACTCGTCGGGCTTCGAACTACGTTATTCCTTTTCAACCAACTGCGGCTTCAGGCATTAAACCCTCCCCCCGTTCTTGAATTCGAAACGAGCGCGAATTATTTCTCTCGGCGAGAAATCGCAGGTGTTACACCATCCTCTCCCCGTGCTACCTTTTAAACGATTTATTCCGGAATGAGAGAGAGAGTTACTTTTCACTCTGCAACCGATAATATTCCTCTTCCCTTTGTAACGGCACGTTTTCAACTGTGAATCCGTCCAGGCCTGACCAATCCGCTTTTTCCTCGCCAGATTCCAGTCTAGTTTTTGCCATTTGTCCCATCGATATTCCCGGCTAGATGTTAACAAGTTTGTTTTCCTCTGGGTAACAGTGGTAAATGCCCAGCTTCCGTCTGTCTCGTTCACGTACGATCGTGCACAACGAAACACGAATCACAGTAACGCGCCGTTCCCGTTCTCCGTTCTTAATTGCCCGAAGAATGGCGTAGCATGGATCAAACGACCTGACAAAACGTAGTTTCTTCGGTCATTCAGTCTCACTTACCGCTCGGGGAACGCTGAAGCGTTGCGTGTTTCTCCACGACGCAATTGCTTAACACGTTCCATGGTCGATGGAAAGTGAACTCTTTGCTAGAACTTCTAGGCCGAGTAAAAAAGAGAAGAAGAAAATATTTTACATACTTTACTACTTGCACACTGTCGCGTTTGTTTTTTAATGTCTCTGTACCTTCGAATCGAACGATCAACACGAACCGTCAATCCACCCAGGGATATCCCCTTGAACCGAATTTTTTTTCCCTTCTTTCACCCGACGCGTCGAAAACAATGGACACTTTCGGTTATTTTAAAAACGCGCACGCATCTGTCGAGGCGACCTTCCCATGGACGCGCTTTTTCGACGCGTTCGCTTGTGCACCGGTTGAAAAAAGCAGCCTGCACCGTGGATTTAAATGGACGCGTTTATACCGTACACTGGCTGTTCGTGTTGGGATACACGTTATGCAATCACCTGATGTACAAAAAGATAGGAATATTTTCTATCGAATTAAAATAACGAAAGGAAGAATATTCGGAGAGATGAAAAGAAGGGGTACAAAAAATACCTTGGGTGATACGAAAAACAGAACGATATTTGGGGAATGAAAAGAATTTTCCTCAATATAGGATTCAGTGACTTCTCCGATACTTATGAACGCGAGTGTACATCTGCCCCTCGTGCGACGCTATTCGACGACCATTTAAATCAGTGAAACTCTCTTTACAGTCGAAGAAAATCATCCTTTTTCCCCTCTCTCTCTCTCTATTTTTATTTCTGATCAAATTCCTGGAGCGTAATGCATATACGCACGCGACGCGTCAGCAGCCTCGTGGAATTAATTGCACGCGACAAAGAGGAAAGTTATACCCCAGGCTTTTCCAAATGCTTTTCTTTCACGCGACTCCCCTAATATAATTGACGCGTCGAATGTCGGCTCGTGCTCGTTTTAAATCAAACCTCCCTGCCTCTACTTTTGGCCACCATTATTTCATCGTAATTAGAGGCGCACGAAATTCTCGCTTCTTTAAGAATATTCGTACGCTCGTTAAAAAGTTCACCGCTGCGTCGTTTTTCCAAATCATATTTCCGGATCTAACGAGCAATTCGCTTTGTCGACGACGAGGTAGGTTCTTGGGCGTTGCGACGATGTGTGTGTCTCTCGGTCGTTTTCCGTTAGAAACTGGTGGAAAACGTTTCACGAGAAACGTGGCCAGTTTGTTCTGTACACAGGCGCATCAGGGTTGGTGAACACGGTCGTTTTACCCTGCTCGTTTGCGAATCGTTCGAATCGTCGTGAAACGCGAGTACGTGAGTGGACTTAAGACCTCTGGTAACTGGTACACCCTATATAAGAGCGTGGTCACGTTCCTCGTGTGGTGTGTAAGGTACCCTTATGAATGAAATCAGCATCGAGAGGACCGTCTCTCGTGACGCTTAATTAGAACTTAATTGCTCGGACGCCGGTGATTTACCGTCATGCTGGAACAACCACGACACGGCCCACCCGGAACAATGGCCGTATCATTAGCCTTTTAGGCAGTCTTCTACCTTCTCGTCCCGTACAAATTACACTTGGACCACTCGGATTTCCACGTTATTACAAGATTTTTACCTCGAGTACAGTAAATTCTATACAAGAGTCAGTAAGTTTGGATTCTACAAGTGACAGTATAGATGGTTCTACGCCTAGGTTGCGTCATTGCTGCGCCCATGTTATCTCGCTCGCAGTCAGTCAAGCGTGTAACGCTACACCAGTCGGTTTCCTGTACGAGATTACACGGCTCGACAAATCATGATAGAAAAATATCATTTCTTTAATTTTACTTT